>NC_091505.1:24357149-24664927 GCF_947461875.1 Haliaeetus albicilla | reverse complement strand
GCTCCCGGTCGGGATCCCCGGTACAGGCCGCAGCGCCTGCCGCCACCGGAGACCGGCCCGCTGCCATGGCAACCGCCCGCCCTACGGAGGGGTGGGGTGGGGGTGTGGCGGAGTGACGCGCCGGTGACGGCGGCGGAAGTGACGCGCGGCGGGGCGGGGCGGCGGCGGTCCGGTGTACGCTCGGCGGTGTCTCCTTCTCCTCAGTCACGGCTCCGGCTCGGCCTCCCCGCGCCGCCATGTCCGCCCCCGGCAGCGGCGGCGAGTTCGGGAACCCGCTGAGGAAATTCAAGCTCGTCTTTCTGGGCGAGCAGAGCGGTGAGCGGGGCGGGCGGGCGGCCGGCCGGCCGCGGGGGGCGTCAGGGAGGATGAGGAGCCGTCACGGGCCTTCCGCTGCGGGGCGGGGGCCGGTGAGGGGCCGTTAGGGCCGGTGAGGGGCCGGTAAGGCCGGTGTGTGGCCGTTAGGGCCGGTGAGGGGCCGTTAAGGGCCCGGAGTGTGTGTTGGGGAGGGGGATGAGGAATGAGGGGGGGCTGGTGAGGGGCCGTTAAGGGCGGTGAGGAGCCGTTAAGGGCCCGGAGTGTGTGTTGGGGAGGGGGGGTGAGGAAGCACTGAAGGCTCCCGGGGCAGGGGCGGGGGGGTGTGAGTGAGGATCCGTTGAGGGCTGGACGACGACGGACCCGTGAGGGTCTTGCGGCGGCGGAGGAACCGTTAAGGGCCCTTTCTCCGCCCGGGGTTGGGGGGGGGGGGGGGAGGCGGTGATGAGGCGTCCGGGACCCCCGCCCGAGGGAGGGGCGGCCCGGCCTTAGGCCTCAGGCCGGCGGGAGGCGCGGGCCTAGCGAGCGGCCGGTTCCCCGTTTGCAGCGCTCAGCCGGTCTTAGCCTGCCCCGGTGGGCCTGTGGTACCCGCCTGCCGGGGCCGGGGCTGGCCCGCAGTGCGCCCGCAGCCGTGCCGCTGGGGAGGCGGTGCTGTTTGTATATAGCATGGCTGCTGCCTCCCTTACGTCTTCGGGGTTTTTTTTTTGTTTTGCCTGGGAGTTGCCTCCCTTTTGTACCCCTTCCCTCGTAATATATGGACGAGTTGTATCTTTTTCTTGAAATTGTGGTATTCTTTGCTGTGTTACTCTCTTTAGATCTCGTACTGATTACCTCCTTCTCGGTCCCAGAACTGTAGGTCTTGGAGGAATTTCCAGGAGTTGTCTAATTCCCCCACCTTTGACATTGCTGCTGATAGACATTTGTCTAACCGGTTTTTAACCCAGCGTTCACAATTTCACAACCTTTCTAGGCAGTTTATTCCTTTTGCCTCTTCCATCTATGTCCTTTGAATTTTTCTTGGCTTCCTGAGAGAGAATCAGAGCTCTTATCTTTGGTTCCTGTTTCTTGTTGGTTCTGCGCTTTCTCTCTTGATAATATTTGGAGACATAAATCTAAAGTTTTTAAGCAAGCCACCAAAGTTTACTCTGTATCTAAAAATCTTGTTATGAAGAAAGGATGTGAGTCTTGAATGTTGCTTTTCTATCCAGCCAGAGGCAGCTAAACAGTGTCTGGGACATCACTGTGTCTTGTTTTGATGCTTATGCCTGTAAGTTCTAGACTTGGTGATTACATAAGTACAGAAATACGAGTAGCAGCGCAAGTTTATTGCTCGCTTAAAGCAAATAAATAATTCTTTGTCATATGCATCGCAACGTACCTAATTTGAGGACCAAGTTTTCATCATGATTAATTTTTGACCTACTGAGATTGATTTGGCTTAACATACTTCTATCATTTTGTGAATGAATTTCTTCCCTGGTTATTTTGCAGGAGGCCATAGCTGGAAAATAGCCTTAGACTGGCAGCTCAATTCTGATGATTGGCACTACCAGCATGCCACTCCCAAAGCAGTGGTTATTTTTTCCCCACTGCTGCTTGAAAGTAATTTATCTCTTCTTTTGTAGTTGGGAAGACCTCTCTGATCACCAGGTTTATGTATGACAGTTTTGACAATACTTACCAGGTATGTGGTAGACTTTTAATTTTTTTTTTATTTTATATATATATATATATGGGTAAATCTATTCCCCACTATTAAAATGTATGCCTGTGAGAACTGTTAGGGCCAAGCACATTTCTCCATGAAATGTCAGTTCAGTATCACATGTAAGGTTGTAAGGTGCCTTGAAATGGAAAAGAGACTTCATGACTAAGCCCAAGCATTTAGTGTGATGTCAGGAAATACAGTGTACAAAAAAGAAGCAAGGTTTAGATCCTGTCTGGATACGTGAGAAACCTTGAGGAAAACAGGGAGAAACATTTTTTTGTGGGGTTGGCTAATAGAGAAGATAATGGTCAGGATGCCTGATGATGGATATGGAAGTCTCGGGAAACAGCGAATGAATAAGATACAAACACGCTTATGATAGTTCTTGGTCTTTAGCATCTTCAGAGGCTTGCTGTTTAAGTAGGAGTAATTGAGTCCAGAGTGTATAGATACATCTGCAAGAAGTCAGCATGGCATATTCTCTCTCTTAATTTTTTTTATTATTGCTATTTTTTTAACTAAAAGGCTATAGATAGAAAAAGCCAGGGAAGTCTTGGCAGGGAAAGAGTAGGGTGGGGATGAAGAGGCTGCAGATGAAAAGCTGAAGATGCGTAAGAGGCCTGAAGATTTCAGGAAGAGTTAGTTGCATCAAAACCACTTAGCAGTATTTCAAGGAAATACCAAATATCTTTAAAGAAGATGAGACTAGGGCTTTCTCTTTTAATTCAGGCGAGAAGGAGTTATGGGTTTACATTGGGGTAATTTTAAGTTGGAAAAGGAAGAGAAGATTGCTTTCTTGACGACAAGTCATTCACTGGAACTGGATCCTCTTGTGCTTTCTGTGTTTCTTTTCCTGACTTTTGTAAGGTGCTCTCAGAGATTCATCTGCTTATTGTAGTTGTTATAAACTGTGTCCTGGCTGCAGAAAATAGGACTCCCAGAAATAAGTACTCACTACAGAAATTGACTGTTATGGTCTCTTCTAATGTTAAATGTTTCACATTCTGATGGAGACCTTCCAGAACATGTTATGCTGCCTGTGTTTGCTAAGACTGGAGATAATCTGTCTAAAATACTAAAATCTGTTACATTGGTAACCTGTCACCTGTTTCCCAGGGTTATGATGGGCTAGGACATCTGCTTGATTTAAGTGCCTGGGAGCGCCTCTAGCTTAGTAAATTAATTTAAATGTCTTTGTACTGGAATTACTGTACAGCAATGGAAACGTGAATGGAAGGAGGCTTACAGAAAGAACTGCCTGGGAAATGAAGCTTCTGAATGTCACTGGAAAGGAAGCATAACCTGAAATGGAAAGTCCCGAATAAGCATTGCTTTTTAGCTTTCAGCACAGTCACCCACAATTTATATATGTAATTTGCTCTACCTTTTGGTTATTTCTAATAAGATAGCTCTTACCAGACTGAATTGCGGTAGACCAGAAGGAGAAGCCACTTCAGATATGATCTGTGTTAAGACTCATGAATGTCTGAGGCTAAAATTGAGACTCAGAGGTTCTTGTGCAGTTGAGAAATGTTGGAAGAATGATGTGAAATGAAGATGGCACAGATACCCAGATTGCTTTGTTTTTATCAACTATATTGAAGGCAAATATGGTCCACAGCTTAATTATAAGTTTGTGAACATTTCTGAGAGTTTGTATAGAAAGATCTGATTTGCAGATGCTGGAAGGCAAGTTGCAGTTACTAATGCTTTTCTTCTTTTCAGGCGACCATTGGAATTGATTTCCTGTCAAAAACAATGTATCTTGAAGATCGCACGGTAAGTGGGGCATCTGTGTGATAGCATGGCAACTGCAGTCATGGGAGCAGCAGTTGCTGTGTGTGCTGTTTCACCTGGCCATTCCTCCAATGGCTGCTGAAATCCCCCAGCAGCCTTCAGAGGGACAGCCTTTGAGTCAAATCACTGACCCACTCTCCTGTTTGTGGTGCTTGTTAATATCTGATACCCATAGAATGAAGTCAAAATCTTTCATGCAAAATTGAGGCAAGCTAATGTCCATATCCCAGGGAATGGGTTGTCTGTTATACGTACCTTAGGTGTAGTTTCCTCCCAGAATTTGCAGCTCTGCCTCTAGGATTGTCAGTATAAATGGGTCCGAGCAGACCCCAGGCAGTTCCAAGTCTTGAAGTCATTCATGGTTACCAGTGGTGGCATAGTTCCTCCTTGTAGAAAGGCTCCTTTTGTAACACAGTTCTGACGTACTGTTAATAAAGCAATTTTGGATTTAGCTTGCATGAGATTCCTTTTTGCATAAAGAGATCCCTCGCATCCCTCTCCTGTCTTTCAGTATGTGTCTTTTTATTAGTTCAGGTTTTGCTAGTACTTGCCTTTTTGCTAGTTTCACTACTGGCTGAGAAGTATGAAACTGTTGTGGGGAAGAAGGGGCCAGTGGTGCGATGGAAGTCCTTTTTGTTGCTTTGGGTCTGTTGCTTCTGAAGAAGTCCCAGCCCAGTGTGTGTGGTGAGTTTCCCGAGTGCTTCTCTGCCATCTTACCAGTGATTCACTATTAGAAAAGACCTTGCTTAATCTTTGTATGGGAGAACCTACTTGAATTACATTCTTCAGTGGTGGTGGCAGAAGAAGAAAAAGATCTTGGGAATGCTGCTTGACACCAGTGAAGGCAAGTTGGAATGCCTGTGTGCTGTTTTCAGCAGTGTAGTCTTGATTTCTTGTGGTTGTGTGGGTCAGGATGTCATTCATCTGCTGGCCTGCTATCCAGAAAATACCATTTTCTTTCCAATGTTAGGTATACTGTTAGCTTTCCTGATTATGTAAGTGGTCCACAGAGCCCATAAAGCCTGTTTAAATAAGAGAGGTGTTGCATGTAGATAAGAGGAGGGAGAAAGACAAGCACACAAGCTAGGAAAATTCAGACATTGAAATAATTTCTCAGATATGGCTAATGCTGTATTTTGCAATAGGCTTTGACTGCCGGGCCTGAAATGAAGAATGGTAAGCCTCTAACTGCAGCATATGCTTTGGCATATTTGATATGTCCTTACACCAAATAATATATCCTGGAATGATACCTGTGCTAGATCACTCAGCAGTAAATATGGCCTGGGTAGCATGTACTAGCCAGCAGAAGGGACAAATATATGTGGAGTTTGGTTCTTCAAAACCATCTCCAAGGCCTCCCACAGAGGGCGGTTGTAAGTATGCCATTTCCAGCACGTTGCCAGTGCATTGGGACCTGTGGCACTAAGTGAACTGGGGCCACAAGTAATCTCATCCTCAATCCCAACTCTCAGGCTGCCGGTTCCATGTTACAGCTACAACCTCACTCTTGAAAGACCCGAGCAGTATTTCCTTTTCTGTGTCTCGGTATCTTCCCAGACTTGTTGGATTTAAGCACAAGAAAAGCCAGTCTAGAGGGTGGTTGCTCTTCTGGCTTGTGCCCCACTACTATGTTTTACCACATCAGGCTTTCCAGAGGGTTAATCAGTAGCGGGGTGATGTAGTCCTTACAGTTAGGAGTCACTGCCTGTAGCTAGCTGCAGGTTGCAGTCTGCTTGTGTGGCCATTATAGCCAGAGTACTTACATGGCAGGATGCACTGAGGTATGTATGCTCATTTCCCTCATTTGCAGATGGTGTGAGAAGGTATTTTTTAGGGATATCTTGGTTTTATGATTAAATAGAAGAACGTGTTCATACATGTGAGTTATTAATGGGTCTGTGGAGGGAGGGAGGTTTCTCAGACATGCTAGGCTGAGGCTACTGCGAGAATGCAGTTAGAAGTATCGTTAGCACTTTTCACGTTTCTGTTCCATTTTAACTTTCCTTTTGTTGCATTATTTTCGCCTTGCAATTTTTTTTCTCTTTATTTTTATTTCACTTGAGTTTTGGTTTTGTTTTCCATTTTCCTGCTCTTCCCCTTCCCTCTTCCCCTACACTTTTCCATTTCCCAGATCAGGCTGCAGCTGTGGGACACAGCCGGCCAGGAGAGGTTCCGCAGCCTCATTCCCAGCTACATCCGTGACTCTGCTGTGGCTGTCATTGTCTTTGACATTACAAGTAGGTATTGAGCTGGAGTTCTGCAGGGACCTTGCATTTAACATGTACCTTTTATTCATTGGAAGTGGTGGTGTTATCTGAAAAGGGCTAAGGTAGGCGCTTGGCCCCAGGACTGTAGGTGTTTCATGGGCTGAGGGGATGTAGCTGAGCATCTTCCTCCACAACCAGTGGTAACTCCATCCCATAATACAGAAACTGGGGAACTGCAAAACTCTGGTCTGCTCAAAGCTCAGACAATGGAAATGATACACAGGATTGGCAGGTAGGTGAATAGGGATTGTGACTTCTCGTGTGTCTGTGCTGATTGGAATGAAAGGTGATTGGTAGCTTTTGGAAAGCTTTATACTTTTTCTGGTTGGGGTGGGTTTTGGTTTGTTTGTTTGTTTTTTTTAAACCTCAGGATGAATTTTTTTTCCTTTCTGGATAACTGAAGAGGTTAATAAATGTAACAACTTCAGGTGCCAAAGCAAAGGAACACTGTCAGAGTAGGTAAAACAGTACAACACCTATTTAAATAAAAGCTGTGTAGTGACTTAAGAGGATTCAAGACTTCCATTTCATTGAAGAAGAGAGCTGGCTATTCGTATGAGTAACGAGAGAGGTTTTGAAAGAGAAGAGATGTAACTACCATAATTTCTAAACAATAAACAAGCTTAGAGGGAAATTCTCTATAACGCTTGGCACGAATGTTTTAGTATAAGATATGAATACAATTATTTCATTTTAACTCCTTGTTATTGATTCCACTTGATCTGGCTTTTTTGGTTAAGCTACAGTAACAGCATAAACACCTAGACAGGATTTATATCAGTGAGCCAACACCATGTGGACAAAGTCTAAGTAATGAATGTAGCGCAGATGAAAAACCTATGGCCCACCTTCATTTTGTCACAAACTGTAGATTATAGTGAGGCTTTACGGACCAGGGGTTTGTTTCACTTCAGTTAACTGAAGTGCCTAACAAATAATAGACTTCTGTTATGATTTATCGTACATATTGAGGGGAAATAATTACAAGGTCTTTCTCCCAGTACTGTAGCTTAACTAGTTGACTCTGGGATGATTTCTGGCTTGGTCCAAACTAATGTCAAAATGAAGTGATCTGTTTGGGATTTGAGGAATGCTGAGATGTGCACTTGATGTCTTATGCTGGGAACTCATCTAGGTGAGGCAGTGTGTGTGGCAGGCTGCATAGGCTGGCATCTTTTCTCCCCACTGTTGTGACAGATACAAGATGCTGTTTATCCAGGCAGGTGGAAAAATCTTGCCAGTCTAGGCTGTTCTTAACAGCTTCCAGACATGTCAAAAATAATTAAGTGATAGCTGATCTCATCATACTTTGGTAATGGTCTGATCTTTTCAGATAATTTCATTTTTTCTTGTTACTGCTCTTTGTTCTGTTCTTAGTGACTGAGAGGCTCTTAGTTTTCTTGTTATTAAAGGAACATGCTCGTGTACTTCTGAGGGCACGATGATGGTGAGCACTAGCGTGATTAGGAAAACACAGTTTCCTTTACCACTCTGAAGAGCTATATATTTGCATTGTCTTTAGTGGTAACTGTATTTGGGAACCTCAAATAGTCTCCTGTAAGTTAATGCAGGTCATGGTAGTGTAAAATAGGGACAGTCCCACAGGACATACTTAAGTACCAGCCAAGATACTCTTAACTAGTAGAGAAGAACTGTTAGCTAGCATGTAGGGAGCTGAGAAGAAAAAGAGTAGTTGCTTAGTCATTGTTAATCTGCTGGGCATCTTGAAATGCAAGTGGCCTGTGGAGAGATCCATGGTGAAAATCCATACTGCAACTCGGGGCCCCTTTCTGAACAAGTTACCTTGTTTGCAAGAGGGACTGGGTTAATTCTCGGTTGAGGACCTTTCACCTTTCCAGACCAGTAGGGTTGTTAGCATGTCATGTTTGAGTGGGTTGTTTATATTTTCTCTTCCCTTCCAAAACAGGTGCATACAAACTTTGACTTCTAGAAATGAGAAGCTACAGAAATACTGCAGCTAACTTTCTCAGGTCACTTCAGGGGTGCCTGCAGGGTACCTGCATACTAGATGAAGGCCTTCCCTCAAATAGTGTTACCCTTCACTACAACAAGATTAGATTACTGGGGCCAGTTTTTCCCAACTTCTGTGGTACTTCCTCTAGTTGCCTTTTGGACTGGGAGTTTGAAGGTTGGAGTGTTTAAATCAACACTTCGGTATACTTTCTGGGTGAATAGTCTGGTGTAGCAGCAATGTCTTGGGGACTATGTGGAAGCTTGTTGTGAAGTCCAGAAGAGCCAGAAGCTGTCATTATCAATCTGATCTTCCAGCACCGGTGTAATATAGTCCAGGTGCTTGGAGTTTGTCACCCTGGTTTTCCTGGGGTAATGAAGAGTCCTGACTTTTGCTGCTGTAATCAAGTCTGCCTTCAAAACGAAGCATGAGCTAATTGCTTTAGCTACAAGTCCTAATCTTCCTTAAGCCCCAGGGCATCAGATCTACATACCCTGATGTAGGTATGATGTTGTTTTGAATCTTCTTGTAGCAAGACACTGTGCAGACATGTGCTCTGTCCAGCTTCTGTTTCTCTTCTAAACAAGCCAATTATTGGTCCTTCTGAAACTGCTTTCTCCCTTGTAGCCAGTCTCCTGCAAGCTGCCCTATTAACTACTGTTCTGCGCATAAACAGCTGCTCTCCCTAGTTGCTGAACAAGTGGCTTTGTGAGCAATCTAACCAATTCATGTAATTAAGCTGGGAACCAGTATCTGCCCTCCTGTGAAACTTGTGCCTGTTGAGAATGCCAACAGAAATCTTGTTTTCTGGCAGTGTAGCGCTACTTGTACAGCTAGCCATGTGGGGTAATGACTTGGAAGGAAATGGTATCACTCCCAGTTGTGAACAGCTTTTGTTTAGCATTCACTGTGGTAGTTGGGCATGTTTTGACCATTGCTATTTCTAATAGGCAGGTCCCAGACAATCATATATAATAGGTCAGTTTGTGTTTGGGCATAGTTCTAGAGATCAAACTGTACCTCTCATAGCATTTGTGCTTGTTTCTGACTCTTGTGCTTATCTGAAAGGGAGAGCCCAATGCCCTTTGTGTCACCTGAAGCCTACAGCGTGTAAATTTGCTTTTGTTTCTGCTGGAACTTAAGTTACTGATTGCCTTAATCTTGCATGAAAATTGCCATTACCATCTTCTGGGTGCTTGATGCTGGAGAACGGATGCTATTTTACTACATGGGGCTGAGGGAATTGCGTGTCTGTCATGTGGGAATTGCCTGAAAAGCTTTGATCTGAGATGCTCTAGGCCAGGAGTCCTGTGGAGACCCCATGCATAATCCTGGGTAGACCAGGAAGACCAGCTCTTTATGACTTATTAGCTACCGCTATCACCAATGAGGTAGTAGTCATAACCTGGAGCTCTTTGGGAATAGCAGAATCTCTAAGCAAGCAAAGGTGGTAATTAAAGCACATTATCTACAAACAGAGTCAGAAAAGCCAACTTCTGTGGTGGTTGGATATTTGGGGGGCAAGATGGTGGGCTAAGCTTCTCAGACTGAGCTGCATACAGTTAATTCTAGAAATGGCCTTTTCTCTAAAGGACAGTTTCCTCCTTTCTTTTCTCTCTTGCTCTCTCTCTCTTTCTCTCTGCTCTCCCTGGCCTGGTACCAGCAGGTTCGGCTGCAGCTTTGGGACACAGCAGGCCAGGAGCGGTTCCGCAGTCTCATTCCCAGCTACATCCGCGACTCCACTATTGCTGTGGTAGTCTATGACATTACAAGTGAGTGATGCTTTGGTGTCTCATTATTTGAAATACTACATGTAAGCAGAACTAATAAGTTATAACGAGAAGTTCTGCAAAAAGATGGTTATCATTAGAAACATTTTTTCCCTGCCCTGTTTTTCTGTCTGAGCGGAAAACAATTTATTGGTCATTTATATGTGGTGTGGGGAGATTTGGAGAAGCACCTGAGTACAGGCATAGCATTCTCCCTCTCTGAAAAGAAGTTTTATCCTCAGCACTCCCGTTTGATTCTTCCCTACAGACTTGAATTCTTTCCAGCAAACCTCCAAGTGGATTGATGATGTTCGGACAGAGAGAGGAAGTGATGTCATCATCATGTTGGTGGGGAACAAAACTGACCTGGCAGACAAGAGGTAATGGAGGGGAGCTGCTGGCCTTGCTGTCCTGACCAGTAGAAGCAAGGAACTGGCAGACTAGTCTGTCGTCAAAACAATTGTTGATTTTAAACGAAGCATAAATAGCTTGTCATGAAATTCAGGTTTCTGGTTTCAGCATATGCAGAGTTACTCCCTTTTGCTATTCTACAAATAGTTTTGGTTAAAACAAACCCACCTAAAAAAAAATCCTTTTGCTTAAATTAAGTATCTCTATACCATGTTTCTCAACAGTGTATTTTGTCTGATTTTTTTTTTCATGCTGAGATAAAGCCAAAAAAATGTCTTGCAAAAGCAAGGAAATCTACCTTTTTTCAACAATCCTATTTATGTGACTCTTTCTGCATGTGCAACTATAAGTTCATAGTAAAGTTTCTCCTTGTTACAAGACGCAGCATGAGCTTTTACAGTATCAATCTAAAAGGTTTCCCTTTGAGCATAAATTTCATGCCATACATAACACAAACTGTGATGTTGTGGATGTGTGAGAGGAAACTAGATTAGCAGAAGCAGACTTCCCCAAGAGATGTAAAAAGTTAATTAGACTCTTAAAATTACACAGACTTAATGTTTTGGGACATGTCATAAAGCATTTTGCTTTTAAAACTCTTAATTCTACAACACTACTTCAGCCAACATAACCAATGTAATAGCTTCTTAAAAGACCACAGGCTTGTGCTTTTGCATTTCTAGTTCAAATTCTTCTCTTGATTGATGATTAAGGAAAAATTTTGTTTAGTGTTTTCAGAGATTGTCATTCTTTATGAAGACATCAGAAACAGTGTAGATAAGGAAAGATTTTTATTTTAATGGTTAGTGTCAGCAGTAGTTGGCAAAGGGAGGACGGAGTAAGCCATGCAGTTCCTTACAGTCCCAATACTTTAAACTGAAGCATCTTCACATACATCAGGTACTCTAAAATGTGTGCTTCGTACGTCATGGGACATATGAATTATTGGCATGATGGGGAATTTTTATATGATGCAAAGAAAGCATCTCAAAAAGGCAGAACTGGGAAACATCTGAATCTCATGGCGAAATGAGGTCTTATACAATCAGACCCTTATCCTTTGGCTGTTCATGAGACACTTCTGGTCAAAAGGTAACAGCTTGAAAAGTCTTACAGGTGGAACAGTAATGTTTTATCGGAAAAATCTTGTACTATTATCTTAACTGCCTGTTTGTTTACTCTGTTTTCTTGTGATGGTGGGCCTAATAGGGTTCTGACTGTTCCATTGTTGGATGCTGTCGTGTTTTAAATTTTAAACCTTGCTTTACTCCTGCAGTGTACATATTGCTTTGGAATGTATTGTGATGTGTTTTTTCTCTTGTGGTTTTGGTGTTGTCCAAATGCTCATATGAGACAATACCCAGCATCCCTGGCTGCACGAACTGGTGTCAGGAGATGCTTTTTGCCCTTTGTCCCCGTATAAGTCATGCTGTTAGTTTTTAGTTTGTCATGCCTGGCAGGAAAAGCATAGACAATTCTAATCCTGGCAAGTGGTTTGAGTCAGTGGTGAAGAGGATAAAGTTAGGCTCCAACTGGGTGCTGTGTTGGCTTCATACTGATGGTTCTTACAGAAATCTGTTCTGTCCCCTACATGCAGACCACCTTAGTCTTGATGACTATTTGGCTTTTCCCACTTCCAGTGGGAGGCCATTCTAAGTGTCCTGTGCCTTGCACTTTGGAAATGTTGGTAAAACTTGGTGCTTAGAGCTTCAGAAATAGGATAAAAATGCATATAGCTGATTTGGATTAAGAATTCCAGGTGGCAAGACCTCAGATCAGTCTGGTCTTTGAAATCAGCTTACAAAAGCAACGGAGCAAAATCCAAGATGTTCTACTTGAGCCAGCTTTGGATGTTGACCACCTAGTATCTCTTATGCCCTCCTGGGAGCTAGAAATAACTGCAGCTCCCTAACTGAATAACCTGGCATTTAAGATTTGAGGCTTTCTAATTTCTATCAAAATCCAATTTCATGTGGAACTGGAAAACGCAATGGGATAATTTCAGTTTTGGATTATTTCCTGATAGTACATAAGTGAAGCAGAGTGTGTGTGCAGCTGGCTCAGCACTGCCGTAAGAATTAAAAATACCAGAAAATTGTTTGAAACACAGCTACAGTTGAAGTTTCTGTAGCACTAGAAATTCTTATTTTAGAAGTTTAGTGTAAGTGACAGTAGTCCTGATCTAGGCTAGAATTTGGAATTATGGTGTATATCCAGGTATAAGTAAAAGAAGCTGCCTTGCCTTTTTTTTAAAAGGAAGTTACATTTGTGTTAGGCTGAAATATTAGGCCTTTTAAGGCTGGACAAAGCTGCAGTATCAGTCTGAGCTTGGTCACATTTTTCGAAATGGAATACAGCATATTGGAAGCCATTCATCCTATGGTAAAAACCAAGTGATGATGCACATTCTGAGGCCAAAAAGCTGACCTAAAAATAGCACTGTTCTTATTTTGTGCAGCCGGTTAAGTTTTTCTTTCCTGTTAATGTTGCTTCAGTTGGTGGCTGCTCTTATCCTGCAGTTTTCTTTTTATAATTTTTGGACTATTTTGCTTTGCTTTGGTTTTTCTTTTCTGTGATTTGTTCTCATTGCTGTAGACGGGTTTCTATAGAGGAGGGTGAGAGAAAAGCCCAAGAACTGAATATGATGTATATTGAAACCAATGCTAAAGCAGGATATAGTGTGAAACAGGTATGTACAGGGTATTGATCAGAGATGCAAATGCAGGTGCTTGCTCGCAAGCAGCAGCCTAGCGCTTGCTGTTGCACTGCACTTGCTGCTGGAGCCTTTCTGAAATCTTTCCGTAACCTCGCGGAGTTCCCTCCTGTTGACTTGCGAAACTGCTTTTTGTATCAGGTGCAGCGTATGGGGATTCTTCCTTCCCTTGAGGATGCTGTGAATGAGGCTCAAATGTACTGCACAAACTTCATCCTGTGCTGATCATCCATTATTAATAGTCATAAGTCCAGGTGTTCCCTGGGTAACCTACCTGAGGTTGTTTCATTCTTAGCTGGAGGACCTAGGGGTCTTAAAGACTCAGAGGTGCTGAGGTCTCCATTGGTGGACTATGCACCCTTGTAAGGGGTGGTGAAGCGGCCCTCCACTGAAGAGCGTCTCAGTCACAGACATCTCTAACTCTTCCTGTCTGTTCTTCCTTTCTGTCTTTCTGCTTCTGTTTGCATCTTTGTCCAGGCAAATCACTACAGAAGAAGGTGAACAGAGAGCCAAAGAGCTGAATGTGATGTTTATTGAGACCAGTGCAAAGACTGGATACAATGTGAAACAGGTAGATCCATGTTTTGTTCTAAAGAGAGGAAATCTGTACTTACTGCTCTGTATGTGTATGCTTCTGCTTGGGGTTCATGTTCCATCAGATATTTGCTTGTATTGTTTGATGTCAACCCCTGAAATGCTTCTTGCCCAAAGATGACTATTGCTGCTTCACCTAGTGGAAGCTCCTTTCCTGTCAAGTCAATGATTTCCTGTTAAAGCTAAGCAAACTTGCCTTGAAAGAAAGGAGAATCTAAAACCAGAATGTGCTGAGGGATAGGAATGGAACTGTTTTGTGCAGCCAGTCAAACGTAATTTTGTACATTCCCTTTGCTTTTGTTAACAGTTCATGCACTGTTTTCTAAAATCAACGTTGACATCAGTTGGGATAATTGCTTATGCTGATGCACTAGAGTAGAAGTTCGTGCTTCTGTTTTCAAGCCACAGATGAAAATCTTGGATTAGTTGAGGTTGGAAGGGATCTCTGGAGATCGTCTAGTCCAACCGCCGTGCTCAGAGCAGGCTGCCCAGAACTGACTCCAGTTGAGTTTTGAATATCTCAAAGAATAGAGACTCCATCTCTCCAGGCAACCTGTCACAATGTTTGGCTATTTGTACAGTAGAAAAAACTTAAAATTTTTGTCTTGCGTTTAAACAGAATTTCATGTATTTCAGTTTGTGCCCATTGCCTCTTGCTATAAGCTTGTGATCCCACTCTCCGTTAGTTCAGGAACTATTCTGAAGTGTAACAGAACTTGGGGAGTAAGGCAGCCGTAAGGTCCAGGGGTCTGCAGGGAGCGTAGTACTGTTGGTGTCAGCTGGGAAACATACCAGTTTGCTGCACACCAGCTGGTTAGGAGAACCTCACAATGGGATTAGGAGACTTTGGGTTTGTTTCTTTGGGCTGTTCTGGATTGAATCCACATTAGTCTTTGGTTCTAACTTAGTGTTGCTTTATTTGCTTAGCAGGTGTTTGCACTGAACTTCTGTGACTAAAAGGATGCTCACTGCAGCACCATGCTGGTACCTCAGTGGCTTGATTTTCCAAGTAACTCACTTTTGAGGTGTGGACGAGAAGTCCCTGCCAAGCTACTGTGAGGAAAATCATCATTGGCTGATGATTCCTCTAGTTCTTTATGCAGCACTTCTCACCAGACTGCCTAGCAGTGTCTGTATTGTGTTAGCTGCTGCATTAATGTCAGCAGGAGGAGCTCTGACATTGACTTGAAAAATTATGCAAAACCATTTTCTGGGTTTTTTTTAATGGGGATATGATAGTCTTTCCCAGCTCTAGCACATCCTTAATAGCTTAAATGCAGCTTGCTTGAGCCAGCTGTTCTGCTCAGAAATGGCTGGTTTGCAGCAAGATTGAACTGCAAGGATGGGCTGTAAAACCTCAGTTATTCCACAGACTTCTTAAACCTTCGGTCTCTTGCAAGGTTGCTTATCAAAAGTCTAGAGTTGTGCACTGTAATGTTGCTGTGTGCAAAAGTAGTTGAGGCTGGAAACGGTAAATAACATGCTTACTGAGTGCAGGAGGGAATTGTTCTATGTTACTAATTAATTCCATGTTCTGTTCAAGTAGAAACAGTTAAAATCAAACTGTGTTTTGTAGGCATTGAATAACTTCTTTAATAAAACCTGTTAAATTTCTTTCTTTGGTAAAATTCTCGTGGCATTTGTTGATCATTGTTTTGCTTGCTAAGGTAACCCACATAACAAGTTTGTAAGATCTGTTGCAAAGCAATGTTTTTTTAACATGCTTTTTTTTTTTCTGGTAAGTTTTCTTCAGCTTTATCTATTGCTACTTTTCAGCTTTTCCGTCGTGTGGCTGCTGCCTTACCTGGGATGGACAGCACACCAGAGAAGAGCAAAGAAGACAGTATCCTTGTTTTTTTCTTGTCAGTAACTTTCCCTGCTCTCATAGAATTTGGCAATTATCTTTTGTCACGTTGGGCTTGCTGACTTTTTGGCACACTGTGGGGATGGGCCTTATTGGGGTTTTGCAGAGATATGGCTGAAACAGCCAGTACAGAGTGGTGCTTACCTATGGGCGTAAATTGATGACCCTGCTTGTGTTCCATATACAATCTACACAACTACTTATAATGGCAAACACAAGTTTTGCTTTCTCCACTTAGGATAAAATTTGCATCGTTTCAAAATACCGTAATACTTTCTGCCTTTTGCACAGGGCTGTCTTGTGTGCAGACCTGTCTGATTGGGCTCTGTCCTCTAAATGGTCTTGACTTACCAAGTCCACTGGTTTTGCAGTTAATCGTGTTCAGGCAGGATATCCTCTGCTCTGCTGAAACACCTGCCCTTATCAAGAAGGGACAGCTAACAACCTTTTCAGATACTGATGCCTTTCTCTGTTCTCTTCTTCTTGTTTTTCCTTGGCTGGGTGATTTCCTTAACTTGTCTCCTGCAGTGATTGACATCAAACTAGAGAAACCTCCTGAGCAGCCAGTAACGGAGAGCGGGTGCTCCTGCTAACAGGCCCGTTCTGTAGCAGCACATTCCCCAACCGGCCAGTCTCACTGAAGAACATCACCGCTCATTGGCTAGGCAACCCTACTTTGTGGGCTGAAAAAACCAATCTACTAAGCGAGCGAACTCCCTGTTTACTGGTGGGGAGCAGCCCCGGCCGCCCCTCTTACTGCATGGTATGAGCCCTGAGTGCAGAATGAGTGTCCTGTCTTTTATTTTATTTTTTTATGTTGTTGCACTTTGGCACTGTGGTGCCCTTTACACTCTCTCTCTTCCTCTCCTCCTCCCCCTCTTCCCCACCTTGAGCCTGTCTGCTCAGATGTGTCTTGTGAATGCAATGGAAAAGCCACCAAGTTAGGGAAGACAAGAATAAAGCTTGGGGGTGGGCTTTCCACCTTCCTTACTGCCTTGCATCTTAACTAGTTCCCTGTCCACGTGAGCCCAGTCTTTGTCCTGCATCCCCACTTCCTCTCTCAAAAGGCTGCTCCTTTTAAACCAGTCAGTTTGACTTGGCCTTGCCTTTTTGGACAATACAGGTTATCTGTTTCTCGGCTTTTGCTTCCTGCAGGGCACACACAATACTAGCTCCTCAGTTTCTCCTTTCTGTGGATGATCTTGGCTAACTCTTGCTCATGACTTCTGAGTTTTGCCCCTTGTGTTACACACAGCACTGGAAACCCCCAAACTCTGATAGCTTTGGCCTTGTTGCTCCCGTTTGTGTAGCAGAGACACCCTACAGACTGCTCTCCTCAGTTGGAGCATCTTCCCATCCAGAAGACGTTGGTGCTTGGTGAGTGTTGGCTGTCAGATGTGGGGAAGGAAGAGGGTACAGAGGCTTTGCAGCATGAAGCTGGGTGGGGAGAGATCCTCGGGGTGGTTTGTAGAGACCTGGGTCCTGTCTGTCAACAGCGAAAGTGAACAGTTACCTGAAATCCATCACTACAGGGGCAATACCTGCCCTAGAAGTCATGGATGCTGTTCAGGCTCCTTTCTAGTCTCTGTTCTCCTGTTCATCATCACGTAGGCTGGGAGCTTCTTCACACAGAGCAGGAGAGCTACAGCAGATGGAAGGCCAGCGATAGCTGTTGTGCTCTCGTACCTAGGTTGCTGCTTGATGAAATCATATGTAGCTGCTTCTGCCTTTGTAGTAGACTTCTGGGGGAAGGGGCTAGTAGCCATTTCACTTCTGGAATAGTGTTAAGCTCTAATACTGCCAAAACTGAGATGAGCAGTGGCAGGGATTTATTGTCAGACCTGGGTAGAGGAATGGAGGAATGTATGCTGCTGAAGTGAATTTTGGTGTCACTTCTTCACCTTAGAGGTTGGGAAGTACATCGTCTTCTCCCTGCCCCTGGTTTCTAACTACGTTAATAGAGCTTTTCAGAGACTTTTACTGGGGGTTTTCCATCCATCTGTCCTAACCAGAAGTCTGTAGGTTTGTTGACAGCGAGGAGAATAAAACAGTTGGATGGCTCTAAGCCATTCACTGTTCTTTTCATCACCCAGCCTCTGTCACACTGATGGGGGGGATGCCAGCGGGCAGGAGAGCGATGACCGCAGTGTGACGGGCGTTTGGTGGTTAGTGACACTCCCATAGCAGGATGCCTGTCGGGTCCCTGACACAGCGTGCGCACTTTGAAGCCTGCGGGCCATCAAGGGGAGGGGAAGGGGGCAGCCTGGGACCGGGAGCTGGTGGTCCCCGCCTTGGCTTACTGGCGGCAAGTCACCTCGCTGCCGGTGGCTGACCTTTTCTTCCCCAGAGACCTGTCCCTTCCCCTCCAGGTGAGCTGGCCTGCAGGAGGAAGCAGGGATGCGGTTTCCCATTTCACTCCGGAGTGTCCCCCCCCTCACCTTACCCACAGTCCCAGCTGGCAGAGCCGGGTCCCAATGCCTGGTGAGATGCTCAGCCCCCTCCTCTGTACATACCCCTGTTGTGTGGGAATTGCTGATGTTTGTCAGTGTGTCCGTGTCTGCTGTAGAACAGGTTTTGCTGTCCCCTTCTCACAGGCAGGTGTGTGCTGCTCTGCTGTCGTGTTGTTCCCAGTCACGGACCTGGGGGGAGGGAGGGGGGAGACCCTAAGTAACGGGGGGGGGGGAGGGGGGTAACTAGTGAAATAAAATAGTTCACTTCCCACTGTCTTCTCTATGGATGTGTATAATATTGAGTGTGTGTCTGGCCCTGCTGTCTCCTAGCTGTTAGCTGAGTAAGTGTGACTATTAATATGAGTATGGACTGTCTGACCACGGCCGTGTATCACACTAAATAAAGTTATTTCACCAACACCTTCGCTGTCCTGCTGCCGGTGAGGAGCCGAGGCCTGCCTCTGGTTATTTTACTCGTGAATTTAACGAGTCTGTCCCGCGTAGGGTATGGTGGAAGAAGGACGAGATTACCGGGTTTAAGTGGGGCTTTGGGAGCCGAACGAGAAGAGAAGGGCTTTAAACCGCCCGGCGGGGGCGTGGCCAAGCGGTCGGCAGCGGCCCATCCTATTGGCGGCTGCCGGGAGGGGGCGTGGCAGAGGCGGGTCATCCTTTCCGCCGTGGAGCGTGCGCGGGATGATCGGCGCCGACGCCGTCGCCGTCCGCGCTCTCCGCCGACCGGGACCGCACCGGGTCCACACCGGGACGGCCCCGGGGGCGGCGGGGAACCGGGCCGGGCCGCCTACCCCTCAGGGCCTGCCTTCTTCAGCGGCGGCCTACCCGGTCCTGCCAGGCCGAGGGGGGTGTCACCGACCCGGGGGCACCGCGGGAGCCCCAGCTCCTCTCTCACTCGGGGGAGCGTGACAGGATTCCTGCACCTCCAGGATCCCCTTCCTCTCCTTGGGGTGCGAGGAACCCGAAGGCAGCGTTCGGCCTTGCTGTCCACAGGGGAACTCCCTGTCCTGTCCCACAGACACCCCGCCAGGGAGAGGTGCAGGGCCTGGGGTGGGCGAGCCTGTCCCCTCAGTGCCGCATCGACATCCCGGACGAGGCGGCGGAGAGGTGCGTGCGACGTGCTGCGCGATGTCGAGTATCGACGGGAGCGGGACACCGATGTCACGGACACGTGTCGCATCGCCCGGCTGGCTGCCAATGCTGATGTGGGCTACTGCGCCTGTGACTGGGGGACGGGATGGAACTGACTCTTCCACCGAAGTACTTGGCTTGTGTTAAATAGAGGGGACACACTGTCCAAGCTGCTAGGCAGGAGAGAGGTGTTTGGGGTACAGGGCACCACGTGGGACCTCTGCTGCATGAGGTCATTAATACCGCTCAGGCTGGGAAGGGGTAGTAGGGTGGGTGCTGCTCGGAGGAGATGGTGAGATCGCAAAGAAGAGGATGCTTGAGCCAGGCAGAGGCTTCTAGAGTGGCTGCACTTCCATGCGGACCCCACATGCAGTTCAGGCAGGTGAAACAACTTTCTTTCTTCCTTGTTCAGGGCGGTGCCCGAAGCCCTTGGAGAACAGGGTTGTGGTGACACGGCGATCCCTGCAGGTCGAGGATGGGTATCACGCTGTTATCAACTTCTCCATCAAACACCTGGTGAGTGAAGAGTGGGCTGGGCCTGAAGGCTCTCCCATTACAGTGATCCCAGGAACTGCAGGGTTCTGGCAAGGGCAAAATGCTGTTCTAGAGTTGGTCACCAGCTGCACAAATTCACCTGAATTAGGAGTCAGATGGTCTCAAGATACGGCGCTGGCTCCCTTAAAGCTGAGCTTTAAAGCACGGTCAGTGCCAGCCTCACAGGAGTGCAGTGGTCTATCTAGACAGCAAGATACTACCTGTGCCTGGGAAAAATGGGGTCCCAGAGTCCCTAGCATGTAGATGTGTAATTCCTTTACAAGTTCCTTAGCTTGAGGAAGCTCCTCTGTGCCTCTAGCCTAGTCTTTGCCCTGTATTTTCAACGCCAGACCTGATAAAGGGAGAGGGCAGGGAGACAGCATCTGTCTGTCTGATGTGTTTGCACAGAAATACCCTCCATGCGAGGAGCTGATGGCAGGATACCTGGTGCATTCAACTGGGCCCAACAGCTGCAGTCTGACCTACCTGGCTCAGGTGGATCCAAAAGGTAACTCTGGTTCTGCGGGCCTCAGGACGTGGTGACGGGGTGATGCAGATTCTGGCCCCAGTCAGTGGAAATCCTGCTCTTAATCTGGAGCGCGCCTATGTAATGTGGCACTCCTCTGCTCCAGACCCTCTTTGACAAACAATGATGCGAATGCTACAGCTTGCTATGGGGCCTCTGGGTGGTTGGTAGGAGCACAGCTATTTTCTGGCACGTTAACTTCTGTTTTTCCCCAGCTCCATCTATTACGGTCGTTGCCAAAGCGGGTTGTAAATAAAGCTTCGCAGTACCTGGCGCGGCAGGGGAGTGGAGCATTTCCAAGGTGCCTGTGCCAAGTCTCACCCCAGTAGCTGGAGCAGAGGGCTGCAGAGGGTGGGCCTCCCTCGGCGGTGAGGCTGCACTAGGAATGGGCATCTTGGCTCATCTCTGGTGAGGCGTCACATTCTGCCAGCCTTACCAGTTTTGACAGCTGACTGATGCTTTTCTGAAGCCAGAGGGCTACAAATAATACGGCGACTCTGGTCTCTCCTTGTGCAATAACCTGCCTGACCCTCACTTTTCATGCCCCGTCCGAACAGGGCATGAAAAAAAACCTCAGTAGCTTTTGGAGATCCTGAGCTGAGTGGCAGAGCAGTGCTGGAGGGGTCTCTGGTGCCAGAGCAGGACAGGGACAAAGGATTTCAGTACAGGAAGTTTAATTTCACTCTCCTAAAGCAGCTGGCATCATCAGGGGACCTGGGCAAGCAGAAGATGGTCCCATCAAGGAGTTAAATTGGCCTTCTGCCTTTCTTGCTAGTGGGTCCTGAGTCCCTCCTAAGCAGCCAGAAAAGAAATGGAGTAGGTGTTGTTAGTGGCTAGATGAGACACGTGCCAAGACCTTTTCTAAGCTTCCATGGTTGTTTCCCCTGTACTTCTCTGCTCCCGATATACTGCACAAGGCCTGCGTGAAATACCCTGCCTGGAAGCAGCAGCACGACGCTAACATGAAACCCTGGCTGTACCCTGAGCAGAACAAGCTTCCTCTCTTGGCGCAGTGTGCTGCCTCGCTGGAGAACGTCGATGAGAGCAGCCTGTCCGAAGTGAAGGATGAGAGGGGCGACCACAACAGTTCGGAGAACTGATGCTGCTAGTGTTGCTGCAGGGAGGAATGTTACGTGGTGCTGCTCAGGTGCATCCAGTCTTTTACAATAAGGTAGTGGGGAACTTTTAAAGAAAATCTCTGTGTTCGTAGCCTTTTCTCTCAAGACGTGACTGTGTGTGTCCGAGCACACCAGCCCCGCTCAGCACCGAGACTGAACGGGGCCAGGAGCACACGGGCCGCCTGTACCAACCTGGCTGAGTTATGCTCAGGGAGAGGAGCTGCACGGTATGTTTCTCAGGTGTAACCTGCCATGCTTTAACACAACATAGCTTGTTCTGGGGCTGTTACTGTCACTCCAAAAGGTCAAATTACCTGCAGTACCTCTGCCAGTGTGCTTTCCTGGGCAGGGAGTTATTCATTGATAAACTAAAACTGCTCCAGCGCTTGTGACTCTTGGCCTCTATTTTGCAAGACATTAAAACCATCCAATGTTGCTAGACCTGTTGTTTTCTCAGCAGGGATCAGAAACTACCCCTGTTTGTCCCTCCAGTTCCTGGAGAATGAAATGGACTCTGGTCACCAGTACAAACCCTAGTACTGCTTTGTCAATTAAGATACCTAAGACATGAGTGTTTCTTGGGAAAGAATCCACTCTTTCCTGTTAGCCCACAGCCAGTCACGGGGTCAGTGCAATGGCTGCAAAGGCATCCACTAATTACCTCTGAGTAATGGTAAGGAGGAAGCTGCCCTAGGTGCCCTAGGCAGGGGTGATCTCCCTGGAGCTCCTGCGAGGGACTGCTTTGAAGCAGGATTAACAGATTGAACATTGAGGTTGTATTTGCAGTCCCCTGTGGAAAGAGTTCAAGGTGCCTCTTGGCTCCTTGGCAGCTAGGTTGAGTGCCAAAAGCCTGATGTGTGCATTCGATCGCTGTTTTCCACCAGGCAGACCACAGGGTTGGCTTTGGAAAACAGCGATCGAATGCACGCATCAGGCACCCTGGCACATCTGAGCACAACAGAGGGAGAAGGGAAGACAGAGCAGTATGAAACATTGCCTTGCTGCAACATGAGCCCTGAACATTCTCCTTCCCCAAGGAGCGTGTAAATGCTGTGAAACTGGAAGCAAATCACCATGGGACACAGAGGCCTGTCTCCGTAGAAGAGCTCTTAGCTTGCTTTCTCCAGGGTGTTTTACAGCGCGGCTTTCCAGGATGCTTATTTCCCTGGTAGAAAAGCTATTTTTTCATTCTGAGTGAAAGTCTGTTTTCTAGTGTCTTTTATTCTGCTTCAGCCTGGCTCAGCTTTCTGCCCAGCAGTTGAGCTAAGAGCAACCTGGCTGGCAGTGCTGAAGCTGTCAGGGCTGCTGCTCTTGGCTGTCTCACTTAAGTTGCATTAGTGCCATGACAGACAAAACCCTCCATTGCAGCTCTTGCTCCTGGCAGTGCTGAAACACCGCTCCAGGCTAATCAAGGGCTGACTTCCATTACAATCAATGGAAAAACACCCTTAAAACAGAGCTGCACCTCGCGTGGGTCCCATGCTTTCCCCTTACAGGCTGCAAGGGCAACTAAAGCCAGGCCTTGTCCCAGCTGTCCACCGAGCGTTTCCTCGGGGTAGTGTTGAGGATGGTAACAAACAACCCTCCACAGAGACTTCCTGAGTGGGAATAAGATGAATTCTGTTTGCTATACTCTTTTTATTATTTCAGTTATTACAGACAAGCAGAAAACACCGCACAAGGCCAGAGCAAGGGCTGTCCTGATGCCATTTACGATGTGATACTACCATGCATTTGCACCCCCCTTTGCTCATAACTAGCACGTTTTCATCTGTGCTCTCCCAGCACAGGGCACAGGAGGCTTCTTCACCCATCTTTGAAAACATGGAAGGGGAGAATTTTACCTCAAAGTGGCAGGGAGTTCTGATGGGAGCACGTGACAGGGACAGGGCTGTGCCAAGTGATGGAAGCAGGTTCAGCGAGTGAAACCCTTAACCGTGCAAGCACCACAGCTGAGGGAACCTGGCCAAGTGCCCACAACAGTTCAGAAACATGCTCCAGGCGCCTCGGTCCTGTATCATGGGGGTCGTTAAGCAGCAAAGAGGTACAAACACACCTTAGCAGACTAGTGCAACTAGAGATGTGCACTGAGTTTGAGTGGATTTTACTCCTGTTCCTTGAGTCCCAAGCAAACCCAGTAGTGTAGAGCAGAGGTAGGATAGTGGAGAAGGAAAGAATTTCATGTCACTGGAGAAGTGAACAGGTTGATCTCTTGGAGGACAAAGGCCGTGCTTTGCTCGAGCATGCTCAGACCCTCTTGGCCTTACATCTAGCAACAAGGGTTGGATCCAGAACCAGCAGAGTACTCATTTAATTTAAGTCCTGCTAGAACAGAAACACAGATCTTGCCAAAGAAGCTGTCCTCCGGTACCCACTTCCACATCAGCACCATCAGCTTGTTTCAACACCCAGTTCAAGGAGTACAGACTAAAGCCCCATCCATCTTCCAGCTAAATAAGACTGTTGGCATCCCTCCACGCAGGAAGCAGAGCTGATGCCTGTGCAGCCAACAGGACAGTCGTACCTGCAGTGACAGCCGAAACTTGATGTGTCATCTCACATGTTGAGGAAAAGTAGTGGAGAGTTTTTTGCAGGACAGCCACTCTGGAGACCCAGCAGACAGCTGCCTACTAGTGAACAGTTCTTTCCTTCTGTCTCTGGTAATCTGGAAAGGAAAGAGAAGGCAAGGCTGAAAGGGCAGGAGTGGCAGTTGCTGATGACAAGGGGGAATTAGCCAAAATGTTGAAGGAAAACATAAATTCTGTTTATACCTCACTAAGTAGAGGCAGTAAAGGCTACTTTCTTGGGTTGCAGCTGGCTTTGAAATAGCGTATTTGCACCCCAGCCACTCATTTCAAGCTATTTTTTGGGCACTTAAACAAACTTTTGTTCTAAAGTCCTCTCTTCCCCTACTCCATAGTTTTCTTCTTTCTTCACTTAAGGGCCAGTTTCCATTTTATGAAGAATCCTTGTTTGGCTTGACCTGACCTCTTTTTTTCCCCTTATACGTATGAACTTTATGGGTGCAGAAACTGAGAGTTAATACAGTCTTTTCCTCCACTTGGAATTTAAAGGTCTTTAGGGAGGGATAAAAGCCACAAGCAGTGTCCACCACTGGCACAGGTCCACTAGTGACACAACTCATTCCTATGTTATTCAAGGATAAGTAGCTACTTCTACAGCTCTAAAGTTAACATTTCCATTCAACAATCATCCCACCTTTTAGCACTGTGTTGCTAAGCTCTGCTCTAGATGTTTTTCTGTGTGGGCAGCTGAAGCCAGTCCTTACTGTTTTGACTTGGTACCTGCCTCGATCCCCAAATCAAAGCCCAATCTTCTTTCTGATCTGCAGGCTTAACACCGTCTATGGCCTTAGACTCATAACTGCTAGGCTCAGGTGGAATCGGCGGGGACACATGGCAGTCTGCTTCCCAAGGAGAAATGCTGCTAGGTGACTGGACTCGGAGCTAGCAGGCACTTACTGTAAGGGAAGTAACGCACACGCATGGTGATTTCACGGGCTGTCTTCAGGATCTCCACAGCCTGAAAGCAGAAAGAGTTGCTCAGTGACCATGCTGGGCTGGAGGGTAGGAAAGAGGAATCTATCAGTTATGTGGTGCCAGCAGCTGAGTTGGTGCGGGCTGAGAGGCTGGAAGGAGATGGTGTGTACATGGATCCCCATCCTGTCCCTGCTCCAGCAGCTGGGCCACAGGAGTGCTCACCTTGCTGTGCTCAATATCCTGGAAATCCACATCGTTGACCGAGAGCACCTGGTCCCCTTCCTGCAGCCCAGCTCTGTGTGCATCCGAGTCGGGGATCACCTGCGAAGGGAAGAGCAGAGACAGCAGCAGTGACTCTCCGCACAGCCAGTGCAGCGGCTCCCCTCCCTCGCAGCCAAGGCAGCCCAGCCCCAGAGCCTCCCCACGGTGCCTATCCAGCACACTCAGGCGGGACTGGGGGAGGATGGGGAGCGAGGACTGCAGCGCACCAGCAACACTCTGTGGGCTGGGGAGCGACCAGGAAATGGCACAGGACTGTCTGATTGCTGGTTGGTGCCTGGCAAATTACAGCTATGTGTTTGGAGATGCATATAAGGCATATGACAATCTCCCTGCACGCCCTGCTGGCTCAGCAACACCCAAGGGAACAGACAGAACACGGGGAGGGAATGGCAGAAGGACAGACACACCTTAGAGATGAAGATCCCCAGCTGCGAGGCTTTTCCTCCCCGGATGTTGAATCCCAGCTGTGAAAGAAACCAGCAGTGAACTGCAGTCACCCCCCCTTTGTCCCAGGACCCTTCCCACTGCTAACATGTCTCTTCTGGATGGAGCAAAGCTGTTGGTGCTGCAGCGTTCAGCCAGGCAGCAGCAAGCACCAGTCCCTCTCTGCTAAATTCTGTGGCAATCTCACCTTAAACACCCCAGGGGCTCCCTGTCCCGTATCAGCTCCGCATCCCAAGATATTCTACTGCTCTGCCTCACCCACAAAGCTTTTTTTCTCCCAGCAGGGCAGCAGCGATGCCTCCCCTTATCCCACCGGTCCCGCCAAGTGCTTGGATGAGGAAAGCACCAAGGAACTCCCCCCCCACGGGCTGCCCTCAGCACGCCGGTCGGGGATGATCATCGCCCCGCAAGCTCGGCCTCTGCATCAACCGATCTTTACCAAGCAAAGGCGCTGGGAAGGACGGCTGTGACTCAAACACGGGAAACACCACGCCGAGGGGAACGTGGTGGCCGTGAGGGAGCCCACGGGCCGGGGTCTGTGTGGAGGGGGGTCTCACCTGCGCTCCAGGCGGCTTCTTCAGGACGATGGTGCGGGGCAGGAACTGGGTGAGCTCGTTGTTGTAGTCGGGGTGGTACACCCGCTGCAAGGCAACGCGCCGGCGGGCCGTCAGCCGGCGGGACCCGCCGCACACCCGCACCACCAACGGGCCGGGTGGCGGCCCACCAGCCCCTTCACTCACCCCACCCACCCGGTCTGCCACCTAGCCCTCCCCGTCCACCTCTCACCTCACCTCATGCGGCGGCACCCAGGCGGGCGGGCTCTCGTAAGGCGGCAGGAAAACCACCGGGAAATCGTCGTAAGGCAACCGGCCCTCCATGCTGCCGCCGCGCCGCCTGACGGGACGGCACCGCCCTCCTCCCCTCACCTCAGCCTCGCCACACCCCACCCCCCCTCCGCCGTGACGCGCCGGCTGGCGATTGGCGGTTGGCGGCGCGCAGCCTGGCGATTGGCGGTTGGCGGCGCGCGGCCCCGGTTTGAATGTTGGTGGCGCCGCCGCCATCGTAACGGTCAGCGGCGGCTCTAGGTGGGTCCCGCTGTCGCCGGGGGCAGCGCCGCGGGCAGCGCCGCGACTACCCCCCACCCCCTTTTCCCTCCCTCCTCGGGTCCCCTCAGGTACGGACGCTGCCGGGTTGGTGGTCGCCGCGCTTCCTCCTTCGCCCGGTGGGGCCTGGTCTACCGGCGGGAGCGGCCCGTAGGGGCTGGGCCCCCCTCCGGCCTAGGCCCCGGGTTGTGGGCCGCGGCGCTGGGCCCTGTCAGGGTGGTAGCTCCGGAGCAGCGGCGGGCTTTGGTCCTGCGAGGCCTTAACCGGCTTCGTTCCTCCTTTAGGGCGTCCGCGGTGACAGAAAAATGGTGAGGGAAGATGACAAGGTGATCCCGGTGCGTGTGGCGCTGCGCTGCCGTCCCTTGGTGCCGAAGGAGATCAGCGAAGGGTGCCAGATGTGCTTGTCCTTCGTGTCGGGGGAACCGCAAGTAAGGGAGCCGGCCTTCTGCGTCCCGGGGGTCGGCCTTGCCTTCTCCCCTCACCCCGCCCGGGGCGGGGGGTTGCTGCCACGGTGCTGGGGCGGTGTAGTCAGCGGTTTTTGTTCTGGTCACCTCCGCAGGTGGTTGTAGGTAACGATAAGTCGTTCACGTACGACTATGTGTTCGACCCTTCTGTTGAGCAAGAGGAAGTCTTCAACACGGCTGTCGCCCCTCTCATACGAGGCATCTTCAAAGGTTTGTGGTTAACTGACTTAAAGCTCTGTTTTAAAACACTGGGGGGTTCGGTGGGCTCAGCTGTGTGGAAGAAGGTGCTGTTTAATTCTCTGTTCTGAGTTGCTTTTTCTTTGATCTTTGCAGAAAATAAACTCCTGCACTATCTAGATGCTGACCCCAGCCTCTAGTGAAAAGTGCTAAATCTTGCCTGTTTACAACCTGTTGTACTCTGCAGGGCTAACAAAATGACTTGTGCATGTTCTCTGGGTCATTTTGGTTCCTGCAGCTATTTATGTAAGGCAAGAGAATTTTATCAAGAATAATACAGTGAATTGATAAGCATCCCATACCAGAAGCTGTTAGCGATGCTACAGCGGAGCTGGGATGATGGAGAACTTAAACTGTATTTCTATGGCTAGCTCTAGTAAAGCAGCAGCGCAGTCTTAAAAAACAGCTGGAATAATAATTTTACCTGCATTTTGGGGAGCTTTTCATTGACTTTTTTTCCCCTTGACGTTGCTAACAGTGACCTGTGCCTAAAGCTTGTGTAAACTGACAGTGAGGGGCAGTGCTTTTCTGGAAGGATGCTTTTATTAGAATGCAGCTTTTTTTGTCAGTTTGTTCTGGTTCCCACGTGACTGTCTGATCTGGGTGCCATTTGTTCCCCTAGGGTATAATGCTACTGTCTTAGCCTATGGACAGACAGGATCTGGAAAAACGTACTCTATGGGCGGTACCTACACTGCCAATCAAGAGCATGAACCCAGTGTGGGGGTCATCCCTCGGGTAATCAAACTGCTATTTAAGGAGAAGGAGCAAAGGCAAGATTGGGAATTCGTCCTCAAAGTTTCTTATCTAGAGGTAAAAGTTGGTTTGACTTTTCAAACTATTATAAAGTTATGAATTGCACATAAAGCAAGCTTTAAAGAGGCCACCTCCTTCAAGTAACAGGTATTTATTAAATCAAAACCGAAGTAATGTAAGATCTATGTAAGATCTTGTCAGGAACTTGATTCTGAGTCCTAGGTATCTTTCTCTAAAGGTAAAATGAATAGAATGTCACGCAATGTTAGCCATGATTTTGGCGTAACTGTATGTTGTTCTTTATGCGAATTGTTCTCTTGCACTGCTGCTAACTCTGAACTGCTGTCCTGATGCTTTTAGATCTACAATGAGGATATTCTAGACCTGCTGTGCCCCTCAAGAGAACGGTCTTCTCCAATCAGTATACGGGAAGATCCAAAAGAAGGCATAAAGGTCTGTTGCCCTGTTAGATATAGGTACATAAGAGGGTGGCATCGCTAGGGATGAATGTTTTGGTGAAACAACTGTCTGACTCCTTGAGCGCTGTTTTATATAAATGAAGCTATTGATGATCATGAAGTTTACCCAAAGGGTGACACCAGTAGGGTTAGACATTCATGACAGAGCCACTTGCAAGTCCTGTTCTGGCTTTTCTTTGAAGGCTGATTTAGGTGAATATCTGAGAATGTTGTACTTTGGGTCCCTTTGCCAAATTTCAAACTCTGTTGCAATTGTACTCTTCAGTTTGGCAGAAGTAGTGTGCGACAGAGGGATCCTGAGGGGAAACTATTTAAGTGCCAAAGTTATTTTCTTAGCAGTTTTGTACAGAAGTGTGCTTATAGTGTAGTGCAGAAAGACCTTGTGCTACTGCTTGTTCTGTGTACTTGTTTTGTAGTTAAACTTCCATCTATCAGTTGTACTTCATTTATACAGCTTCAGTTTGCAGTGGTAGGGAGGTTGTTGGTTGTCATATACACAGCTTAAATGTGCGTGACGCCTGTAGGTTTGATCCATTAATGTTTTTGTTGTGTGTAATCTTGTGCTGCTCACCGTCACCTCTAAAGTACTGGTGTGCGGCTCATCCATATATTGGTAGTGGCGTTGTGATCCAGAGAGATGGGCTCTTCAGGGAAAGCGCAAGCTTGCCAGGGAGCACAACCAGTCCCTACTACTCAGTCCCCTCTGCCCTTTATGTCCCTAATACCTGCGTCCCCTCCACTCTCTTCACACAAACACCCGACCCCCTTCAGCCCATTTCCGCTTTCTCTGCCTGTGACTGGCACAACTTTCAGCTCCCAGCTTGGCCAGAGGATATCCGAGGGCAGCTAGGAATTTCTCCACAGAGTATTGCAGAGCCCTGTCTCCGTCCCATAGCTCACCTGGCTCATAGCTCAAGGTCCATTCCATTAGCTCAAGCAGGCACAGAGGAACCTGGTGTGTGCATGTAGGAATAGGCTGAGAGAGGGGTGATGCCATTTAGTTACCGATACGGAGTTCAGAATAAATTTTTGCTGGGGGAATCCATACCAAGCCTCTGGCTTGAAGTGAGACTATGATTCTTGTCAATATGTATTTATTTTACTTTGTCTGCCATAGTCTAAGACAGAGGATAATTTTTCTGATGTAAATCGGGGTGAAGAGGAAGGAGAGGATAAATGATGCTTTCTTCCTGGATACAGATTGTAGGGTTAACAGAAAGAAATGTCACCTGTGCCCAAGATACTGTATCCTGCCTGGAACAAGGGAACAATTCCAGAACAGTGGCCTCCACGGCAATGAATTCCCAGTCCTCACGGTCCCATGCCATCTTCACCATTTGCATTGATCAGAAGAAGAAAAATGACAAGTAAGTGTGATTGCGCAGCTGATCCTAGCAGCTCTTAGGGGTCAGACTTACTCAAAATTTTGTAGTTCTGTCATTCTTTCTTGGTCTTGAATGAGCTCAGCTGAGCTACTCTTGAAGCAGTTCTTGTATTTGACTGTCTCTGATATGAAGTATATTTTTCAGCCCAGTAGCTCAACTGTAGTAACCACTGGACTGCTCCTTTCCTAACTGCAGGTTTACTTGAGAGAGTAAAATCATTTATTTCTGCCATAGGAACAGCAGTTTTCACTCCAAGCTACACCTGGTTGATCTTGCTGGCTCTGAGAGACAAAAGAAGACCAAGGCTGAGGGAGACAGACTAAAAGAAGGTCTGTAGGAAGAGGACTGGTATAGCTTGGATTTCTTAACACTTTTAAGTTAATAAATAGAGTCCTTGTAAGGAAAAGCAAAGCAGTTCTTTAATTAACCCTTATAATTTGCCTTTTTTTCACCTTCAATTTTTTAACAAGGACAGGAAATGACCAGTTCCTAGCTGCTGAGGTGGCTCTACTCACTGTCATCTGTTTTTATGCAGGCATCAACATAAACAGAGGTCTCCTCTGCCTGGGGAATGTAATTAGTGCTCTTGGTGATGAAAATAAAAAGGGTGGTTTTGTCCCCTACAGAGACTCAAAGTTAACGAGACTGCTGCAAGGTAAGAGACAGATGATGATAAAGCCTAAATCTACAGATGCACTTAAATAACAAAGTAGGAAAAAACCTAACAGCCATGCAACCACAATTCAAAGCAGTAGCTGCTGTTGACAAAGGAATTGCATTTATTGGTTTAGTTCCTCTTCTTGCTGAAGCTAGACCTTTTCTGTACTCTTATTTTAAGGTTGCAAATGCATTGAGATGGTCTCATTTATGAGTCCTGCTCTTTTGCTGTTCCTGTGTGATAGGACAAAACTAGACAAATTCAGTGCGGTTTTTTCTGGTGGGGAGAAGGAAGATGAGAAGTTCAGTCTGGAAGTGGAGATCTATTATTTTACCTAATTATAGCTACTTACTGGAGGGTATCACAACCAGAATGAAGCTTAAATTGTCTGTGCCTTCACTGTGTGCATCATGTTTGGTTTGTTTTCTAATTCTGAATATCTGGTCTTTGTGGTACTTATTTTTCAATAGTTGCGATGGTCTTTTAATACACTTTATCTAAATTAGCCTTTAATATGGGCATAACTGTAGTAATGCAATTCACTGGGATTGTCTTTGGTAGTTAAATAATTTGGTACAAAAAGTTAGGGTCTTCAGGATTTTCCATATCTGAAAGTATCTAATAAAAAGAAACCGGATTATGCAGAGCTGGATGTGGGGTCCTTTTTTTTTCTGATCAGAAGTTTTAAGTAGCCAACGTGTTAGTGTAAAACCAAAGGCTAAAATGCCATGCAGCTTGATGATCTGAACAAATATGTTCTTAGCCAATAATTCTTTAGATTGAAAGATAGTGTGAATTCTGATGCCTGGATATCCATGGAGGTCTTGAGTATCATTGTGTGGGAGAAGGGAGGGGAAAACCTGAAAGAACTATGCTAGAAATGGCATATGGGAATTACGGTAATTACAGACATTAGTCAAGAGGACAGCAAGATTACTGGGCATTCTGATGTGAAATCATCAGTGCTTAGAGCTGAGACATAATTTGGGGACTTTGGCTTTCCAAAAAAGGTCTTTAGTATAGTACTGACTGGGACAGAGGAGAAAGTAGATGACAATGGCACACAGCTACAGTTAGTTATTTTCTACTTTCTGTACCTACAGCTAGATATTTTCTAGCTGTAGTCTGGAGGTGTACTCATGTGGTCTTAGATTATCTTAGGGATGATATCTTACTAGTCATTCCTGCTCTCTCTCAAAGCATTGATTATGCCTTGTTTTCCCTCTCAGATTCTCTGGGTGGTAACAGCCACACTCTCATGATTGCCTGTGTAAGCCCAGCGGATTCCAATCTAGAAGAAACTCTAAATACTTTGCGTTATGCTGACAGAGCAAGAAAAATAAAAAATAAACCAATTGTCAACCTTGATCCCCAGGCAGCTGAGTTGCATCATCTGAAGCAGCAGGTACTGACTGGGCGCTTTCTTCATGTGAGAGGAGTAGATCTGTCATTTTGGTACTGAGCTCAGTAAACAGCAAGCAAAGACATAGGTTGCCTAGCTACACAAAATATGCGGGGAAAAAAATTAGTATGTGTTTCTCTGTCTCTTGAGATGGATGTGTAAGTGCTAGAAGGGAATACATTAATATTTCTTGTAATTCTACAGCAACTATTCAATGCCATAGAAAAATGGTAGTGTTAGTGTGATTTACATTTCCCTTCTACTGAACAAATCATCACCTGCCCATTAGGCTACAGACAAAATGGGAAATACAGTGATGGTTGCCTTGCTGAAACCACCTGCCTATGTCCAGCACAGAGTGGGAAGTGAAGAGTGTTCCTGTGTGGTCAGCTTCAGAGGGAAATAAGTTGCATAAACTAGAATTGGTTAAACCCAAAGCTAAAAGTGCCTGAGGGCTTGTCTGCTGATGAGTTAACCAGGCTTGCTGTGCTTACTTGACTGTATGCATGTGATACAGTCTTTCATGCTACCTCTCCGTAGAAAAACTCAGTAGTCTTGTTCCACAGTGGAGCAAGTAAGTGGTTTTGCTTACTACATAGGAGTGTTCACCAGAGCCTAGTGAATGTTTGTTAACATACTGTAAATTTAAATCGCATATTCAAGAAGCTTAGGAAGGCAGGTGAACTGACTGTCTCATGTGAAAGGTAGCAACAGAGCATTGGTTCAGCGAGATGGGAAGCCTGCCCTTTGGATCAGCGAGGTCTCTGACACACTGCACAGAACAGTATGTCAACTGTCTGTGGGTGACTTAACATGCTCTGATTTGAGCATTCCTGGTGAAGGGAAGGTAGCTTTTTTAGGAGTAAATTACTTGAAATACTGTAGTGACATGATTCCTTTCCACAGGCAATAGTAAAAGAACAATTGTGGAGCAGGTGACTGATATTCAGACTAAGGATCTTAATAGTGTTCCTTCAACCATCTATTTACTATATAGGAGAGACTTATAACTAGTAATTGTTTGTCTTTCTAGGTACAACAGCTACAGGTGTTACTGCTGCAGGCCCATGGAGGGACCCTGCCCGTGTCTATCAAGTAAGATTTGTAGATTAATGGTCAATGTAACTGATGGCCATCGCGCACCAGCAAAGGCTCTAGATCTCTTTTGCTCTAGACAGTGCTGTAGAGTGAGGGTAGAGCAAACTGGCTGCTTTCTAATAGGATCTGGACAATTTTTTTTTTCTTTTGTTCTTTTTGTCCCTTTTACTGAAATTCCATGCATGTAGGGGTCACTTAGTTTTGTAGCAGACCCCTTAAGATTGCAAAAATCCATTGTAGCAAATATGAGAGGAACTAGGCAATGCCTCCTAACTAAGTATCTGTTTCTCAGACCCGTCCATCCCTCTTTTCTTCCTCACCCCTCTACCTCTAAATGTAAGACACCTCCATCTCCATTGTTCTTGAAAGCACAAAATGCAGGGAAGAGTTGGATTGTGTAGGTGTTGTCTTCTGAGGATGTTTCAAAACCTAAGTACATGCAGTTTACAGACTTACCATTGGTTAAATAGTATTACTGTTTCAAAAGGGTGTTTTCTTCTCTTGCAAATGTCTACTTTTGGTATGCTGTATTACTTAAATTTTTTAATTCAGATTAGACTTCCTCCAGTTATTTCCGTTCATCTGCTACAACCTATATTTATTGTAAGTTATTTAGGAAACCTGGAGGTAATTTCAGTGCTATTAAAAACCTCTAGCAAAGTCATGTTCACAAGCAAACTGGTCCTTAATATTTCAGTAGTATGGCACCTTCAGAGAACCTTCAGTCCCTGATGGAGAAGAACCAGTCACTAACGGAGGAGAATCAAAAGCTGATCCAAGGGCTGAGTGAGGCTGCTGGTCAGACAGCACAGATGTTGGAGAGGATCATTCTGGTAAGGTTCAGTTACCCCAGAAGAGCTTTAACTTGCATGACTTCCCCTTTTAGCTGAAGATTAATCACTAGCAGCTTCTGTAATAATGGCATGTTAGGAATCTCTCTCTTTTAATGTTCCTTTCACATTTATTGCAAATCTCTAGCTATCAGTCAGAACCAAAAGTCTTTCAGAGCCTATAGAGCTGGTGACTTCAGTAGGGAAAAGTAGACCTGAATCTTTCAGCTTTTCTGTTGCTTTAATGTTTTAAATACCAGCGCTTGTGCATGCGTGCTCTCTCTCTTCCCTCTTCCCCACCCCACTCTGCTTTCTTTTGATTCACTGCAGTGCATATATCTGTGAAAAAGGGTGTTAAGTCTAAGCAAACTGGTGGCAATGATCATGCAAGATCTTTCAGTGCATTGATTTGCCACAGATGAACAACATATCTTTCCCTACAAATAATTAGCTGTTTTCTGGCTTCTTATCATGCTTTTCCTACAATTCAGTATAATTCTGATTTCTCTTAGACAGAACAAGAAAATGAGAAGATGAATGCCAAACTAGAGCAACTTCAGCAACATGCTGTGTAAGTCTGTTTCCACACCCTACTTGTGCTGAGGAAGTGTCTTTCAGCATTAAATGTTTTTGTTGGGATAAACTGGATACAGTCAATTTGTGTTTGTTCATCCAAACCTCATTTGTATGTTCAGTGGGAAAATTGTTCCTTATTGGCATGTGTTGACACAAATGTGCCTTGTACTCATGGACTTATTCCCACGTCTGCATTGCAGATGCAAGCTTGATCTGCAGAAGCTGGTAGAGACTGTAGAAGATGAGGAACTAAAAGAAAACGTAGAGGTGATTCGTGATCTGCAGCAAGTGTTGGCTCAGTTGCAGGTAAGACTGAATCCAGGGAGAGAAGAGTGTGTGCCAAGTGAATTTACTAATGAAACCTAGGGTTCTTCTGCTGATCTGCTGAGCAGTGGATTCTACTCTTTAGAAACCTTGCTTAAGGAACCCAGGAATTACAAGTATTAAATGGCTCTTGACACAGACTTCAAAACAAGCTGCCCTGCTGTGCTTTTAATGCCACAGAAAGGCCACTTCAGCTTGAATGGCTGCACATGGTGGGGGAAGAGTATCCATAAAAGAATCTATTAATGGGAGATTAGCATGGATTTAAAATCCGAAAGTTGGAAATGAGAGTTATAAACTTGGCAGTTTTAACGAGCAACCCAAATTTCAGGGACCTGAAATTGTTAAATACAAGTTGCCAAACCTTTGTCTAATTGAGGAACTTCTCTGTTCTCCCTCGCTAGACATTCCCCCTGTTCCCAGACTCCTTACTCTTGTGAGGAGCTGCCTGCCAATGCTGGAGTTCAGGGAAGACTAGAAAGAATGTCTAGGACGATAATGGCATCGTCTTCCCAAAGACAGATTTCTGGACAAAGGAGAATAACATGATGCTTTATCACTATAGGCTAACAGACTGTTACTAGCTTCATTTTACTTCATCTTTCACTTTTTACTGAAATTTTCTTCTTTGTCCTGTATAGAGTGAAAGTGCTGCCACAATGGAAGCTGCTGCAGAGATGGCAAACTCTGAACAGGATGCTACAGCTCTAAGTGAAGGGAGTCCAGCAGTGCAGGTCTTAACAGGGGCACGTTTCTATCATCTCGTCTGCATCCTTATACTAGTTTTCTAACCAAATGTTTGGTAACTAATGCGTCACTTTTGTATGTGCTGCCTTTCTATGACCTTATTTGTTCAATGTGTTCAAGATAATAACCTGTTCTTATTTCTGAGTCTCTAATTTTTAATGTAAAAAAAAAAAAAAAAAAAGAATTTGAAGTGTTCCACAAAAACTGCGATCACATAGTTAAAGAGCTTTCCACTGGCCTCTCTAGCTCATTGCTGTGTCTCCCCTAGGAAGCAGAAATGGGCCAGGATACCAAGAGATCCTTGGATGACTTTACCACTCAACATGCCCTCCGTCAAGCACAGTTGTCCAAAGAGCTGCTTGAATTGAATAAAGCCCTGGCTCTGAAAGAGGCACTTGCCAAAAAAATGACACAGAATGATAGTCAGCTGGAGCCCATTCAGTCCAAATACCAGGTAAACTCTTCTGAAATAGCTCTTGTAAGAATACTTTCAGTTTATTTTTCCCTGTTAATGCAGTCAATGCATGCTGACTAGGGAAGGGAGGAGAAGATTTGTCCTCTCATGAGCATATTCTTACTGGGTCTATTTTCTTAAGCTTGGTCATTGCCCCCTTGGGCTTATGAGGGGAGTTAACTACAGGTGTCAGCAGAGAAGGCGGGGGGATGACCATGCCCAGCTATCTACAAATAGCTTTACCACCAGAAGACAGTCTTTTCCCTGAAATAAGCTATTAGCCACTAGCTGTTCTATGTGAAATGGGCTTCTCTGCTTTTTACTCGGAGGTTTGCTTGGGTGCACCAAGCCAAAGTGCAGATACTCCACTGTTAACTCTCATAGTACAGCCAGCTGATCTGGCTTCCCCTGTTCACTAGCTGTGCTGGGATCTCCCATTGCTGAAATTGTTCAGTCATAACTTTCAGCTTGTTCTGTGGACTGAGTAAGATTTCAGTGTATGGAGCACTAGCCCTTTTGACACTTTTACTGCTTTTAGACAAGGTCGCTTACAACCTGTTGGAAAGGAACGTGGTTTCTTGAGGCCTCCTGCCCTTAAAGCTTTGTCTCAGAGTGGAGTTTTGAGATTTTTATTTTGAGGCTTACTACTCTTGTCCTTTCTAGACTGATATCAGGGATCTGGAATTGGAGGTCAGCAGTTTGCAAAAAGAAAAGGAGGAGTTGATCCTTGCTCTGCATATGGCAAAGAAGGATGTCAACCAAGCCAAGTAAGAGTGACTATGCAAGCCATGTGGCTTATAGCACTGAAAATTGTGTTAATGCGCCTGTGAAAATTCATTGTCTTGCACTAAGTTCTACTATTTATAAAAGCTCTTATTTTGATGCAAATGTATCCCTTTAACATGCCATGTGAGCTGTATGAATTGCGGAGAAGCCTGAGAGTGGCCCTTCATCAGTGGGAAAGGTGATAACACACAATCACTTCATTTTTCATGAAGTGTCTCTGAAGTTGGAGAGTACTTGTTTGAGAATAACAGTTATTGGGGGAGGCTGTTTTTAAAGCGTTATTTCTTTACAGACTGAGTGAACGGCGTCGGAAGAGGCTTCAGGAGTTGGAAGGGCAAATAAGTGAGCTGAAGAAAAAGCTGAATGAGCAATCGAAGCTCTTAAAGCTGAAGGAATCTACAGAACACACTGTCTCCAAACTGAACCAGGAGATCAAGGTAACTAACCCTAGCATGCGGTTCTCAGGCTTGCTCCGGTGTAGACAAAGCAGCTTCCAGACAGAAGGCAATCACTTTCTGTTTTGTTAGACTGAGAACACCAGTTTTTGACAAGACTCCTTTGGCTACATGACCACAATTGCTGGTGTAATGCAATAGGCAGGTGACTACTGAGACTTGGAGGAATAAAAGAAGTCCTAAGTGTCTTCTGGCTATTCTGATAATTTATTGCCTCAGTCAAATCACTTGACTTCACTTTGTTTTCCATGTGTGTACTGTCCATGTGTTAGCCTTCCCTTTATGCCTTAAAAGATGAATTCCTGGGTTTTGGCACTTTTGAGAGTGTCCTTAGGCATGCACTCTGAGTGGGCAGCACACTAATACTTCCTGTCTGCCACCCCTGACAGACACACTATGGGAATGTAGGTTGAAACTACCCAGAATATGAGTACTGGACAATTTTTGCAGCCTGCTCTATCTTTCAGGAAATGAAAAACCAAAGGGTACAGCTGATGCGCCAAATGAAAGATGATGCTGAGAAATTCAGGCAATGGAAACAACAGAAGGACAAGGAAGTGATCCAGCTGAAAGAACGGGTGAGCAAACAATAAGCCCCCAAACTGTACCTCCCTCTAAAGAGTGAAACAAATCATTAAAGTGTTTGCTGCAAGGCTTTGTTTAACTAGCAAGCATCTGAAAAACATCTGCGGAATGCTTTGAAGATAATGTTAGTTCATATGGTTGCCACCTTTCACCAGTTGTCGTAAATGGTCTCACTTGCTTATGTTTGGATATCTTAAAGCTATTTAAGATCTGGAGATCTTAAAGCTACATAGTTGTTATGATTCAGCTCTAAAGCAGAAGGCAAAAATATTTAATATTTTTAAGTATTTAAAGTTGCAGCGTTTGGCTGCAGAATGGGAGGTATTTAAACTTTCAAAGGAATATTGAATCTGCAGGTAAACAGAATTGGTAATGAAATCCAGCTGCTTGTAGCTTTCAAGTGTAATGCACAGCAAACATCTGTACCTCTTGACTTCTGGTGTCACAGGAATTCTTACTGTAACAAGTTTGCTCCTCAATGCTTTGGGATGCTTAAACTTTTGGTTTGCAGTCTTTTACAGCCTTTAGGCTCCTAAACATTTTTAATGGAAAGTGTGGAGCCCCTTCTACTCACTTTAAACCTAACAGCCATTTGTTCTCAGAGGCACTACATGGCTTAAGCTTGTAATGATCAGTGAAATCATTACCATGAAGCACTTGCATTGCAGAACAGCAAATGTAATTACTCTGTTCCAAGAAGCGTGAAACTGGTCATAGGTATTAATGTGATGTGATTTTTTTTGTGTGGTTTTTTTTTTTTTTTTTTTTTTTTTTCCATCTGTCTTAACATTATTTCCCTGCAGGATCGCAAGAGACAATACGAGCTCCTCAAGCTAGAACGAGATTTCCAGAAGCAGGCCAATGTACTTCGGCGCAAAACAGAAGAGGTAAGGAGCCAATATCTGGTAGAAACTCCTGACCAATTCTTAAAGGTCTGCAAAGTGTGGTTGGAGGTTGTAATAGGATATGCAGAAACTTTTTAAAAGCAGTTTGGAGATCTGGAATTAGGTGCTTTTCTCTCTGTAGGAAAATACCATGCTTCTGTCTTGTAGCCTTTGAGGGATTCTAGTTAAATCTGCTCCTTAAAGGCTAAATTACCCTTTGTGCGTCAGGCTGCTGTGGCAAGTCTATTACAGATACCTAAGTCACAAAGTCTAAAATGAACTTGGGTGGTGGATATGCTAGATTGCAGTTCAAAATTCTTTCAGGATGGCTCTATAGAAGAAATGCATCTTGAAACCATCATTTTGGATGCTTTCTTCTACCTTTTGGCCTAGAAGCAGATTCTCTTTTTAAACTGGGAATCTCAGCCAAGGAAATAAAGTCAAGGACAGTCTAGTCTTACTTTAATTCTAAAGTTCTTCTGGTTTTATTAACCTCACTCTCTCTTCTTGTTGTCTCAATGTCTGTCTTTCGTTGTGAGTACCTCATGTTTTCAACCGCTGCAGATTAACTGAAGTAACTACTGTTCAGCTTCTGTGTAAAATATTTTACAGGCAGCAGCTGCTAACAAGCGCCTAAAGGATGCTCTGCAGAAACAACGGGAGGCTGCAGATAAACGGAAGGAAAGTCAAAATCGGGGAATGGAAGGAGTTGCTGCACGAGTAAAAGTGGGTGACAGTGTGTTGTGCATTCCAACAAACAATGAGCAAACTTAGCTTTGTTAACTCAGTAGGTGTTGCTGGGGTTGATGGCTGGAGAGCAATGGGGAGGAACATGGAGTTACATATTGAGGGAGGCAATGTGATTATTCAGTTTATCTGTGAAGGCATTTCAGAGAAGGATTGAGTCCTGAAGTTGAGACCACAGTGAACCACTATACTGTTTGGTTTTGGTGGGTTTTTTCCTCCAGAGCTGGCTTGCAAATGAAGTAGAGGTTCTCGTTAGTACTGAAGAGGCTCGACGGCACCTTGCAGACCTTCTGGAGGACAGAAAGATCTTGGCACAGGAGCTCCTTCAGCTTAAAGAGAGCAAAGAGGCTGGGGAAAAGCTACCTCCAAAGCTCCGGGTAAGAGAGAGGGAAATGCCATTTTCCCTGTCCCACACCTCTGGCTGTTCAGCAAGTACTGTCACTGACTCTTACTCCTATTTGACCTTTTCCCTCAGAAGGTAGGGGTGGAGGTAGTTACCTTTCTGGAAGAAACGGTTAATGTTGTTCCTGTCCTCTGGCATGTCAGGGAACGGAGTTGCTGAAGTAACTTGTTCCTTGATGCAATGAACCTGATGGATGTGAGTGGGTCACACCCCTTATCAAAGACTTTATGCTTTTGGGAAGGAGCAATGGAATTTAAGCTATGGAGAGATACTTGGAGGCTTTTATAATAGTTTGGCTCCCTTTGCTGAAATGTCTGTAAATGAAAGCCCAGTCTTGTGTGCACTTCACCTATTGCTCGCTTCTGTCCATTGCTGCAATTCTTTAGAGACGCACCTACACCGCCACAGACTTCCAGGAAGCAGAGATGGACCTTTCCATGTCAAAGCAGATAGAAAGCCTGGAAACTGAGATGGGGCTCAGGTAAGGCAGTATGACATAGCTGATTTGCACACCCTTGCCTCCGTGTTTTTTGTTTGTTTTTTTTTTTTTCCTCATCTCTATCTACAACTCTTCTGTGAAACAGAAGAGAAAGTAAAATAACTTATACACTGACACTAAAAATTATGAAGTAAGACCATGTGGTTTTTCTGGTTTGAATTTTTCCAAAATGTGGGGATATGAGGACACTATTCGGTCACTGAGACTGCATTGTTCTTAGCTGTTTGTGAGCATCTCTGTATGAGGGAAACACTGCACTTTTAATTGGAAGTGTGAAGGGAACGAGAAACTCCCTGGTATAGCACTGCAGGTTCCAGCTGCTCTACTAAGCAGTCAAAATTTTGACTTGAGCAATTTTGTCTAATATTCTAGTAAGAGTAATTTTAGCCCAGACTCTAGCCTAGGTTTTCTTCTGTGTTGTAACCTCTAATACATGTGTTCTTCCAAAGGAGTGCCCAGATAGCAGATCTACAGCAGAAACTCTTAGATGCAGACAATGGAGATCGTGCGAAACAGCGTTGGGACAGTATTGCAACAATTCTAGAGGCTAAATGTGGTTTGAAGTATCTCCTTGGAGAGGTAAATTCTGAATTTTCTTATTTTATCACTAAAAACAAAGGCTCTAAGTGCTTAGCCAGGAATGAAAGGCAGTGACCAACAGGCTGACAGCAGCGATGAATTCAAGTGAAGCACTGCTGTACTGGATGAGGTTTATTTCCCTCAACTTCTGATTGAAATATTCTGTACTGTAGATAATTTTGGGGAGTGAAATCCAAAAAGAGCAGGGAAGAGGGAAACGGAATAGACACAGGTCTGGAGATATCGGCTAAATCTGTGCGTACAGAAGGCTTGCATGGGAATAGTGAAAGGGAAGAGACACATTTCAGAAGTGGAAATGAAAAGAAGAGAAGAAAGTACCTAAAAATACTGAACAAATAGGCCGTCTGCAGGGAAACAAGGGGACTACTTTCTGAGGTCAGAGTGGAAGCAGTGGAATGGATGTTGGGATGGGAGACGCTTAAACAAGACTGAGGGTAGGAGAGAGTAGGAATTGGGCTGATGTGGAATCAAGGAAAGAGCAACTGAATGGCAGAAGCATATGTCAGTCCCTGGTGCTTGGAAATTAAAGGAAAAGAATGAAGGAGCTAATGTGAGAGAGCATTCATTTTTGGGGTCCCCCCAGTACTTAAAGTGCTGCAGGGAAGGAGTTTAATCTAGAACTGTTAACAAAACTTCCTGCTATCTGTTTTGCACTTCCACACTGGCTGTCAGATGTCTAGCTCTGAATATCTCATCTAGCCTCCTTGTTGCTGGTGGCCAGTCCAATTCTTAGGGTGGTTGGAAGTTAGGCAGAAATGCTTTGCCTTCGAACTGAAGCATGTCTGCCCCAAAAGACATTATGAAACATGGAACTCATTGACCCAAGCAATCATCTTGCTTTTGTCTTTCAGCTGGTCTCGTCAAAAGTGCAGGAAAGCAAGTTGGAGAGCAGCCTTCATCAGAGTAAAGCCAGCTGTTCAGACATGCAAAAAATGCTGGTTGAAGAGCGAAATCACATAGTGGAGATGGAGGCTGAGTTCCAAAATCAGCTTTTGGTGCAGGAACAACACCACCAGGAGAAGGTAAAAAAAATAAGTGATAGAAATCTTGAGAGCTCTTGTGTCTTGGGACTCTGATTCCCAGATCTGCTCAGAGAAAAAGGTGGAGTGTCGTGCTGAAACCAATCTGTCAGTGTATATCTGATCAAGATTTGTCAGACTCTTGCAGGATAGCTGACAAAAGCCCAAGAAATCTCCCTATTCATCTTCTGTCCTATGCAAGTTGTTTTATTCAATAACTTTTTGCAGTGATTTAAGTGAGGATGTTGCACCTCAGCACAAGATAATTTTTAAAGTAAATTAGGGCAGAATCCTGCTCGAAGTGGCAGAAAGAATCTTTCTGAAATTGTCAAGCCTCTGCCTGAGCTGCCAGAATTCTCTTTAGGAATTCATGCCTGTTTGCCTCTGCTATGTTAACTTGCTTTTAGGTTCTGTACCTGCTTAGCCAATTTCAGCAAAAAGAAGCAGCAGAGAAGAAATTGGAAGATTCGCTAAGTGAGCAAGAGAAACAGCTGCAAGAGCGACTCAAGTTCCAGGTAGAGTGTCTGGATGTGGCTTGCGGGAGCATGTGCTCATTAGGGCTACCTGTTACTTGGAATAGTGCCTGTAAAGTGAGGAAGGTGCAGAAGGATTGAGCACATTTCCATTTGCAGCTAAGATTGCTTGATTCAGTTGGTTGCAGGGAATAGTTGCTATACAGGTTGGAATAAGCCTGTTTGGTTTTTTTTTTTTTCTCCTATCTTCTTCCATTAAGTAAATGTAAATGCAGCAATGAGGCCTGCCACAATCTGACCTGCTCATGCAAACTTCTTCCATGCTCAGAACACCTTTAGTTAGGACATTCAACGTGCTATTACTAATTCTTTACTGAGCACAGCTCCACTATGCTATCAGCACTGGAAGAACTTTACCTTGATCATATAAACAAGCTGCACCTTGTCTTGTTGCTAGGAGAATTAAGTGGCGTAGCAAACTCTTGTGGAAGGGCATGTTCAGTGATGTATTAAAGCAAAATCAGCCCCAGGTGTACATAATTTGGAGATAAGCCTTAGAAATAGAGGATGTTTTAGATCTTAAATGGTCACTCTGGAAGGGTCACATTCTCTCTTTGTGTTGGCACTGTTACGCATAAAACAATGTAGTAGCACTAATGATTTTCCTGATTTAGTAGTCAGAGCTGATCTCCTGTCAGAGAATACAAAGAAACCCCCCTGGTGTTGGAAGAAAGTTCCAAATAAAAAAATCTGTCCCAAACAACTACTTGTGCTACCCCCATGTAAGCCTACTGATTTTGTCTTGTCTTGCAAACAGGAGGAAGAGCTGGAGAAAATGAGGGAGATCTGTGAGAAGAACCAAGAACTTCTCCAGGAAAATGACACTCTTAAACAGGTAGAGATCTGTACAGACATAGGTCATAAGAGCTTCCTGTCAGTTGGGTTAATGTATTTTGCAAAGCTAACTTTTGTTCCTCTTAACAGAAACTGCTGCTCCTCCAAGTTGCCAGTGGACAGAAGCTCCGCCACATTCGGCAAATGCCGCCTGAGTCTCCAGATTCTTCTTTTGATTATATTCCACCCAAAGTAAAGATGCTGCATACCAGTTTTCATGCTTGCATTGTACCTGGGTTATTTTCAAAAGTTAATGTTGACTATTAATAATCTTGGCTTCGTTGTCCTAACTTGCTTTTTACAAGGCGTCTTGCTCTGCTTATTGAAATAGGCCTGTTCTCTACTTCATCCCTGTTTAAGGTTTCTGTTTTCAAAATACTTCTGAAACTAGCTTGCACTAGTTTTTCTATCTTAACAAAAAAAAAAAAGGGGGGGGTGGCAAGCAAAAACCCAAACCTGTTTCCTCAGTCTAATTATGTCTGACTCTGTATCCTTGGTAATCCAGGTGTTTTCTCTGTAGTGTTTCCAGTTTCTGAATCATGGAGCAAGGCATCTGTCATAGAAAATTTAATCATTGTCTTGCAAAAGAGCCTAATCTTAGTGCTGGGAGGAATAAATGGTTTAATACAATTTTGTCGAGACTGTGACACAAATCTATTAAATTTCCAAGATTTGTCAACTGTAGCAGTTTAAATCGACTGATTGATTTTTTTAGTCCTGACAATTTGATCTTTTGTCTCCTCCCTAACCCTACAGCCTTCTTGGCTGTCTGAGAGCCATGGGGCTGTGGTGGCAGGACTCTGAAGTGCCTTAAAATGTAAACCCACTGTTATTTCTTCTGGGCTCTCAACCCTTGTAATTTCTATGTGTAGCCAAAGACTCGCCGGCAAACGACAGCAAAACCCCGTGCACCGACCCCAGAAATGAATGTGGAAGAGCTGTTCTCTGACTCGGAGGAGTCTGGAGCGGAGATGGAAGATGCAGACTGGGTTCCAGTAAAAGCAGTCAAAGGAGCAAAGAAAAGCATGGTGGGGGTAAGATCCAGCTACCTTTGACTTGTTATTATCTATAAGGGAATCATTTGCCTGTATCCCTAAGTATCTAGTATGTGTACAGAGAAACAGTGAGATTGTAGCGTTGCCACTATTGCTCTGAAAAGCCTTAATATGATAGTACTGCTGGCATTGGTTATTTATGGTCTTCTGACAGAAAGAGGAAAAGTTGCTTGTAGTCAGCAACACCTTCCTAAATAGTTTTTCATTGGACCAGTCATCTTCTACCATGAGACACACACATTCTGTCCTGCTGCCTGTGGCTCAACTGGCCTATATGTTTCAGACAGCAGCAAAATAGTGAGCCCTAACAGCAGCCTTATTCCTTCATGAAGACTATTTTAGGGGAAAAAAAAAAAAGGGATGGCCTGTCGTGTATCCCTATGGACTGTTCCCACTGTGGTATACTGTGGTTCCTAGTCCTGACAGAAGCTTCAGCTTCCATCTTCTGTTTCTATCACTCTGCTGGGCCTGAAGCTTCAGCCTGCTGCTCAGTCAGTTCCTGATGGGATGGAAGAAATGGTTTGAACATGCTGAGTGCTGAGAACCAATGGGCCTCTTTAGGCTTGAATTGCTGTGAAGCTAGACCTCCATTGTGAGACGAGTTCTTCCCCTTTCACAGAGGGGTAAATGATCACACATCTCACTATTAAGTGACTGTGAAAATGTCAGCAGTTACTACAGAAAAGCTTATGAATTTTAAGGTCTAGTTCCTTTCACTGGAGCTTGTCAACCTGATTAATAGTACTGTAGTTCAGAATTTGTGGTTTGGGTTTTGGGGAATTCTTTTTGGCCATGTTGCATGAAGGAGGGTTTGTGCTTGACACTTGGCTCTATGGAGTTTGTTTACGTAGCCCAGTGGAATTCCAGTGCAAATTACTGCTCAGTTCAGAACTGTAGCTTGGAGCAGCTGGTCTGACACTGCTTCATGTACCCAGACTAGCAGAGAGATTCATTGTTGTGGTATGCCATGAAGTAGCTAAATTGGATCACCTCCATCTAGATGGAGGGCCCTAGGTATGGTGACTCAGGTTTGCCTCCTAGTGTGTAAGTGTTAGCTTGTTTTACTGACACTGAAACTGGCATCTTTTTGGATAACTTGAAGTCAGGGATTGAGTAATTGAAGATGCTTATTTTGGGGATACTGAAGCAAGAGATGGGTCTGTAGGTGGAAAGACCTTGTTTCTTTTCCTGGGATGCAGGACTGACAGTGAAACAGTAAAAGGTTCATGACAGCTTGGGAATGGTACTGTCCTTTAGACTGCTTCATGTATTGACAGCTGTGGCAATCTAGATGCACTCTATAAAACACCGAAGCTCTTTCTGCACAGAACTCTTCTCTTAATTAGTGCTCCTGCAAGGGCTGGTGTGGAAATAGACAGTGTGGCTGCAGGAAGCAGAAGGTGGGCTGCACTGAAGGCTGTAGCTGTGACTCGGCAAAATGCAGAAATAGAGACCCTGGCTTTCCGGTGAGTAGTTAGTGCTGCATTTGTGGGTGCAAAAGGGCCTGCACCCAACATCCAGACTACACAGTGTGTTTAAGCAAAGCTGGATGAATGGATAAGCAGTTACACTCTTAGTGTACATGCATAGTTTGTCAAGCTAAAGCTTTCTGAAACATTTGTAAATGTCACTGTAATTCAGTGTTTATCTGTGGTAATTAAGTACAAAGTTTTCCACTGCAGTACCAGGCTCTTGCACTAAATATAGAAATTTGCATGATGTCCCAAGTCACATAGATTTGCCTACTGCCAGTTGTCAGCCATGAACCTGAAGATGAACAATTTAAGTCTTTCTTTTTGCAGTTAGTAAACAAAAATTATATCTTTCCTTTCAGATGGCACAAAAGCTTAACTCATTCTCAGTTTTTTGTTTTGTTTTTTTTGTTTGGTTGGTTTTTTTTTTAAAGTATGGCAGGGATAATTTGGGGAGGAGCTCGCAGCATCGGGAATGATCATGAGCAACTGATGTTCATTAGAACTCTTGCTAGAAATGTCTCCCTTACCTCTTGGATCTTAGAGATTTGAAGCAGAGACCTCTCATAGTAATTTTTTAATTGACTATTTTATGAAACCAGTTGCCTGACAGAGGCATCTAGCATCTTGTACTATGAATTATTTTGCAACTGGAGAGAAGGTAGCTTAGGGACCTTGAATATTTCTTCAGCTGTTGGTGGGAAAGGAAGGGATGTATATTGTAAAAGTGCTTCAAAATAGTACTGCCCCTCAGGATGCCACACTGTGTGAGGACCAAACAAGGGATTCTGAAGGTTCCTTCAAACTTGAAGACCCCACTGAAGTGACCGCAGGAGAGACCTTCTTTCAGCCTGTGTGCATCACACCAACTACAAAGGTACTGCCTAAAGCTGTGAGAAAGAACAGTGGTTCTGAATGTGTGCACACCTTGTTTACGGCTAGTGATGGATCTTAAAGAAAAAAACCCAAGATGATAGACTGCTGCTAGAAAATTCTGAACTTGCTACAGCTGTCAAGCCAGCTTATATTTAAGTTTGGAGTCTGCTGAATTCTTAAGTTTTCACACTAAAACTTTGTCACAAAAATGGATTCACTTCTCATGTGTACCCTCTGCCCACTGTTCTAAATGCTCTGTCTTCCTGCTCAGCCCATGAATTTATCCTTGCAATTTTGACTTAAGTAAAGGAATTAAGCAACTCTTGATGTTCCCCTGGCAACTTCTGTATGTGCTGCCTCCAAGCTCCAGTGCAAGCTGGCTGGCTTCTTCAGGGCAGTGACCAACTCCAGAATTGTCTTCCTTGCTTTTCCGATAGGTCCTGAAAGAGATCACAGACCAAGATATGTTTGTGAAGAAGTCCAGCACTGCTGCTTCCCTGCTCGTGAGAGATGAGGAGGCCCAAGAGAACCAGATACCATTTGTAAAGAGAAAGAAGAGAATGCTGAGTAGCAATACCAGCTTCTTCTCAGGTTGCACCCCTATCAAAGAGGAGCTTAACTGACGAGCCCATAAGATGCCCCGTGACTGGGTTGTGCTGTGCTTCTTTACACCACATTGCTGGTGCCTTTTTAAAAAAAGTTGGGATCTCTTGCTGCAGTAAAAGCCTGATGACTGTCATGCCTGATGGCTTCTGGCATCAGCAAGGGAGTCAAACACTATGTCTTGCTAGATTGTGTCCCATTCTTTGTAAATACTTGTATGTGTGGGACTTGGGCCCATGGTAAGAAACCCTTTCCTCTGAAATTTCTGTAGTAAGTGGAGGTGATTTATCCAGGTTGCTTATTCCAGCTGCCTTCCTCCTCCTGAGCTGTGAACACATTGGGTACAGTTTAATCCGTAAGCTTGAACAAACTTTGCATTTGCACTGTAAATCTGGGCACTGTCTCATCCAATACAGCTGCCCTGGGGGATCTGCTGGTGCTTGATCGTGAGGAGGGACTGTCTGTAGTCTTAAACTAGCTAGCAGATATGAGATGGTGGTCAGTGTTTCTGTTCTCTTTGGGGCACTGGTCTGTCCTTATTCAATGAAGTTAGAAACTTGCTAGCCATATGTGAATATTTTAGTAATTTTAACTTGGTTTTGTAGCTTTAATAAAGTAACTACTAAAAAACCCCTGACTTTTAGTTGTACATTATTGTATACAATGAACCACACAGCCAGTCTGGCCTGTCTGCAGTTAAAATGGGTCTCAAAACTGTTCCAGCAGTTTCTGTGCTGGCTGCCAGCAGGACTAGCTCTAGGTCTTTTTCTGTTGGGGTACTGCTGCTTTCCTTTCCTCTCTTTGCCACTGTGTCCTAATTTTGGGTCACAGCATGAAAAAAAAGTGACAAATGTAATTTTTTTTTTTTCTCCAATGATAATGGTAACAACCCAGACCTACCCTTTGCCTTGCAGATAGATGCTGCATTAGCACTGTGCCTTCCCTGAGCTCTGTTTATCTGGGGCTTGGTGCAATATTAAGGATTATGTGGCTTCTGGCTCAGTGCAAGCTGAGCAGGCTTTTCTGTGCAGGAGCTGTTCAGACATGCCTTTGTTTATTAAAGGATAAGTGGATGGTTTCTCTTAAAATTAGTCCCAACATGAATGAGCAGTGTAACTTTCCCTTCACTCTATTATGAGCTTGTTCCTTTTATGAGGAGGGGCTGGAGTTATGAAACAATCCACCCAGGTGGTTGGGAGCTGTGTGCTCGCCGAGGTGTCCAGGCAGCAGCTGAGGTGGCAGGTCTGTCCTCGCCTTTCCCCAATGCTTGCGGCTCGCTGGAAGGCGTGGGAGAAGAGCCGCTGCCCAGGAGAGCCGTCCGCTTTGACCGATGGGTGTCAGTTTAGCCTCTGCTGCTGGAAGAGGGTGAGTTTTGTGGACCTGAAGCCCGGTTGTGCAGGTCTCGCCAGCCTGTGCCCCGAGCCACACCACACATCTAGCGTGACGGGGCAGGGACCCCCCGTAAAAGAAAAGCTGTAAATCGGAAAAATGGGTGTTTTTCTGAAGTATTGCCTTAGTTGCATCCCCTTGTACCGCCCAGCTCCTGTTTGGATGCTGGGTTGACTAAGGGCTGCGCTGGAGACACCAGAAAGGTGCTGTCCCACCTGGGCAGGGAGTTGGCGTGGGCTGCAGGGCCCCCCCCGGAGCACAAGTCACCCCAACACCCAGCACTGCGGGACACGCTCGGGGCTTAAATCAAGGCAAGTGTCTTCATTTTGTGTTGGTGCGGTACCCGGAGCCCAACAGCAGCTGAGGAGCTGCCCCGGGGAGCAAGGGGGCACCACCCCCCATTAAATATCATATATAACATACATTTTTTTATGTATGTGTGTCTGAGACTGTCTGTGGAGTTGTAGAGCATATGTGTATAAGAATACATGTCACTGCGTGAACAAGAGAGTGTGTGTGTGAGTATATGTATTTATTTATACGTATATTAGACTATTACATATATAAAATAGATGTCTGTGAGCGTTGGGTGTGGCTGTGTATATTTTACATATGCAATAGTATAGATTATAGTATATGTAATATGTTACATGTTTTAGATATATAAAAGTCTGTCTGATACTGTGTGTATAGAGAATGTATAAATATAGAATCATAGACTCATTTAGGTTAGAAAACGCCCTTAAGATTATAGAGTCCAATTTTTTTATTAATATATATATATACACACACAAATATGTGTATAAAAATGTGTGGCTTACATATAAGCTATAATATATGAGCATTATGAGATAGTGTTATATGTTCTCTATTACATTATATTTTTAATGTTATATATTGTATATTGAATATATATTTTTATCTATATATATAACTTTTTTATATATACTCACCCCCAATGAAAGGGTGTCTGAGACTTTGTGTGCATGGAGTAGAAAAAAAAAAGTATATAAAAAGCATATGTTTCTATGAGGTTTAGATACGTTATATATGTATTATATATGTTAGATAATATATATTATGTTACACATTATATAGTAACATGCTGTATTATTTGCTATGTATTGTAGATATAAAAAGGTTCTCTGAGACACACTGTGTGTGTGTGTATGTGTGTGTGGTTTTTTATGCATGTACTATATAATTGTAAATAATGTCTCAATATATAAGTATATATAATATACAACAACATAATTATGTATTATATAATATCAAATATAAATCTGAATAACAGACTACATGATATATAAAATATGGCATATATATATGCCATATCTTTTATTTTGTTATATTATGTATTATTTTATACTTATATACAAAAATGAAAGAGTGCCTGAGACTGTGTGTGCATTTATAGAAAGAGTATATAATGTGTGTGTGTAAAAAATAGGTGACAGAGTGTAAGAGTGTGTATGTGTAGGGGGGTGGCTGTGTAAACTAAGCCTACATGCATATGTATGTATAAATATATATGTATATGAATTATTTTAAAAGGTGGGGTGTGTGAGAAGATAACATGTACTTTTATTTATCCATATATATATTTGAATAGTATATATGTAAGAGTAGTGTCTGTGAGAGTGTGGATGTGTATAATTAAAAAAATACATATTACATGTTATATATGTTGTCAAATGTATGCTGTATACATTATACATCTAAATAAAAAGGGTGTCTGAGTATAAATATATTTATCTATATAAAAGAATAAGTGTCTGCATGAATGTGTGCACATAATACAAGTGTATATATACCTATATATTATATATAAAGGGTGGCTGAATGTGTTCACATGCATGCATAATTAAGTACTATATATGTGCTATATACACACATACTATATTCTACATATGTATATACTGTCTATATATAAAAGAATAGTTGTCTTCTAGGGACAGCTAGGGATGCATCTGAGAGCATATAATACATGTGTGTGTATACATACATATATATATATTAAAAAACTGCCAATATATACAGACACATGCATATATATGTGTATATATAAAACTCCCGACAAACGCGGCGAGGTCCCTGGGCAGTTGTGTGTGTGTGTGTGTAACACAGATCTGTTCCAGCTGTTTCTACACCCACATAAACAAGGTGTCTGTGGGGAGGGGGGCTCCGCCTGAGAGCAGAGTCAGTAGGAAAGGCAATACAAGCTAAAGCATTTACCAAGGAGATAGATACTGTTATAAAAACACACCACTTTTTATTGTTTAATATATAAAAACACATTAAAGTGATTATCCAGTCTTTTAGCAGAGCACACTTAGGATCCTGCTGCACAACACAAGCACCTGCAGGTACCCGAGGCATCAAGTCAGACGCGTGCCGTCAAGCTCCGGCCATTTGCCCTTTGCCAGATCCCCCTGTCTGCCACGATGACTGTGACATTTTTTAATTCAATAAACATAGAAACACAAGCTTAATAAAGTGACAAGCGACAGAGGTGCAGCTCTTTCTTTGGAAATAAATAAAGAGCAAATCTCGGCCGGGTTTTTACCTCTTCTCTAACTTTAAGCTCCAGTTGTGGGTACTGGTGTAGGTGTTAAGGTCAACAGAAACCATGGGTTAATAGATACCACAGGTCAGCCTACCTAAAAGTAATTTAAGTGTTCTCCAGAAATCCCCTCCTCTACCTTTTGTCTGCATTTCTACTGTTAAGAGAAACCTTTCACACCCACTGGAACTGCACATGGAGAACAGTGTGTGCAACTAACACAACCTAGAAGCAGCAAATGTATTTGGGGGGGTTCGGGGAGAAGGCTGATGTTCCCCAGCTATGTCCCACCTCACCCAGGACTCTGATGTTATCTGAAATAAGACACGGATACATCTGTTTGTTAGAAATAAGGTGACAGAAGAGGCACAAAGACTGTTCCTCCCGTGTAACAGTGACCAGTGCTCACCAGCACTGCTGAGGTTCAAAAGACAGTACGGGCCACAGGAAAAGATGAGTTGCTTTTTCGTCTTTCCACTGGCAGTGATCTCTCTCTCACTCCACACCCAATGCATATTAACAGAGTATTTACACGCTCTCACGCAGTTTACAAAGAACTCCTGGCAAAACCCATCAGCCTCAATATGAATCGCTGAAGAAGGGAAGGGGATCAGACAGTCTCTTCACAAATTATCATAGTCGTCATCGTCTTCATGCTTCCTTTTCAAGGGATTTGATTCATTAGAAGTATTCTGTGACGATACCATATTTGTAGTAATAAGAATGTTCTTTGGTCCAATTAAGGAAGGATTAATGAGAACATTCTGAACTGTCGGAGTAGTTGGTGTGGCTGTGAAAAAAACCCCAATGTCACTGAATGAAAGGCTTAAAAAAAATGACAGCTGATTTTCCCCACACTGGAACAGAACTTCCAACCTAATAAAGCAGTGTGCTACTAGAACATTCCGGGCTGAAAACCCTGGAATGATCCTGAGAAGATAGGAAAGTGCTGGCAGGGTGAGCACAAAAGACCAAGAGAGCACAGAGATGGCAATTAAGGTGTAAGGGAAATCTGCCTGTATCTTCTGGTTGAAACCACTGTGCTAAAACCAGGAATTAAAACTAGAAGTTACTGGAATGACCAGAGAGAGGACTGCCTGCCTTAAGTAAGGAGACACAAAAGATTAGCGATATTAAAAATCAGAAGAGGTGAAGGTAACTTCCCACATTATTACTATAAATTAATAAATTAATTTCCATTCTGCTAAGAAGAACCCCCAAAAGTGCTGCTGATCTTCACAGCTTGTGTTTTACCTGACTTGACTGCTGCCTGAGAAGATGGGATCTGTACGGTGAACCTCTGACCGGTCAGCGACACTGGAGTGCCAACTTTTGTTGAGACAGACACTGTTTGTGCTGAAGGTGTACCTGAAATTCAAAACAACTCGGTCAAAAAACAAATTAAAAAATAAAAATAAATACTTGCACTCGTAAATTTGCATTCAAAGTGGAACCTATTATTTTCAAAGTAGTGGGAATATACAGGAGCGTACTGGTACTGCATGTACAAGAGTCGGATTTTCAGGCAGAACTGCACATTTACGCAAGACCTATAAAATTCTAGGCTACAAACACACACACTAATATGTAAGTGCATGTGCTCAGTCATAAATGTTGGGAACCTTCTAAAAATGGGTTTTATTTACTGCTATTTGTAGTTCAGCATAGTGCTCACATTGAGGAAAAAAACCTCAAACTCATGTAAGTTTCTTGAACAGTCTCTTCACTTATAGAAGTTATCACAAATACAGGAATAAAAACAGAATGTCAGTAACGTATATACGTACTGAACACTACAATAATCTTTTTGAAATGAATTCAATTTTTCTGATGCTGTCAAACGATACTAAGTTCAGGTGGCACCCAACATTTCCTCAGTGGTATTACTCTTCATTACTTTTTCCATGATAGAATCAACATGGGAAACCCCAACTGAGCCGTTTCCTACCTAAAGTAGGAGTGCTGGGCCTGCTGCTCACAGCACCAACACTCAGGCGAGGGACTGTTATTCTCCCTGCAGAGGAAGAGACCTGTTGAGAGAGAACATTCGCTTTAGCATCCCATTAGGAATTAACAGTTCTTAACATGAAAACAAAGAAACGTTTCTTCCTACAAAACCACAGAGAGCCTATTTCACAGCAGCAATACACAATTTGTATGCCAACACAGAAGTTCTCAAACTTCACGGTGTGAACGTCACCAGTGTGAGCTGAAGAGCTCCTGGACATGACATAATGCCGAAGATCAGCAGGCAGCTCACCGGGCAAACAACACTCGGCTCAACCAGGTTCGTTTCCACCGGAAAGAGTAACTAGAACATTTTAATCAACAATTATTATTCCACTCTACACCTAGCACCAAGGTATGTCCCATGTCAATACCTGGAACCTTAAGTTCAACTTTTAAAATTCTTTCTTTAAAATGGGGGAAGTAAATATGAAATTGTACACACTGAGACATTCGGTATTTTCCAGCAACCAAAGAAAATCTTTTCTCTAAAGTGGAAACAACTGAGGGATGACTACAAGATACTCTTCAATACCTATACTGAAGCCTTACTTTTGCCTTTTACAATCTGATATTCAACTTGACAATTTTGCTTTAATGCTAAAAAATTCACAGATGCATTTTATAACACACTTTACATTTGAAACTAACTAGCAATGAGAACACCTGCAAATTGCTAGAGGTAAAGACCACCGACCTAGTTTCCAACACTCTGTTGCCGCGCACAGGTCAGTATTTGCCCACACATACCCTCCAGAGGTGTGGAAAATTCTTAATTCCAACAACATTCCTGAGAAACGGTGTGGGCGTTAGGTGAATCCTTCCCTACGCAGAGCCCTTACCTTCTTCTGTAAGGACTTCAGTCTGTAGTTGGGAGCTGTCAAGCAGTATCTGTCAGGCGGAAGCCTGGGTCCGGAATAAGGCTTTATCAACGGCAGCGGCGTCTGATTTTTCTGCCTTGCGATATCTAACAAGAACTGGAGAGACACGGTTACATTTCCACCTGTAGCCTCTCACCGTGTTCTGTTGCTATCAACAGAGTTTTACTTACATCTCTCGGAGGCGGAGAGGTAAACGACTGGTCTGTTCGACACTGGATCGCCAGCCTCACGTCATCTGCATCCACGCTGGATTTCTTTGCGTGGCTCGAGTAAATTTTTGCATCTTCCAGTATAGTAGTCACGTACCCTTTGAAAAACAGAACCTTTCATTAAGGCCGAATGAAAACAAATAAACCCCCCCCTCCCCCGGCTGTCACCGAACACCCCCCTTATGACCGACAGGGACACCCCCCCCCCCCGAGGACATACGGCTAAAACCAGCATTCCCCTCCTCCCCCCGGCCTTTCCCAGCGAGGCCAGCGCCGTTGTTCCCGCCGGGCCCGGGCCCCGCCGCTTACTGTAGGCGAACTCCAGCATCTGGTTGATGACGCGCGGCTCGTACTCCGTGATGCCCATGTCCTTCAGGATCTGCGCCATCACCTGCAGGGCGGAGAGGCACCGCTCAGCCCCGCCACGCTGACCCAGCCCTGCCCGGGGACCCCCCCTCAGCCCCCCGCCGTACCTGCGCGTCTTTGGGAGCGCTCTTGGGAGACGCCATCTTCGCCGGCTCCATCGCTTCCGCTCGCCCTAGAGCGGGGCCGCTTCCGGTCGCGTGACCGGGAAACGGCGACCGCGGCTACGGGAGCCGGGCGGGCGTTGCCATGGAGACGCGGCCTGGCCGGAAGAAGCCGCGGCCTGGCGGCGGCTCGTAGGATGCGGCTGTGGCCGCTGTCTCCTTGCTGTGGAAAAGCAAACAAACCCTTCGGCAGCCGCGGGAGAAACTCAGGGTTCCCCTCCCCGCGGTGGAAAGCGGGGGGGGGGGGGGGGGGGGGTACAGGCCTCACCTGTTACGGAAATCCGGAATAAAACTCTGTAACACCAATGTGAGGTTAAGGAGTGGGCACTTCGTTTATTGGCAGCGCTGGGGACACGGGGGATCGCTCCTCCAAAGGCGTGTCCCACTTGGTATCAAAATCCATCGGTTTTTATAGACTTTTTCTGTCAGGTCATTGTTACGTAAGCTCTTTATGTAAAAATACATACTATGCTCGCTCTTAAATTCAACCTTTATAATGATTGGTCCTTTGATTAGATAACCTTATCAATATTCTTATTTAAAAACAATCATCGGTCAGTTACACTTAGCTCTACTGATTGGAATCTTCGATACTCAAATCGAGATGGGAAGGGTAAGGGGGTTTCCAAGCAGCAAACTGGTGTCCACGACAGTTTCTTGAAACAAAACATAGAAAAACCAGTAACTTCCTGGTGAGGTTTCTATGGTTAGCTATTTCAAACTTTAACAATATTAAGGTTTCTATAGTCACACATAACACAGTTCCTAAAGTTTCTATAGCTACATTTCAAACTTAACAATCTTATACGTTATGCTTCACAATTTTACTTCTTAATCAAACCCAACTCTTCTATGTGATTAAATTTTTATTTCTTTACCAGAATTATTTGCAAGAACGGTCCGTGGGGTTGAGCCCCTGAACTCCCTCTCCAGGTCAGACTGGTATGGGTTAGACAGGGCTTTTAGCCTTCTTTTCAAAAAAATACATTTCTGTGGTGCAGATATTCCTTTTGATAAAAATATTTGTGGAGACAAAGCGATGCGCGAGGGCACAGACCAAGTCCCCCGGGCGTGGGGAATTGTCCCCTGCCTGCCTTGCTGCAGGATAGTCCAACACCAGCCGTTTGTCCCGTGATGAAGCAGATGGGTGTGTTACTTCATTACCGACTTTGATGGCCACTTTTTAAATTGACAGCATTCCCAGGATTAAAGAAAAATGAGAGTATTGGCAGCAGGACTCTTTGAGCTTGTTTTCCCTGCAGCCGAAGGACCTCTACATATGTCCCATGCAAGTCCCATCAAAAGTTTCTCTCTTACTTTCTCAGGCAAAACAGAACAACAACAAAAAAGTTTTCCTGTGATTTTGTCAAACAGGGCGTTAGCAGCGTACCAGAAGAAGTTGCAGTAGTGTTGTCATTAGCCATGATGATCCAAACGAAGCAAGGTCTGGAGGAAGATGCGATATCCGCACTAGACCAGCTGATATAAGGGGGAAGAGAAGCCAACCTCCTTTGAGAGCAAGAAGAAATAAACAGCTGTTAACTTGTGACCCCTCTGATTCATGCCTGTAACGCATTGCAAAACATTCTGGCAGCAGCGAGACTCTCTCTCTGCTTCCCATCTATACCAAGGACGATGTTTAACACCTGGAAGCCATGCAGTCAGCCTACCTAGATGTGAATGCAACTTGCAAACCTGTCTAGGCCTCTGTATATATGTACTGAGATGGCGGCTGGCCCCCCCCCAAGCCGCAGGTTTGCCAGTGAGGGGGGGTGCCAGACTCGGCCTGACGGGGGGCAGAGGCAGCCCCGCGGCTGCGGCGGCAGCTGGAAGAGCTGGAAAACTCGCGTCCAGCACGTGCCAGCGCTGGAGGTGCAGGCAGCCAGAATGCCTCTGCTGAGGCTCTTTGGCTGGAAGCACTGTAGCGTCGTAGTCCAAGTCATTTGACTTTCATGAGTCAGAGTATATTACACAAAAACATCCTGCGAGGAGGGAACGGAGGATGAATTCCAGACACTGACCTTAGACAACAAACAAAACCCACTTCTTTTCCCTTGTTTTAGGGAAGAGGGGGAGGGGAGCTCTTTCACCAAGGGCTGGATGCAGGCTGTGGATCAGGCTGAAACTTGGCATCAGCGGGCCATCTGCCATCACTGCCATTTATTCCCGATGCAGTAAAAAAAGAAAGATACTTTGTACTGCTGATGGGCTCTGGGTTTACCCCCAAGAGCAGCCAGAGACTGCCACCCCCTCCCATGATCTCCTGTCCGTGCCATGACCGCCTTCCCCACCAACCCTGCTGCACAGAGGTGACTTTCCAAGCTGAGCGGCACGACCAAGAGCTGCAGCAACTTGCAGCGTTTCTGCCTGGAAAACAGCGGCGAGGAGAAGACACGGAGAGCCAGTTTCCACAGGGGAGATATTTGTCCCCGAGGCCACAAATGCCTTCCGTGCGGACAGCTGAGCTGGAGCGGTTCAGCCTGCCTGGCTGTGAAAGCTTCCTCCCTCCTGCCAGTCCTCTGGGGCACGGCCGTGCTGTGAATGCCTGCGTTCAGCGGGCTGCGGACACCGTGCCTGGCCTGAATGAAAAAGCAGTCACCCTTCATCTCTGCTCACACACTGGGGTTTCTTTCAGCGTTGGAAAACAGGAAACTGGGTCACGGCGTGGCCAGGACGAGCGCTGACTCCTCCGTCTGTCACCGCTGAACCGGGGACGTTCGTCAAAGGCAACTGTCTCCCAGCTGGGAGGGATCTGCTCAAAGAAATAGGGCTGACAGCCGCACACGGTTCAGCCCAGGTGAGCATGCACCAGCTGGGGCTTAGCTCTGCTCAGAGTGCATCATTTAGATCATCAACACAGAGTTAAGCATTGGGAATTTCTTCTTAGATGGGTTTTGCTGCGGTGTTTAAGGCACAGCAAAGCAAAGCCCTGGCACACAGACTGCTTTTCTATTCCTGAGGTGTTCAGGTGCCTAAATCTCTTGGAAAAAAACCCCTAGGGCCAGCGCATCCACGTCTTGGAAACAGCAGCAGCAATCTCCCTAATGTTAGAACCAAGGCTCTGTCAACACAATGCAGTGTCTGTGTTCAGCACTGACCTTCCGAGCCCACGTCCCATACTATTTGGCTCTACAAAATGCTGGCCTTTGAATAGTCCTTCAGACAAGAAAAACTGCAAAGAGCAGAGCTCTGAGGAGAATGGACGAAGTTTAGTTTGTACAGGGTACCCCGATCACTTCTGACAGTGCCCCGCTTCCCAGGTTATGGAGGAATTTCCAAGGACTGTGGCTGGATGCATCCTGCTGTTGAGCTGAGCAGCGTACGCAGTCTCTCCAGTGCCAAGTGTCCCCGCTCTCTCCGGCTGCGTGCAGTTAACCTCCAGCTTCCCAGAGCCTTCCCTTGTGTTTTCCCTTCCACTGGCCCCTTTTCCCCTCGCCTCCCCCGCCCTGGCGCTTTCCAGCTCGTCATCTCTGATCTTTTCTGAAGTGGAAAGTAACTCAGGGCTAAGTGTAAGACTGTCTCATTTTGAAGACTGATGTTCAAATAAAGGCTTTCCCATCCTATCTTAATAATGTCATTAAAGCACTGTCAGTAGAAATTTCTTACTCGGCAGCATATGCTGGGGAGGAGCTCAAGTGGGAAAGGCCCTAAGTAAACACAGAACAATGGAAAATTATGTAACTGGCCCAAATGGGCTAATTAAATTTCCAGTATCAAAGAACTGTTTTACCCTACTTGGTAACTGCAGGCACTTTTTGCAGTGTAAGGAGAAAAGCAGAGTGGGAGCGCATATTTAGCGCAGCATCGTTAGCAGTGTGTAGGTGGAGGGAGGAAGATGGATGACCGCAGAACAGGCAGCACGGGAAACAGCCACAAAAAGTCAAGTGATGCCAGCTGATTTCCTCAGAAATTGTGCCACGTGCCAGGGGACTCCGGCACCCCGGGGACCTCCTGGCACACCAGTGTCATCACCACCGACGGCAGGAAAGCCATCCTGCAGGTGAAGCATCTTGTGTCTGCCAGGCACGGTGACCGCCTGCGAGCCTCCCTGTTCTTCGGCGGAGCCCGGAGGAGGCTTTTCTCAGCCTAAAGATTTCCACTCGTGGTGCTTGCAAACGCTGGAGGGAACTGGCAAACCCTGAGTGGGTCTGAGAGGCTGTTCCCATCCAGCTCCCGTCAGGGGGACTGCCTCCCCTTGCGGTTCCTCGGCGATCGATCCAGTGCCCCGCTGCCAGACCCAGCTCTACGCATGTAGTGGGATTCACAGGACTTGAAAGGAAATGCAAAAAATAGCCCTTTTCCAAACACCACGAAGCTAAGGGTAAATATCGGGATGGTAAATATGTTTTATAATGGTCAATATTGTTTTTGAAAGGTTGGGTCTGACAAATGCTGGATGTGTGAATCTAATGTTCTTTTACTTCTTGTAAAATGGACTAATCAGCATTTGGGTATTTATCTTCATCAGCTACACGGTTATGAGCATAATTTTGATTTTTTTTAACTGATCATGTAAGAGTCACTGCCTAGACGATCGGTGCTTGGACCCTCGCTTCAAAACATGCCTCTCTTCTACCGTGACTCAGATTTCTGTCGAAGGGGAAGACGAAGCCAGCCCAGACCTCAGCTTTGGAACCAGACATGGGCTCCATCTCAAATCACAGATATTTCAGAAATGACACAGACTCCTCTGAAGATCAGTCTTTTGCTTTGTTTGACATCCATGTTTTGATGCCCATGACTATAATTTCCATCATCCCGTTTTTCTTGGGAGTCTCTGGGAATTTGATAACGATAGCCATTTTCAGACACTCACAGGAGATGAGGACGATGGTGAACATGTACCTGTCCAGCATGGTGCTGTCGGACATGCTGATTTTCCTCAGCCTGCCTTTGGACCTCTACCGCCTTTGAAAGTACAAGCCCTACGTATTTGGGGATTTTCTCTGCAAGTTCTTCATTTACCTGAGCGAAACATACACATACTGCACCATCCTGCACATCACCATTGTGAGCGTGGAGAGGTACTTTGCCATATGCTTTCCCCTGAAAGCCAAAGTGACCATCACCAAGTGCTGGGTGAAACGGCTCATCCTGGTGCTGTGGGGCTGCTTCCTCCTGCCTGCCAGCCCCATCCTCTTCCTCTTTGGTGTGGAACACCTCAAAGGCAGCCTGTCCCAGAAGAGCCAGGAGTGCAGGTCCATTAAGCGCGTGGCCTGCATGGGGCTGCTCGAGATGATGACCTGGGTCTCCACCATTTATTTCTTCCTGCCAATGCTCTGCTTGGCTCTGCTGTATGGACTCATCGGCAGAAAGTGCTGGCGGAGCAGGCAGCGGCTGCTGGGCTGCAGGCGGGAAAAGGTCCCACTGTCAAAATGCTGGGTAAGAGTGGTTTAGAAACGCAGTCTGAAGAGCCGTCCTCTTTAATCACTCCCACGGGGTGTATAGCGATGCGGGGGGGATGATGGAGAGGAGATACAAAATACACAGGGTTCCACAGATTAAAAATCAAGGGATTTACACTTAATTTGTGTTCCTGGCTCTTTCTGGTAAGAAGGGGAGTCCCCAACAGCATGGTATTCAGGCTAGGGACATTACTGCATAGCAGGAAAGCGGATCAGCATAGCAGGGAATCAGATCAGCATGGCTTTTAGTTGTTTTGAGGTCACATTCCTAGTGTTCCCCCATCTCTGACCCTTAAATTTCCAATTTAAAGAAAATGTAAAATTCTGTGACTTAAAACCAGACCAGGCACTTCCCCTGCTGTGGCAAGGAAAGTTTTAAAGCAATTTCCCCTAAAAAAATTTCTCAACCTTAGTGACTATGGCTTTGTCCAGGACAGCAACAACCCACCTGTCTGGGCTTACTTGAACATGATCTTTATCCTGTGCCAGCTGGTACCTGTGCCTTGGTGCAGACACTGAAACCAGGAGGGTTTGGGTCCCCTCCCTTCCTCCCCACCCCTCCACCCGCTCCCTCCCAAGCCCCCCCACCAGAAATCCTTCTCAGCAGGGAAGCAGCAGCACCCACAACTGGAGATACCTTCAGTAAAACACATCGCAGCTACCCAGCGCCTGTTTCCTGCCAGTTTTTATTTGCTTACCGCATGCTCTGTTTTCCCATCCTCTTTCTCAGTGCCTCCTGGTCCAGCTGGCTCCCCTTTTCCTCCCCTCCGTGGGGGCCCCCCACCTCCCGTGTCCCTGGTCCTTCCCCTCCGATACCCACCACAGGTTGCCAATGGTGACTCAGATTTTCAGGCCAGGAGTGGGCAGTAGCCCTTAATTTAAGTACAGACTGCTTTGCCTCAGCCTGATTTGATTCCTTTATCTCCACTAGATAACATGGGTGTAGAGAGCCCTATTTTAATTGCAAACAATTAATTTTGTGTGCAACCTTAAGCCCTTGTTGCTTGAGATTACCAGTAACCACAGCGCAAAAGTAGCTGGGCAAGGCAGGAGGTCTTGTCCTTGCTGGGTTAAACTTCGCAAGCTCGTGTCTCGGTCCTTATACAGTTTAAACAGGCGGAATGAACTCTGCTCAAAATGACTGAAGCATGCTCTCTTCCTCTTTAGCTGTTGTAGTCTTGGCCTTTGTGCTGTGTTGGCTCCCGTTCCATGTTGGCCAAATCCTCTTCGCCCAGAGTGAAATCATCCTGTATGACCTCACGCAGTACTTCAACCTCATCGCCATGCTTCTCTTCTACCTTGGGACTTCTATAAACCCCATGATTTACAACATCATATTGCAAAAATACAGGAAAGCGATGAGCAAAATCCTGCACCACAAGCGAACTCGGCGCTGCAGGAGCCAGACCAGGAGTGAAAAGGTGTATTGGTTTTGTGTGGCAAGGTTTTGGTAGCGGGGGGGGTTACAGGGGTGGCTCCTATAAGAAGCTGCTGGAAGCTTCCCTTGTGTCTGACAGAGCCAATACCAGCCAGCTCTAAGACAGACCTGCCACCGGCCAAGGCCGAGCCCATCAGCAATAGTGGTAATGCCTCTGGGAGAACACTTTTTAGAAGGAAAAAAGTTGGGACGCGGAGAAAACAGCCACCGGAGAGAGGAGTGAGAACATGTAAGAGAAACAAGCCTGCGGACACCAAGGTCAGTGAAGAAGGAGGGGGAGGAGATGCTCCAGGCGCCGGAGCGGAGATTCCCCTGCAGCCCATGGTGAAGACCCTGGTGAGGCAGGCTGTCCCCCTGCAGTCCAGGGAGGTCCACGGTGGGGCAGATATCCACCTGCAGCCCGTGGAGGACCCCACGCCGGAGCAGGTGGGTTTCCCGAAGGAGGCTGTGACCCCGTGGGAACCCTGCGCTGGAGCAGGTTCCTGGCAGGACCTGCGGATCTGTGGAGAGAGGAGCCCACGGAGCAGGTTTTCTGGCAGGACTTGTGACCCCGTGGGGGACCCACGCTGGAGCAGTGTGCTCCTGAAGGACTGCACACCGTGGAAAGGACCCATGCTGGAGCAGTTCGTGAAGAACTGCAGCCCGTGGGAACGGCCCACGTTGGAGAAAGTTCGTGGAGGACTGTCTCCCGTGGGTGGGACCCCACGCTGGAGCAGGGGAAGAGTGTGATGAGCCCTCGCCCTGAGGAGGTGAAGCGGCAGAAAATAACATGTGATGACCGTAAACCCCATCCCTGTCCCCCTTGTGCCGCTGGGGGGGCTTGGTGGAGAAATCCGGGAGTGAAGTTGTGCCTGGGAAGAAGGGAGGGGTGGAGGGAAGGTGTTCTGAGATTTCGTTTTATTTCTCATTTACCTTACTCTGGCTGATTTGTAATAAAGTGAGCTAATTTTCCCTAAGCTGAGTCTGTTTCGCCCGTGATGGTAATTAGTGAATGATCTCTCCTGTCCTTATCTCGACCCGCAAGCTTTTTGTTATATTTTTCTCTCCCCTGTCCAGCTGAGGATGGGGGAGTGATAGAACGGCTTTGGTGGGCACCTGGCGTCCAGCCAGGGTCAACCCATCACAAAAGGTTTCTTTTGAAGGTACAGAACTTGGCTCTTTCACATCAACTGTTCAGCATTGACTTAATTCTCACAACCCAAGCATTTTGCCAGCTGTGTTGTGGGTTAAAACCTGGGTAGATGGTGCATGGAGACTGGAACAAATTTTAAGGCAGTCCTTTTGGCTTACCTCTCACTGTTTCCTGAGATAGGCTTGGAACATTTTGGGAAGGTTGGAGCCTATTCATGTTATTCCTGCGCATGGGGGCAGGCACAGGGGGGAGGCTGGGTTATTCTCTTTGGTGAACTTACCAGCCACAGTACCCAGCTTAACTATCCACAAAACTCCTGTGAAAGGATTTGTCCATTTCTGAGGACCAGATGTTTTGTTAAATCACAGATAATTCAAGTTACTTTCTTCCCACAGAAGCCAAGAGAGAGAGAGTGGAGGTTAAAGCCAGGCCAGTGGTTTGCTCTCAGCAAATAAGTGCAAGAAATACAATCTGTAAGGTACTTGAAAGCAACTGCATTGCCTTCTTCCTAAAGGCTGGATTTACTGCTCACCCCTCAGGCCTCTTGAGTTGCTTCCCTCATTTTCTTTTATCTTGTTCTTTATTCAAACTACACCCAGCTTTCTGCAAGGTTAGACCCCATCTCTAACCTCTGCAGGAAGAGTCCTTATCTTTAGAGCTCCTCTGAATGGACCAGGGACAAATTACGCATGTGGGGAGGGAAGCAAGAGCAGAAGCCATCTATCTGCCCGTCTCCCTCGTTTGTAAAACAGGCAAACACCAAGTCCCGATCACCAGTTCACAGGCTGTCCCAAGACCTCATGTAAAAGGGTTCAGGTCACACTGCTTGGTCCCCAGGCTGACACAGCTCTTGGAAAAGAGGAGGACAGTGCTGTGCTAAGGTTCCCGCAAGTAGCTGTTCTTCCAGAAAGATTTTTTTAAGTCAGCTCTTAATGACACTTAGTAACAACATTAAACATGTTTCTTCACCTTAAATTAAATGACACAAATGACTGCTCCTGACTCAGATTAAAATCCACAAAAAACACACAACAACCCTGTAGTCAAATTTGAATACATTTGTATTATTTATTGGCTGTATTAAATATATTATCTATTTGATAGTTACAATTTAGTAATACAATGCATGGCAGCTTTAACATAAGTTTGAGATACCTCAAAATTACAATACAAGAAAACTGAAGATACCTAACACATTAATGCCACTAGGGTATATCGTTCTGGAATGGATAACAGCTGATGTAAAATCCATACTGCAGTAGGCTTTCCCAGGTATTTCCTGGAAACATGAATATTTTGTGGCAATTACAAAAGAACTTTCACTTTTTAGGAGTCATGACTTGTTAGTATTTACTCGCAATCCTAATTTATCTTTTAAAATTATCAGAAATATTATTGCCAAATAAACCTCTACAAACTTCGTTCTAAGAGTTAAAGAAATAACCCTTTGGCAATAGAGATTTGCTGAAGGCAGTCTTATTTGCTAAAAGTAGACTATGAAGAGAAATAAAGACAGATTGTAAACTCTTCTGCAAACTAAAGACTAATATCTGTATAAAACTCTTTCCAGCACTGGAGGGAGAGATTTCTATGATATAATAAATGATTAACTTAAAGTTCTGCTACAAGTAGAACAATACATTCAAACATACATTTTCCAGGACTTTTAATCAAAATAAATAGAGTACAAAATGAAGAGTACATTTTGAAAAGATTAATTTCAGATTGCACCATAAATCTACTTTTAAGAGTATTAAGCGATACTATGTCATAATTTAGGTTTTCCACATCTGAAATACAACACAATGCCTCAAACTATAATGCAACATTATTCATCAACTGCCATAGGAGAAAGACCCTTAAAGTGATTAATTACTGGAAATACTTAGCCTGTAGCACTATCACATCCAACATTCCACGTACAAGTGCATTGCTCTGATGTATATAAAGTATAGCCATAGTCTTTTGCAAAGTACGCTAAATCTACCTTTCTATGGCATATTCCAAATGCTATTGGGAAGACCCATTCTGAAACACATTCGAGATTCAAGAGTTCCAGCTTTCAAAATACTCGATATAAAGAAGACAGCTGTCAGACTCATCTTTAGGTACTCGCAAGCAGATTTAACAAGAACAGTCATATGTAGTGCACAGTGTCCACAAAAAATACCCCCCAGACAAACAGGACAAGTTTCAGAAAAGTTCATAGCAGGCTGAACATTCCCATCTAGAAAACAATGGAATGTGAAGCTGCTACCGCTGGGATAGCAAGTCATTTAAAACATTGTATAAATGTTATCTAAAAAGAGTTCTTTCATGTACAATTTGATAATTCAGATTAAGTTAGAAGGGCATCCAAAAGCAGTTTGAACTTTTTATTTTTAGGTTAATAATAGTACAAAAACATTTGCTCAGTTTGAGCCAAATAGTGTAACATTTATCATAAATGCACTCTTTCTCCTTAAAGACAATACCTGTGCTTTTCTGAAAACGCTGCAAAGATTTGATCAGAAGCACAGGAAATTACTTTTCTCTCAGGCACTGAGAGTGAAATGTGGATTGGGCCAACAGCTGCTCGCCAACAGCAGAAAGCATTTCATTCAGAAATGTACAATACAAAAGGGGCCTTTCCTGCAATGTCACATACGAACGCCTTTGCTGTATGCACATTACGGCCTGCTAACGTTTTGTCTAGCATTTTGATTAAAATTCTAAAAATGCTGGCGCCCTCTACTTTAACACTTGAAATGATTATTACTGAATCCGAAACATTAATATAACTGTAAAGTAGTAATATCACTAAGTCAATATTCTGCTTTCCTTCTACAGTATATTAAATGTGGTATGCTCTAGTAATGTTCTGCAATACAGTACTGCTCTAAGCTTAAGCATTTGTGCTGCTGTATTTCATGTATACCAAACTACAACAATACCTGATTAAACATGGCGGATCGACTACCACTGCTCTAGTTGTACTTGAAAAGGACTTGTTCTATCAATGCCTGCTCTCTCTAACTGGCCAAAAGGGCCCCACTTTGAATTCGGAGAGAGGAAGAGTGTGCACACGCACCAGTGTACACAGTAAGGCAGTTTTTTGCTGTTTTATTAACAGCTAACCCTGATTACAGAGGACCCAGGATTACCCTTTCTACAAGAAATCTGTGTTCAGTATTTGGAAAGGATCTGCCAACCCAGCCTCACTGTTAGCCAGCAGCAAAAGTGGAAACGCATGTAACTATACATTTCCAGCTAGGATTTTAATTAGAACTAACCATAAATACCCGAAAGAGCTTCTGTACAAAAAGCTGAGTACTGAATAGGCTCTTGTCTACTTGATTACAAAGTACTGAATAACAACAGCAAATAAAATAGCAACCACTGCAAATCCGCAGAGAAGAACAATAGCAATGAAGCGCTCTTCACGCAATGTCTTCTTAGTCTCTGCCAACTCCGTTGTCAAATCAGCACACGGTGGAACCAGCTCTTGTTTCTGAGATGAGAACACTGTACTGGGACTGTAAGGTCCATACAGTTCTTGTGATCCAGAAGAGTCTTGGGACTGACGGCCAGCGCAGACTCTGATCCGATATTCACAGTTTGTCTGCAAGCTTGTGAGACGGAAGGAAGTCTCTGGTCCCTTGTATACCTAGTCGGAAGAAGAAGAGAGAACCACGTCACATGGGATTCAACTTACAAACAGTAGGCAATACTTCCCGTTCTGCTCTACGAGCACAGCCAGTGCTGGACACTGCCTGAAGTCGTTCTCTTCAAGCCAACTTAATAAAATCTCTGCTTTTATTTCTGAAGAATTTATGATTCATTTTCTTGTGAATAATCCAAAGCTTCCTGCTATGCCCCACACTGATAGACCTGGATTGTGAAGCTCAGAAAAAGAAGAAAAAAAAATCATTCTGTACAACTATTGTTTTGTATATATATGGATATATGTGTGTGTGTATATATACATATATATACTGCTTCCACCGCTAAATGCGAGGCAAGAGCTATTTATGTGCCACTAACACAAACAGCGATGCCACAGACCGTAAGATTTAAGAATTAAAAGAGCCAAGGGAAATGCTGGGAGAACAGGATAAAACAGTGTTAACCCACTTCTAGATAACCAACTCTCCCCATGACTCTCAAGCCTGCCTTCACAGCCATTTGCTTTTAGATTATCAGTAAAGGGGCAATAGGGAAACGAAATTTTATGATCTTTCATCTATGGCAACCGTCAATGCCGTGAAGAGGCAGGACCCTATACTGGAAGCTGTCCTCACCCATCACAAACTTAAAGTCTTACTGAGAGGAACTGACCAAGATGTAAAATGAAGCACCTGGGGAGTCAGGATTGTAAACCGAGTCCCTTGCCGAAATGGAAAGTATCCCTGCCACTAGCATCACCAAACAATTTCAACCCTCAAATACAGGCATCTTTTTTTTTGCAATAATTTTTCAACTTAAAAAAACCTGAAGTTCATTAAATTAAATAAAAGGTACCTGATCAAACTCTCTTCCAGCAGCAAGCTGAAGGATGTAAACAATGGAATCTCCTTTCATCGGCTGTAAAGGTTCCCATGTGATTTCATAAGTGTTTTCTTCCAGCTGATTTGCTTTGGGTGCTAGAAAAGAGTGATTTGTTGGTATTTAAAAAAAAAAAAAAAAGACAACAATGGTCTCTACAAATGTTCTTGTTTTTTCAATCAGAAGAGAAGGTCCAAAATCACCAGTTATTACAGTGACTCATTTTCACAGTTAATGTAGCAAATGGGCACTGGTTTCAGTGACAACAAGGAAGTTTTCTCAGTCTGGCTTAAAGTACACTTTGCTTTCGTACGTTCTCCATTTAAAATGTTTCAGTTCTAACGCAAGCAACTGGGCAGCGTAAACCTAAAAGCTTAAGGTTTTTCCAATATATTTGTTAACAACATGGGGGTACCTGTCATTCTTAGAGGTGACAGTCATTGAAATAATTTTAAGCCATTGAAGATCTGTTTCATTCCTTCTCTTTCTTTGCTGTATTTCATGACATAAGCTTAAAACATAATCATTGTAATATTTGTAGGTTACACTTGTCTTGCTTTTCAAGCTGACAAGATGAGCTTCTGACGTCTAATGCCTTTACAGATGAGCAAGTACTTTCAAATCACTAGAGAAAATAGCATTTATGTCCATGTATCTCCAGAGCTGAAATTCCATGTTATAAACATGGTTGAGTGAACTGATTTTCCTGCAGGTAATTAGCATTCTGATCTTCAGAATGACTTTCTCTAACGGCAATCTTTAATGTTTGTATTAGAAAATGAAGATCAGAAGAATTATTTGTGTTCTCATTTGTCTACATGCTGTTGTAGCTTCTATCAAACGATTGGTAACCCTGAAAAATGACTTTCCAGTTGAAAAAGGGTAGAAGAAATCCTTGTTTCTGTTCTCTGTTCCTCAAAGGCCCTGGAAAGACACTGGGCTGGGAAGAGAGTCAGGTTGTAGCATTCACTCTAGTCCGTAAACAGCTTGCAGAAGTTTCTAGTGAAGTGTAAGCTCACCTTTAAGAGATGCGGGTGGAGACTTAGTTGTAGTGAAAGCGTAAACTTCAGAAAATCCTCCCTCGCCAGCATCATTATATGCCTGGATTTTAAAATAGTACGTAGTGGATTCACTGAGTCGCTGTACCTTGTATGTATGACAAGGACCATTATAAACAGTAACAAACCTGGAAGAAGAACACAGAATACATACAAATTAGAATTATTCAGTAATCACAAATTTGTATGTCAATAGTGTTAAGTACAACATTTTCATATCTAACTTAAGTACAAAAAAGTGACAATGCATTCTGGGTGCCCTGGCTTTCCACTCTATGCAGGATGAATGTTAGGCAGTTTGAGCTCTGCTATTGTCATCAACAGTTCATGATGTGCATTAAATCAGCAACACACGCCATTCATACTGGTGCCAGTCTTAATTTACATTCACGAAGCATTCCTTCAACCTGTCTAGGCACTAAGCTACAGCCATACACAGGCTACCACTGAAACGACATGACCAAACTCTTGATTTGAATCAAGAGAATAACCCTTGTATATACTAGATAAGTTGTAATTTCAAGTTAATAGAAGAGCTGTCAACCCCATGTTTCTTATATGCAAACTGGACTTCATTTTAAAATTTCACCACCCCACCCCTGCCAAACCTGGCAACATAGGAAGATGGTAAGATATTACTATTTAAATAGGAAGTAGTATTTACTGTTTACAAGTAAATACTAGTGCAACAGCTATTAACACCATTTCTAGTTGAAAGATGGGATGCAAAAATGCAAACTAAGGGGCAAACTTTGGGATGTCCAAGTGACTTACTAGTGCAAACAAAGTGAGAATACTTAAAATATCTTAAAAACTTGATATGAAGTTGCAAAGCAACAATATCCTTAATGCTCTGATTATCTTACCTGCCAAACCTGTCCTCCATCTGCAAGTTGAATTGTGTAGGGTTGGTAATTAAAGCTCTGCTAGGACCTTCACCCCATTTAAGTTTAAGGCTCTGGTAGCTGAAGACCACACATTCAAGGTGAGGAGGGTCAGGAGGTAGTGGTTTCGTTTTGGCTTTAATGGAATGACTGAAAGGACCAACTCCGAAGCTGTTTATGGCCTGTATTCTAATTCTAGAAATGTGAGAAGAACAGCTAAATGGTTAATTTACCGAGGTCCTGAAAAAATGCTAGGTAATAAAGCAAGAGTTAAAATTTGTAAAGAATATAACTCCAAACAATAAAGCAATTAAAATGCAGTTAGAAATTAACTATAAAAATTATCTACTTCAAAACAAGTCAACATAATTACATTGTTTTCAACATAATGAAGCTTCAGTGTTTCTAAGTATTGTTCAGGTTTATTCTGTTCAGTGAACAAGCGTCCAGGTTCTCCACATTAACTTGATCACCCCATTATATGTATTGCTTCAGAATAAAAAATTCTAAACCGAAAAAATTTAGAATAAAGCCTTGGCTTTGAGACAGAATGTTAATCTTAACAGAGCAACCTTAACTCTTGCCACTAAAACATCATGGTTTGATTCTGGATATGACTGTTTCATTTTGGTTTTTCAGAGTTGCAGAGTGAATTGGGCAAATAGTCTGTAAGCCTAATGAAAAATTGCTCTAAAAATTTAAAACACTACCCTCAAACCTATTGATTGAAAATCCTACAAATGTGGTTTCAGAATAAATCTATTAATTATTACCTGTACAGAGTGTCAGGCAGCAGATTCTCAAGAACATGGCTTGTATGTCTTCCAACAGTTACAAGCTGCTTTTCCCCATATTCTATATTATATCCAGTGATCTCTGACCCATGACAACACGGTTCTTCCCATTGAATTGCAAGGCACGTTGATAAAGAAAGAGAAATTTCCATTTGATCTTCTTCAAGTAAATGCAGCACTGACACTGCTGCAGGTGCTGATGCAGGGGTTGTCACCACGCCAGTCTCGCCAAATAACCCAACTCCAGCAACATTCACAGCCTGAAAGAAAGACCACGTATTGTTTACCGAACCTATGTTTTACTAACCAGATAGTCACATCTGTCAAGCTTACTTCCGCATGTTAATAAAAGCAACTTGGAAGAGAATAGAAAATGTCCCCCATAAAAGGTAAATATGGCAAAATGTCTGGTTTAATGCAACACTAGATCTAAATCTCATTTCTAGAAACATGTAGTTAGGAGGGACTGGGGGAGAAGGGAAAGCATTTTTACCAGTTACCTTCTACATTGCATTAGTAGGTGACAGTACATAATTTGATTCATCTCTAGCTGAAGTTTTTCTTCAAACTGTATGTGCTCGTTCATTTGCTTAGTAACACATAACAAAAGGCTTTTCATACCTGGACTCTGCAATAATATGTGGTTGCAGGTGTGAGACCTCTTACTTCATAGCTCTGGCAAGGGCCAGTGTAAATGATATGCATTGATCCTTCCACCTGTCCCCAGTCCAGTCTGTATTCACTAATTTCTGCACCATTGCAGGCAGGACTCTGTGGGTTTAAGTGATAAATTTTCTTTCAGCTACTGCACATACACACATTCACCATACAAGCATGATCTCTCGTTACACTGAAGCGAAACATTGGAAGAGAAGCACTGGGGTTGAGACCTGAGGTCTTTTCCACCATAGCTAAGGGCATGACTTTAAGTTCAGCTTGTTAAAAGGCTTGCATCTAGACACGTGGCTATAATAACAACACAGTCCAGACCAGAATTTTGAATGACTCGCAATCTCTTACCACTTGGATGAACTCAATATACTATATATTAGTTACCATACCATGAGGAGGATTAAATGTCACCCAATTTATTTGGTTAAGATGGAAATTCACAGCTGACAATTTACAAAACCAATGTATACCTCTATAAAGAAATGGGCTTAAAATATTCCACCTCTGCATTTGTTACTTCTTTCGTTTCTGTGTACCATACATGTATCACTACAATTCTAAAAGCCAAATATTAATTTGTGTATTCCTGAAAATCATTAATACCTACCTCCCATGAAACTACAGCACAAGTTGCACTTTTACAAGCTATTAGGGGTTTGCAACATTGGTCAGGGGGTCCTGGAGCAGTAGAGATCTCTGCTTTGTCAGAGTGAGGGCCAAACTGCAAGAAAATACAATTGCATGAATACAGGAAAAACAGTAGAGCAAAAACTAATGTGCAAGTGTATGAGCTGAAGAAAACAAGTTATTTTTAACTTGACAGAGAAATAAATAGAAGAGTTCAGTGCTTAGTTTCACAGCACCATTTAAAATTCCTTTCAGGTAGTTTACTCTATGAACTGGCCCTGTGCCTACAGGATATCTGTAATCCTCCCACTGCTACGGTTTTGTAACTCCTCCTTCTCCTGTAGTCAGGATCTGGCTTCCAGAAACAGCTGGGTACTGTTTCAGAAAGACTTTTATGCAACCACCATTTATCCCAACTTTGTTCAAACCTGGCATTATTTGAACACACCCCTCTCTACACAATACCATTCCCACACCACCAATCTGCAGAGTCTACCCTAATTGTAAAACATAAGGCAATTTCTTAAGGCACAAACCTTAAGTGGTTATTCACAGCCAGAAATGTAGGGTTTACGCCGCAGTCAAAGAAATGAGTAAAAGTAGTAAGAAAACGTCTAGCACTAACTTTGGACTAGTCACCTTCGGTATTGACAGTAATCCAGTAAACAACAACAGAAATGCAACACAGAGAACATCCCCTTAGTCAGGGACATTCAGTCCTTCCTTCAACCCTAATTTGTTGAATCTTCTTTAAATCGTATTTTTTATACTGTAACAAATTTTGCTCCTTCAGCAGAACTACGACAGAACACAGAAGCTACAAAGTATCATCAGTCTTGTAAGACAATAGCATCATTACTATCTCTTGTGTAAAAAAAAAAAAAAAATTCATCTCATTAGCACAGTGGTTACCCCAACTTTATTTGCTGCTCGTATCCAGAAGCAATATGTTCTCCCTGGAAGCAGATTGTTTACTACACATTCAGACGCTGGACCCTGATAAACTTGTCTGCGTTCATCTTGTTCAGAGTTTGCCATCTCTATAATATATTCCGTAATGTCAGAACCTCCATCTACAGACGGTGGGCCTATGAAATAAAAAGAGATTTTTTTTTTTTTTCTATTAATTTCACAAAGCACTTTTAAATACTTTCTAGTCAGCCTTCTCAGGCTAAAAGTTGCGTCAGATGAATTCTAAAAGTTGGAGTGCAGGCTTTTATCCTATATCTGAGCAGAAACACTTTATGAAGCTTGCTTTTTTCCCCCCAGATACTGATAGATGAGTTTAAGATGGCCTTCATGAGGTTTTTTTCAGGTGTTTTCCATGTTTCCTTCAAAAAACAGCATATCTTCATTACTTTTTGGTTATCTCCTTTACTGAGATAAAAATAAGAAAAGGAGAGTTCATTTTTAAATTGCCAAACATGTGTCAGTAACGAGGCAGTCAGCAAGCCTTCTCACTGGAAGACATGTACGTCTGCTTAAGTCTCACTGTACCATTGCACATGTATGCATCATCAGATCAGAGGTGGTTAGCAAGTTTTGGCCTTCTTCAAAAAAACCCATAACTGAGGACATGGACTACATCTATTTCCCCTTCCCCACCCCCTGAAGAGTTCTACGGACTTTTCATTTGTGTTATGACATTTAAAATCAGAGAAGTATTTTGCTCAGAAACACTGGAGCTTACCCCACTGTAAAGTGATTTCCTTGGGCTTAGCTTTGCCTGCCAGGCATGGAGCATGACACGGTCCAGGAGGAACAGCTGATGTTGTAACAGTCATAACATCAGAAGCCTAGCAGTAACACACATCATTTTAGAGTGGAAACACAAAAAAACATTTCACTAGAACATGAATAGAAATGGTTTTCAGAAGCAAATATATTCTCATTTTTCTTACCTGGCTTTCACCACCTTTACTGACACAATAAACTCTCATTCTGTAGGTAGTGCCAGGCTTGAGATGATCACATACATGTTCTCTCTGGGAACCACTGTATATGGTGTCCCATTTACTTCCTAAGGAGAGAAAGAAAATACTTTACACTACAAAACTTTTGCAAAAATCAGCCTTGAAAATTCTCTCACACAATTATCAATTAGAGGAGGCAGTCAAGCCACAGAATCAAATCTGAATGATCAATTATGCAGAGAACATGTACAACAATATACACATGTGAAAACAGAACAGTAATTGCTAGAGGAAGGAGTAGTAAATCAGTACACTGAATTAGCACACAAGCTGAATTAGTACTTAAAGATGATTGCTTACCGACTGATGTTTCTGAGATTTCCAAGAAGTATTTAGAAATGTCTGATCCTCCATTATCTTTGGGTGGTTCTGAAAGAAATCAATATCTTAAAATAAATTATAGAAGATTTTTCAGAGAACATATTCATTCATTGTAGAATATATTCAAGTAGAAAACTCAATTCAAACAGAAACAGAAAACAGTGTACTTACATATTCACAATACATTTTTCAGAACAATGTTTTTTTTCTATTATTAATTGTGATTATGCCAGGAAGAAGAGTAACTAGGAAAATACTGCCAATTTCAGGTCTTATTTTTTTAAGAGCACATGAAAATTATTTAAGCATCACAGTAAATCTAGAGGCTATTACAACTGAGGCTATTACAACAGCATTGTCTGCTTCTCCAAAATGAATAAAGAAAAACATTACTTTTGTACTACAGCCCCAAAACAAACCAAGTTGCAATTTTTTGGTAATGCTAAGTATTTCTCCTGCAATAATGGTATCTGCAGAGACAAATAATTAGCCTGAGTTTGATTCTGTTTTTTAACCTGCATTACTGAGTGACTGTACATACATAAGCAGCACCCAAATACAGCGTTAACAAAATGTAACCTACCCCATGTAACTTTCACACTCTGTGAATGGATCTTGCCCTTTACAGTTGGTTTACTTGGTGGTCCAGGTTTGTCAGGATTGGTGCTGTGTTCTACCACCTCACTAGGGCTACTTTTTCCTTCACTGTTGTAGGCAAAGAGCTGTTTCAGGAATGAACGGGATATATAATAAATACTTTATTTAATGATAAGTAATATCCTGCTGATTTACAAAATTCTTCTATAAAAAAAAAAACCCAAAAGACAACAATTTAAAAGAAAACAAAACTAGCTAGTACAAAAAATCTGATTTGTATTATGATTCCGCCAAAACGTATTATAACAACAGGTACTGCAGGTAATTTTCTGCTGTCTCCATAGAAAGTGTCTTAGCTGTATGAAAATGTTAAAACTCCACAAAAGCATACAGTCATAATTAAATTAGAAACAAAACACAGTACAAACCCTAAACTTATAGGATGTACTCCTCCTAAGATTTCTTAAAGTGCATGACAGTTCATCTCCATTGTACTGTGGTTGGAAACCATAACCCTGTAAAGGAGGGAAAATAAAAACAATCATTAATTTCCCATGATAAAACAAAAACCAGATCAAGATCAATCACATTTTTTTTAAGCTTGAACTTCATCTTTGTTTCATGAATACACACAATACTTTCCAACTGTTGCAGTATTTTGCAGCATTTTATTTGAAAGTAAAATACAGAGTTAATTTTTTATTTAAGCACTACTTACTGCCTATCAGGCTTTTGCACATAAAACAAAACCCAGCACTTACAGAACCTTCTTCTTCCATGTCTAAACTGTAAGTGAGAGAATCATCTGAAGACACCCCGTTAGGTGGGCTCCACTTCACTGACAGCCAGCTCACTCCTGCTTCAACGAGCACCGGGGGCGATGGGGCTGGTGGGACAATTCCTGCTGTGTAGTATGTCACTGTCTCACTGAATCCACTAGAAAAATATTTTTTGAAAAATGTTAACAGCAGCAGACATAGTTGATGAGAAAATAAATTATATGATACATTGTGTTCATTACCTCATTCCAATATCATTTTTAGCAGCTAATCTGAGCGAGTATTTTGTAGAAGGAGAGAGTTTGGTAAGTTTATACTGCTTCAGATGCCCGTAGTAGCATTCTTTGAAGGGTCCGTTCTTCCCCTTTAAAAAAGTGAGAACAAGCTGAGTCACTTTTTGCATGGGGACTCTATACTCCCTGCTAAAGTCAACCTCTTCATTCTAAATTTTCCTAAATTTCATTTCACTAATTCAATAATAATTAAAAAAAAAAAAAAAAAAAAAAAAAAAAAAAAAGAGAGTAAGCCTAAAGAATGTAAAAAGCTAATTTCATCATGGTCATACTGAGTATGCCGATAGTAATCGTGAGCATTCTTGATAATGAAACCACATTTTGATTGAGGCATCTGTTTATTTTTTGGCACTGTAGATTTGACAAAATGGTAATAAATGACTTCAGTTGAAAACAAAACACATTTTTGAAGTTTTTTTATCACTTTGGAATACATTTCAGTAAGAAGTTCAAAAGCTGACTAATATTTATGTCAGCTACCGAATATACAAGACAAATGCTCATCCATTTAAACAGAGCACAGCAATTAGTGATGCTCTGAATGACAAGAGCCAAATGAGGGAGTTTTACACTGTCCTCTCAGAGGTTCTGAAAGGATTGTCTACTTGAATTGCTGCAATACTAGGCATTCGATTCAAGCTTTTTAATTGGCTTGTCTCTTTAAAACTGTCTGGACAGTTGCACTGAAAATAGCTGATGTACCTAAGCAAAAAGTATTTTTAAGTATAATTGGTCTACAGATGTCGTTATGATTTTTTTTTTTTTCCCCACTAGAAAAGGTCTTACCTCATCCCATTCTAAAAGAAAATTAGTTATTTTGGAACCATTGTCATTTGAGGACTGAAAATAAAGAAACAATGAAAAAAGTTAAAATCCAATGGTTGTACTTTTATAAATATTTTTGCACATTAAAAAAACATTTTAATAATTGAATATAATATACTCTAACTGCCTTTTAAAACAAAATATTTAGTGTAGAGCTGAAAGGAATCTGCAGTAGATGTACAGAACAGCCCTCTTCTTCCACAAACACACTTGTGATAATCTGAAACTCTACTGTGGGCACTGACACACATTCAGTAAAGTGAGTTTGAAAGGGTAAAAACTGGCAGGTGTTTTAACTAGTTTGATTCCTTCTTCCTGATGGCTCTCCAGGCTGCTATACTACTTTTATTAATTCCAATAGTTCAGAATATGAACTTATGAATAGTTTTATTTTATGAATAATGCAAATGATATTCTTATCGCTTTTTTCCTTGTGTCCTTGCACTGTGTGCTCACCAACTGTCTGAGCAACGTAGGTGTTCAGACAAGTGACATTTGGGCTTGTTACAACATATGAATTGGGAACTTTTCACTTTGTAAGTACAGATTATACAAATAATTTAACTAAAGTCATTTAGCAATAAACTGTTTTCCCAGGTGTAAGCACAGTCATATGAAAAACACAAAAAGACAAGAAAACACAGTTACCAACAAGTCTTTACAGATACTGTATACATTCAGAAGTCAGATTAAAAAACTTAAATCTACAAACTAGCCAAAGAAATTTACTTTAAATATGTCAGAATAACTACAAGAACTCTGAATTACAACATGAAGTCGTATCTATTTATCATCCAGGAACCCCAAGCAAAAATATAAATGCTCTATGCTTTCCTATGCTGCCAATTCAGAAGAGATCTTTCCTACTGGTTAGGTTCATACTCGGAGAGACCTGCTACCAACTCTATCACACTAAAGCTGTATGCAAGAAACTAAGTAAATGCTGAAAGAAAGAGGAAGAAACAATCATGACTTCAGTTATCAGTCTTAGCTGAGCAACTAAAAAGCCAACACCTAAAGTACACACTAAATTATTGACAAAGCTAATTTAAACATACCATACATGAATACATCAGACTGCTTACCTTCCACTGCAAACTTAGGCTGTTTTTGGTTCTGTAAATTAGCTTCGGTGCAGCTGGACAGTCTGGCTCACAACTTTCTGTAGTGAAACTCACCAATTCAGAAATGGACTCTTTTATGGAACTGCTGGTTGCTGAAACTCTGAACAAAGGACAATTAATTATGTTGCTATTGCATTACCACCTTAAAATTTAAGGAAAGAGTTGCCAGCTTTAGAAAAGCATTTAATCACAAGCAGTGGTTACAGCAACAAGACCAGCCTGCTCACGTTACAGGGAACAAGTGCCCAATCACTCTTCTTTCACATCATTGATTCTAAAAGACAACTTCATGCCTTTTCCTTCAGGAAGAAACAACAGAAAGTGAGTTTATGATGTTGCTCCAGGTTCTAGTAACCAATGCCCACATCATAAGAAACACTGCTATTCCTTTCTATGTTCAGGGAGACAGGGACATGCTGACAGAGTAGCGTGATGGAGATCACACAGGTACACTTACTGATCTTGAAGACTCCATCTGGCATCCTTCCTTTACTTTACAATTACTATCTAACACAGTGGAGATATTTAAATGATGAAATACAGGTGGGAGGCATGATGAAAACTATAGGAAGTGTTACCAAATCGTAACAGAATACAGGACTTGAAATGAACCTTTTGCTAAAAAGACCTTGAAATTCAAATACGGACAATACTTACTTGTGCAAGAGAACAGATACTAAAACAGGCTAAATCAGCTGTTTGGGCAATAAAGCCACGTTTATCAGTGTAATTGTTCAAATGGGACAGAATCTCTAGAACAGTCACGCTCATTTATGTCAGTTTCTGAAGAGCAATGACTTGACTAATTTTTCAGAAATACTGTCCGTCTTATCAAACGAATTGTAGGTGAAAGAAAGTTGGCCTCTATGGAAAGCAACACCACGAACCAAACACACACTATGCTATGCTGTGCAAGCAGAGCTGTGCTATTTAACACACTCAAAACTCTCTTGCAGTTTAAGAACAGGAGTTTGTTTCAGGAAGTCTTAAAAACTTGTGCCCTTCTGTGCCCAAGCACTGAGGTGCTCTCTTCTGCTACTGGATCAGTGTTCTCCTGGCTTGTTTAACCAGCTTGCCTTTCTCCTGACCAGTTAAACACCTTCTCCAGTAATGCTTATTTACTCTGCGTGGCAATTCTTTAACCTCACGTTTTGTTCCCCTGTAACACAGCATCTAACTTCTCCCTATTTCAAACAGTTTCCACTTCCCTCCTTGCACTGCTACAGAAGCTTGCAGTTTAGAGAAGCAACTTTACAAATCAAGCTGACCAGTCAGACTTGCAAATCCGTGTTCAAGGCTAAATTATTTTATTTACCACTGCCTTCAGCCCACAACAATCTCTTTCACTGAGTCCAATCTTGTTGTTCTAAAATAATACCAGAGGGTAACTTAAAGTTTGTATTTGAGAAACACAAAGAGACAGAGAAGACAGTAGGGAAGAAAATGAAGTGACATTTTAATGAGATGAGGAGGTAAGTGGAAATTTAGATAGCAACAGTAGTGTCCATGGGTATGATATTTTTGCAGAATATTCCTCAAGTTGTTTGTGATCACATATTTTTCATGGAGCCACAATAATTTTGTAATTAACATAACAACGAAAGTATTGAGTATTTCATTCCCAGCAACATACCTGGCATGATAATCAGTTGCTGGTCTGAGATCAGGAAGTGTAATTGTTAATTCTTCCCCACTGTGGGAAAAAAAAAAAAAAGTTACAGCTCATCCTTATACTTTAAAGGATAAAAGCTTATTGAAAAGCAAAACCATGTAGCGCACATTTAATTTTCACGTTTTCCATTGTCCATGTAACTTAGTGATATTACTTAAAATTTATTTCATGTGAAGTAGGTAGGTCTGCAAGTCAACAAACAGCTCCTGATAGAGAGATTGCTGATTGGTTAATGTTTTTAAACATCGGTATTGTGCTTAAATGAAGAAACTAAACTTACACATAGACAGATTTAAATTTTCCATTTTTACCACTGTTGGATATTGCTACTTCAAATGTAAATGCTGCTGGACTATGACTATGGCTCTCTCCATTCTGTGAACTAACTGGGAGATTCCAGGACAGAACGGCTGATCTTGCTTGTATATCAGAAACCTATTAAAAGCATAAATAATGCAAGTAAGTTTGCTTTCTGTAATAAAAGGTATATTAGTCAATAACATGGTGTCGCTAGTTTGCCTATGAAGTTCCTCACTGGAGGAATTCTTTACCTTTGTAGTGGAAATATCGAGTCATTATTTGAATTTAAATTATTTCCTCTTTTCATTTCTAAAATATCATATTAAAGGATTTCCCTTCAAACACTAAACGAACTTATAGACACAGTACATTGTCTGAGTGTACGAAGAGAAAATTTTTATTTCACCTGCACTGTTCGCATCACTCATTTGGAGCAAATTTTCAGATTTGGAGTCTTGAACATGACACCAGATCTATACTTAGGCACAGTCAGATAGCCTAACTTTCTAGCTCTATTACAACTCCCTCACATAATCTTAATATTTAACCACTAAGCTATAGGATAGCAAGAGGCTCTGATTTTAAGTGATCATGACTAAAATTTTTGGTCTAAGTTTTTTGCTACTTAATTCCCATACTCCAAATTTTCTCTGACAAAGTCAACACAGCTTTGTGTTAGCATTAAGTACAGATGTCAGAAGCAGCAATGAAAAAATACCATAACAAAGAAGAGCTGGAAAGCTGGAGCAAAAGAATACAACCCAAGCTTACTGTATAGATAATGCAAAGAAGAGTGTCATTAAGCACGCTCAAGATCAAAAATATCAGTGCAGTTTTAGCCTTTAGACATTTAAATTAACGTCAGACTCCAACTTCCTAAATACATCTGTAAATACTCAAATATTTGCTCCAATTTCTAAACATAATGTAAAAAGACGATCTATTTTTGTAAATTCTATTCCCAATATTCTTAAATCCTCTATGCTGAATGGAGGATGGTTCCAAGAGTGGATAGGCTTCGATTAGTTTAGCAGGCCCTTAGTTTGCAAGGTACTACAACGCTGTCATATACTAAACATCATCAACAGTGGATACACTCTCAGGTTACAGACTGGGAAACTGAATCAGACAGACTGTTTCAGAAAGTTGAGAAATAGTGGGTTTCCATAGCATGGTTGCCCTTTCCCAGCTATGAACTTTGACAACTAAAATACATTTTCTCTATTAAAAAAATAAACCATTAAGAAAAAAGAAAAAGAAATCAATAAGACACATGGTATTTTATAGAAAGCACATGCACAGAAAATAATGGTATTTTAAGGATAATACTTACGACTGGCTTGCCAATGCTCAAGTGAATATCACATTTCTTGGATTCTGTGTCAGATTCTGAAATTTCAAATACAAAACAGATTACTGAAAACCCCAAGAGCAAACCAGTCTGTTACAAAAATGCCACCACAAGATGGAGTTCGCCTCATTAAGAGTTTAACAATAGTACTTATTGTGCAAAGTTCATTTCCCCTGTTTGTTTTGGCTGCGTGAGGGGTAGAAACATGAACTATCCAAAACTAACAGTGTTACAAAAAACCTTTTAGTACATCCTGCACAAAGGGTATATTTTCCTAATCTGAGCATAAATAGGTTTTCTTTGACAACACAGCAACATTCCTCCAAAAATGAAAGGTGTTAAAAAAATGACAATAAGATCTTATCTCTCTATTGTATGTGCTTTCCTTGAATTTCTATTGCAAAACACTCGGTCTAGGCATAATTCAGAAGAAGCCCGATCAAAACTGCACATTAAAAATACCTACAGGTACCAAAAGGGTTACGTCTGTAAACTGAATCATATCTTTGCAATTGTCCGTGTCGAACAATTCAGGATATTATTCTGCCTGCAAATAAAAACTATCCCCCCCCCCCCAATAAATCTGTATTAAGACAAATCTTTAATCAAGTATATTTTTCATCCTTGAAACAAGTTGGATAACAGCTTCCACCTCTACTTACTTCCCAAGATACAAAGTCAGATTTCTCTTTTATTTCTCTAACTGAAGAGTTAAATACAACAGTGACACGTGAGGACTAGACCCTGCAGCCTAACAAACCACTTAAATTAAGACACACACAAAACACAAATCATTTAAGGAATCGTGGTAAGAAACTGCATTTCAGCAACACTGTTTCAAACCGTCAGGAAAAACAAAGATATTGTACACAAGTTATTTTAGTATATGCAAGTAAATAGCCATAAGCAATTAAAAAGGCTCAAACAGAAACCTGTACAGACAGTTGCTCAAACCTTCCTATTTCTTGAAGTTTTAAATAACTCCTAGTTATCGGAAAAGTGCCACAAAGAATAACACCAGAAGCCTTTTATGTAAGTACCCACAGGTCATCCTCACTTGGAATACTGATCAGTCCTGGGTCAGAAAAAGCAGGTTTAAAATTAAACCTTCCTGAAGACCTTATTTGACAAATCTCAAATGAACAAACTTGACATTACTATTATTTCTAGAGGGGGGAAAAAAAAATCCAAACATAATGAGAAGTATTTCAGGCTTTCTCTAATCCTGAATAGCCAAAGAAATTTACAAATTCAAATTTTTTCAGAAACTATTTTGCAATGAACTTATAGCATCTTCTGTTACAGAAGAATCTAGATTTTTTTTTTTTTGTACCCTTTCAACGCAACCTACCTCCCATCTCTGCATCTGGACTGCCCTTTGTTTTTCCTATCTGCTTCTGCTTTAGTAGTCCTCCTGCCCCTTGCTGTCCCTTTCCATTTCCATTCTGAATTGTTGTGTTGGAAGAATTAACAACTTTATGTGGTGATGATGGAGGACTGTTAAGTTTATTGTTAGTATGACCACTAGCTTGTCTGTCTTTTAGTCTTTTCTTTAGGTGTTCTTGCATTTTGAGACTCCTTTCATCTCGCTGAATGAAGTTTGTCCTTCCATGAGAACGAGGCTCTACAAAGAAAGGAGAACTTATTTCATTATTCAGTACAATTTATTTGACATCTGAGAAACACTCTGTAACTTAGAAGAATGACTACAGTAAAACCAGAACTTGAAAACCCATGGAACTTTATTGTGCTTGCTTTGTCAGTCTGTAGATGCATGGAGCTGCATGGCTCACGTAACTTCAGCTTGGTGCATCTGTGAAGTCCTGAGGAGTTTCATGGCGTGTCTCTGGGCAGCAGAACAACAGACAAGAAACACGCACGTCTCACACTGCTGACCGGCAGAGCTTCACGAGACTTTAGGAACCTCACCTGATAAAGAGTTTATGGATTGGGCTCAAATCGGTGTATGAGCATAAAGATCAGGTAGTAGGAGAAGAATGCGCCTGGAGATTTAATTCTTGTTTTGAAACATTGTCAATGTTAGTTAAATGCTACAGTAGGACACACAAAGTATCTGCAAGCAAACTGTTGATTTTTTTTTCTTTTTCTTAAGCATTATTTTTGATCACTTGCTGAGTTTAGAGTTTGTTTTGTTTTTGTTTTTTTTTAATTTAATTCTTCAGGCCTTTCTCTTTTGTTAGCTGCTCAAGATTATGCCTTACAGTTGCCCTTTTTCCCTGATACAGCCATACAGTCACATTTTCAGAGAAGTGCAAGCAAATTTAGGACCCAAACTAACTTTTTAAAATGTAGCTTGGGCGCTACTGAATATTTTACCCTAGACATGAGCTGAAATAGCTTAATTACCAATTTAAGCTTCAGAGATAGTGGATGGTCTTACATAGTCTAATTGCTTTCTGCATTAAATGCTTGTTTATAGAATAAAGCTTACAGCCTGGTTTAATTCAGCAGTGACCCCAGCCCTCCAATGGCTCCAATGAAGTATTGCTTCATTCAGTTTTTACATATAGAGTGGATTTGCACTTCCTCTTCCAACATGGATTACTATTTTTTTGGTTTATGTATGTTATTTTTATTTTCTTTCCAGTCATATTTGGACTCTGTCTCATCAAAAAAATACATTCATGTATCAAATTAATGCATTTTCAAAAAACTTCATGCCAAGGCTGTGACAAAACACAGCAGTTTTGGAGAGCACAATTTTAGAGAAAGGTAGAAGCAATCATTGTGGCATTTACAGTAACAAAAGTAAGGATCCATGAAAAATACACACAGTATTAGAACACTTCTAAATTACTGCTTTTGCATTAAATCCTTAAAAACAGAACAGCAGAAGATTTAAACTTTATACAATCATACTTTGCACATGCAGAGTGCCTTCAGACCATGACACCTTATACGCAAGTGTATTTTAAAATACCCCATAAAGACACGTAAGCCTCAGGGAGTCTAATAACTAGCACCAAAATAACAGAAATGGGTGAAAGAGCTACTGACAAAACTCAGCTCTCTCAGTCTAGATGCACCCAGTGAAAGGCCTTCTCGTGTATTTAAACATCACCTGCGCTCTCACCTTGTTCTTGAAAAACGTGTGGTGGTGGATGCTGGTGAATGAACTGTGGTGGCAGCTCTCCCGTCCCAGGAACTGGAGGGTACACTGGGTGAGGTGGGTGGGGAAGCAAAGCATGGTGATGATGCATGTAATGTGGCACATGGGGAGGAGGAGGAGGAGGATGCATGGAAGGATGGAATTCAGCTGAGTGTGGCAATACCACCACTTTACGAACTCCATTTTCTTCCACCACCTGTCATGCGACATAAGAAATCAAAAGTTAGTACAATAACAATCTTATAAATATTGTATATATAATAAAAAATAAAAAAAATTAAGTTTATACCCACAATCTGACAGTCAGGGATATACACACCGAAATGAATTCCAGTCAAAACCCAGCATATATTACTGGAAGAAACTGGAGTTTGAAGCAATCAGTTTTAAGAAGCTGAGCTTCACATACCAAAGTGCTAAGCAATCTATAATTTATGAATAATGTATATATTCTTTTAAACAAGCAATGTGAATTGATCAGGGTGTAATTCCCAGTCTACTTGTAGTTAAGAGTTAGAAGAACTGCTTTAGACTACATCCTGACTGACAGCACTATCGTATGTACAAGTCACTGCATGTCATCTGATTTGTGGTACATGTCTGCATACACATTCTTAGCCTATGGCAAGTACAAAGTATTACAAGCCAGCTCTGCTGTCTTGTACTATGATCCAACCCAACCCAAATGTCAAAATATTTCATGTTTGCCACAGGCTAAGAGAATTCAGACAAGGAACCTGTCTGTGCGTCTGAACTCTAGGATAAAAAGATGCTAAGACAGTACATGCATATGTATGCACAGGCATACTTCTAAGCATGTGTCCTAAACTGGCAATATATAGGCTCCTTCTGGAGTCTAATTCTGCCAGCATGAAATACATTAATATCTCAATAAATTGCTTTTCCTACAGTAAATTTAAAATACATTAGGGTTTTATACAGTAACGCTTCTCTAAATCTTAAAACTGAGAAGAGACAGAACACAAGTTTTAGAAGACAAGGTCAAAAAATAACACTACAGCAGGATTCACAAAAAGACATATTAAACAACAATGACACTGAAGTGAAACAATGCCCAGTTTAGTCTCATCTTTAAGACACCTGGAACAGACAACCAGATGCTGAGGTTTACAGGGTCCTTTCTCGAGGTAGGGTTCACACTACAGACAGGACATCTGCACCAATTTGCTGTCATTCTGTGGTTACAGTCCATTTTGCTTATCTGAGGGATTAAGTTTTCAGCACCTACAGCTCTGACGGGGTCAAAACCTTCTGAGTTGAGCATCAGAAAAATCATCTGGTCATATTCCAGTTTGTTTCTTCTGCCACAATACAGAAGTCCACTGGCATAAAATTCAGACTGTATCTAATGAGAAGTCTGACTCAGAAACTAACTAGACTGTATTAAATCCTATTTATAGGCAGACAACAACTCATTTTCTCCCTCACACAAAAGATTAGAGAGGTATGAGCAATGTAATTGGTAAAAAAAAAAAATCAACAATAGGAAAATGTTCTATATTATAGGCAAACTGACACTTCAAAATTAATCAAGTCTCAGTAGGAAAACAAGGCATTTTTCTTAGATTGGTTTAAAATTAGTCTGCAGCTTTATGCTTCTTTCCTTCAACATCAGTCATCTCCTCCGAGTTGCATTTAAAAATGCAAATCACAAACACTATTAGGAAGGGCCTTACAGTGCTTCAGTATTAACAGAGATGGATCATGTAGTCAGCAGAAAATACTACCTGTGGATGCAGAGTGGGGGATGCATTCCAGCTGCAGGCTGGCATACAAAACTGAGATGCAAAAAAATACTTTTTTTTTAATGCAATCCATAATGTAAATCATACAAAATAAAACCTGCTCTGAGAAGAGTTCAACTTATTTATGTAGCCCTCTGTTACTAAAAATAGACACAATTTATATTTTCAGGCATTTAAAGAAAGAACTTAGACAAAAGCAGGCCATGTTTTATCCTGTTAGTTCTTTCACGACCTTCTCTTAAAGAGTATTTAGTTTGGTTATAAGAAATCACTGTAACACTTCCTAGTTGGCCAAGAAGGCATTACGGATGTTGAAATACTGCTTACACCAAAAGTGTATTTTGAAAAGCTCCTCAGCAAAAGATAGAGCAAACTAATGAGAAATTATTCTTCTGAAGGGAAACAGAATGTGTCCACTCACAAATTGCTATGACAGAGCTCAGTTGTGAGACAGCCTTAGAGTCAGTTGTATTATTAGCAATTCTTAACAGACTTTAAATAGAAGAAAAAAAATTACAAGACAACACTTAAGACAAAGCTTACACTGAATACACTTTGTTCTAGAAACAACGTGGGGGTTTTTTTGGTTCATCAACGGAACTAAATACACCACTTGAACTACATTACATTGCATAATATTATAACATACTATAACATATACAAGTCAAAACTCATTGCAAATTTTGATGGCTGTGTTAACTCTGTTTTATGTATATATTAAGCAAGAACATGTGGCATAGTTTCAGGTAGAAGGGATACATTAATACAGTAAGACTTTCACATGATTTTACAGTCTGAAGTTGCTGTGCCCCCATTATCCACTACTGAATCACTTCATTCCATTTTGGCAGAAACCAACATAACAATCTCTGGGCTCCTCCAGACAGATTTGGGAGCAGAGAGTTAAAGTCTCATCCACTGACAAGAACAGTATAAATAACTCAAGCTCTAATTTAAAGCTGGTTTCAAACTTGTCTATCCCTGTCATAATGACCAAGGGAAAACAAAACAAAACAAGCCCCCCTAGTATCATGTGACAGCAAACACAGAACAAATATATTTTTCAGTTTGTACACCTCAGCATTTGCCAGTGCTTTGCATACTGTTTGCACTGAAGACTAAATTTCACATTGATGCATAAATTAGCTGGGGGATCTTTCTTCAAGGTCTGCATGAAAGTACCTACTTATAACAGCAGAAGCACGAAATGCAGAGGCAGCTGTATGCAAAAAGACAACTGCCTGAGGAACTCAACATACAGTTACAAAGTTTTCAAGCCTACTCAGAAAAGTCCTGATTTTGAGCAACACTAGAAAAGGAGAAACCTAGCCTGTGCTGTTTAAACATTTGTTTTTAATTACTTCCCTTTAAAAAACGCATTAATTTAAAAATAAATCAAATTGTTAACTTGAAATACCCGACAGTTCAAATACCACATGCAGGTCTGATCTGCTATGACTTAACAACACAGGGGAGTGGAAAATCAGTGAGAACTGAAAAGTAAAGCTGGGAGAGGAGCCCAGAGTCCTGCTCATTTCATAGGCACATGTCATTAGCATTAACACTCCTCTTCACACTTCTGCTAGAACAGTGGAGTGTTTTTGCTGAATGTTAAGGAGATCAGAGCTGGTAAAGAAAGGGGCATTGAAAACTTGGATAAATAGAGTTATATTACAATAGAAAAAGCTGAATTATGAGCAGACATTAAAGAGAAATATCTTATGCAGCCCAGGAAAAAAAAAGACCTAAGGGGTGAAAGAGAGAGTGATACTGGTATATGACCTGTATAACCTCAATGTAAGAAACACAAGCCTCATAACCATGGCGTGCATGAGACGCATTCAATTCCGATGCTGCCCCCAGCTATGTTCCCATCAGACTGTTTCTAGCAGAGCTAAGCACCGTCTATACCCATCAGTCCTCTGACACTTAGCAGGCTGCAATCAACTGTGATTATTCATATGACCCAGGCACCTACTTTCACCTTGAAAACAGGACTGAAGAAAAAAATCAAGATGTGGATCCTGTTAATGGAGCTCAGCAGACAGCCGATTCACAGCCATCTACTATCTTACTAAAAGTAATCTTTTAGTGCTTAGTAGTATTATTACAAAAATCCTGAAAACTAGATCAAATTTTACTAAGTGATCAGAAGGTGATAGAGCCTACAATAAAGTTAAATAGTTGGCAAGCTCAATGGAAAAAATAGAAGAAATGCTTTTAACAGCTGTTCCAGATAAAATAATCAATAGCCTTATTGTTGAAAAGCCACACTCACAAACATACTGAAATATAAGAATAAATTAAAGTTTACCTGAGATACATAACCAGGAGGCACAAATATAGGCGGCATAGAACCATTTGGTGACATCATAGGAACATGTGCTGGACCTGAGAAGTAATAAGGTGCCACTTTTTAACAAATGAGGCTTTTACAAACTCGAGACACCTTTTTTTCAAAGGTGGTGGCTCACTTTGGTGCCTGAAAAGCCAGCAACTGCATCCAACTCTATTTATGGAACTACTTTTAGACAAGTAGATTTAGAAGCAAGGCTTAAACTATCCAATTAAAAAGTCAGTTAGGAGAGAAACTTAAATAATGACTGCGAGTTTAAAAAAACATAAAAGAAGCGACTGTAACAAGTTTCCATCAAGAAAAATAATGCAATTTATGTCACCAATGGATAACTCATTTTCACATTCAATACACACATTAAGTATGACTTAATAACTTTCAGGAAGCATCTAGAATTCTAGATAATATCTCTGAATGCAAGTATGGCTGTACATTTATTCTACAAAAAGCACAGATTACATTTATCCCAACCACCATGCTTATACAGCCAACAATATTTCTTTAATCGTACAAAAATCAGCATAGATAAATTTTAGTTCTTTTGTGACAGATTTAAAAGTCTGTAGCAACAATATTGGCACTGTAGTAATGCTGACAGTTGGTCTACCAATTTTTAATTTTTTTTTTTTAAATAAGAATGTACTATTTTTCACATCAAGCTGAAAGAAAGTATTCCTGTCTGGGACTTGATGAAAGCAGAATGGACACGTTTTATATAATGTTATTTGAAATGGTGAAAAATATTCCAAAAATGGAATTACTGATAAATTCAACTTGACTTACAGGAGATATTTTGACCCGACTCAGATTTGCAGTTCTGTCACTTACCCAGAAGGTAAAAAGTAGTTTGTAGCCACACACAGAGGGTAGCAATGCTTCCCACAATATCAGCAGACTGCTAATGCCACTACCTTACAACAAAGTGAGGTCACACAGCATCTATTAAAGTTGTTTGGATTAGTGTGGACTAAATCCCATGTAAATTCATGTGTTAAGATTCTGAGAAGACAGTTATTCAAGGATCATTACAAAAACAGTTGAGATGCCAGTCTTTTATAAATTAGCAGCAAAGTTTGCGGAGATGCAGGGAATCTTGGCAATTTCCCAGTGCTGTCTCATTTGTGCTTTAAGTACAAACTGAAAAATCTGATTTATTACATTGCAGAACATACAAAACCACATTTGACATTACAGAAACAAACACTGGTAGTAATTCTTTGATATCTGCAGAATCAAAATATTTGGATTCAGTACTTCAGTTTTTACTTTACCTTGGATACACTGAATGTGTCCATCTTCAGTTGTAATCGTAAATGTTTCACCTGGGTTTACCTGTACAAGAATAACCTGTAGAAAACAAAACAGAAAATAGATGGTTTGGGTTTTGGAGTGGGGTTTTTTTCTTTTGTTTGTTTTGTTTTTTGGGTTTTTTTTTTTCTGTGAGATTATCTCAGTTTCAGGGCTAAAGTGGCAAAATCAGGACTATAACCTCACCCCTCATGGCTCAAAACTCGGCCATGTTTTTTCACTGAAATCATGCTGGTATGTATTTTGATAATATATTATCCGATGCTATCAAGTAACTTATTAAAGTATGCAGTCCTTTGGCAGTGGGAGGATGGTAGAAGAGGTGATAAAGCAGGTCATGCCTACCACCACTGCTCTACAGCTCCTGAAAGATCAGGTGTATTTTCTCACGTTTGTGTAATTCTGTAGCGAAAGAAATACAACAGTGAGATTCTGCAGGTCAATTTGGGCATGATCGCATTCACTTTCACACAAATCAATGTGGACATCTGCCAGAATTATTCCTCAGGCAGTCCACAGCATCGTTTCCCTTGTGCCGGGTAACACAAGTGATCACCTCATTCTACCCCATTCATAGCACGTGCTTCAGTCTTACTGTAAAATATTGGCAGCTGTGCTTCAGTTTTATTGTAACATGACAACATTACTACAAGAATTTCGCAGTGAGATTCTACTATATTACAGAGGCACAGGTCTAATTCTTTAGTAAAATGAGGGGTTTGGCCATGCAAGAACTGCACAATTACACAGTCAAAATTCCACCCTGGTGATAGCTAGCACATAAAGAACAAAGGCCGACGTAAAAATTGAAATAAAATATATTTGTAAAACTAGCTATGAAACTCAAAAAGTATAGTTTTCTTTCATTCAATAATCCTATCAGATAGATGGAACCTGAAGAGATCACCCAGTCATCTAACTCCTGGTAAAAATGAACTACACATGACATTAACGAATAAGCCTGTCTATTTTGTGCTGCTACATCTCCAATGATGGAGCTCCATAAAATCCCTAGGCATCTGCACCACAGTTTCACTATCCTCATCATTACAGATTTTATCATCTAACTTCAGCATTCCCTGCTTCAACCTGAACCCTTACTCCATGTCTTAACCACCAATGAAATAAAGAATAAAGCAGCAATAAAAGAAAGATTGTTTTCTGTGATTTAGATGCCATACCCTGTATATAAATCCTTTTGGGGTTTTTATCTGCCATTTTTTTTTGGAAACAGTCCAACACTGATGACTTCCACTTGCAGTCTTTATCCACCTGTTGGCAGATGTTTTTCTAAAGGACCACTACTAAACCAGTCATTCCTTAGGATAAGCTGACTACCTAAGCATCGTACTTTGTACTTGATGCTAATTTTCTAGATTATCTTTCTAGTAATCAAAATAATTTCAGGCTTCCAAGATGCTTGCAATTCCTCCCATTTTGTATCAGCTGCAGATTTATTAAGTACACCTCAGTCCCATTATACCAGTCATTAATAAAAAGATCACTGAAAAGAATGAGACTTAAAAAGATCTTGTGGTCCCTCATTCAACCTTTGCCTTTTGACCAACTCCACTGACTACTCTTTTCCAAAGAGTTTGCCAAGTAGCTTATGCTGGCATTAACCAAACCACATTTTTCCAGCTAACGTGTAAGAGAGTAAGTCCAAACACACTCGTGTTTCCTGAAGTTAACAGCTTACATGTCCCACTTCTCTCTCCCTCTACTCTTGAGCGTGCCACTTCAGCACACAGACTGAGGTTTGCACAGATCTGTTACATTTAAACTGTTGTGTGTAAAACAAAGCAGCAGGCTGATAAATGCTGCTTAACACTGATTTTGCAGACTCTGCACACTGCTATATTAATCTTAGCTTTTATTTTTTAACAGGGGATGCAGAGGCATATACAAACACAGTGAATTCATAGTACAGGAGACAATTTTACTCAAGGCAGATGAGTTGTTTCTGGACAATAAGTAAAACACCAAAACCCCCTGAAAAGGCCATCTAGCCAGTCAGCAATATTTATTACAGTTCTACGAGAAGGACAGGTGACAGATAATGCTTTTAAAAATGGCATAATTAAAACACTGAAACTTAAGACAGATCTGTCAGTATATAAGTAAATTTATGACTTAAATTCCGCTAAAAGTCTAGGAGTAAAGAGAGAAGCAATGTTACTTGTTTAAAGAAAACTGACAGCAAGAGGCTGGGGATTTGCCGGAGCACAGAAAACCAGGAAAGACGAGGTCTGCTGCCAACAACAGCTGCTGGGGATGGACACTAGCAGGGGACAGGACTCCACAGGCAGGTATTAAACCTCAGAGGAAGTCTCATCTTCAAGGGCAAGAAAATTCAGAGGCAGGAAAGGGATCCTTTTAGAAATTCAGAGCCTCTGAACGTGTCAGATCTTCGGAAGGGGTTTCAACTAACTGAAGTTCTCACAAACAGTTCAGGAAACTGTTAACTGAACTCAGCAAAAAGGATCTAAGTGGTGTAATCACAGGGCTGTAGAGCAGTTCAGGGACTGGAATTTCAGGAATGCATGGGGCAATGTCTTAGATGGATGACTCACTATAATTAATGAAGCAAATGCAGTTCCATCTACCTTCCACCAAGGAAAATTTCCAGGAAGCTTGAGTGTTTCTAATGCGTCAATCTAAGCCAAGTTAGATGACAGACTAGTTCTAGGAGTCACAGTAACGTCAACACCTTTAGGTGTCCCATGTAACCATTTCAGAACTAGTAGGATCAAGCTATTTCAAAGCACTGGTCAGTGTTTTGCTTTTATCCCTTATTCACACACTTTCCATTGCTGAAGTTTTTTCAGAACAAGAAACCCTTCCAGAAAACTTCCAACTTATACTTTATGTGAAATGAAACTAATGAACTGGGTGCTGCATCTGACTGAAGTGATTGGCCAAACAGCACGCACTTTATTTCTGAAAACAAAACCACTGTGTAATACTCTGTAATTAGCCTATCCTCTATGGCACTGGCAGCAAAATACTTAAAAATCACCTGCGTTAACAAAGCTTCTAAGTTAATACTCTATTTAAAAGCAAACTTTCCAATGTGAGACTGTAGCTCAGAAGCCTCTCTAGAGAAAAGTGCCACAAACAAGAACAGCAAGTGTATTTGTCAGCCAACCAACGGGCGGCAACATGATATGGATGGCAAGATGACACGGTTGTTTATATACAGACACACTAGACTAAGAAATATTGGCACATTAACACAAAATCACTTCCCAGTCCCATGAAGATTTTCACTAAACAGACTTACTTGTTACTTCCAATATAATTCAATTGTAAGTCTTGGAGGCTATCAGCCTTCAAGTCTACTCTTCAAATGCATGTCCAAGATTCAACTGGGGTGTTTTTTCTGGTTTTTGGTTTTGGTTTTTTTTAACCTTACCTGATTGCTAACAGTCTCCACTAGGTTCTGAAAATTTCAACGCTTGTCACTTTCTTTTGGGTCATTCAATACACAATAGTATTCTACACACTTACCTATACAAAGACATGCTATAAAAATACAGCTATGAAGATGGTCTCTAATTAGATCTACTTGACCTCTTTTCCTTGTGTAACATGAAACACTGCCTACTGAATAACCTCACAGCTGGTCAAGTGTCTAAAATTTCATGTTGCTAATGCTAGAACTTCAGAACTAGCTTAGAGACTCTACAGCTTTACTTATTTCAAAACACAGTCACTGTACTTTTATCTCCAGAGTCTGAGGAAAAAAAAGCAGAGTACACTTTTTTTTTTTTTAAATAAAGGCTGTTTTTACAAGCAAGTATACTACAATCCTTTCCCATCTGTAACAAATACAAAGTAAACAATATCTCTTTTAAAACTTCAGCATTTATGGTCTATCAGACCCTCAACAATTCATGATTATTTTGGTGCACCCTCTTTATCCACTGTACATTCAAACGTGTCAAGATCTTCACTGTTACCATTCATAATCATAAAATCATGGAATGATTTGGGTTGGAAGGGACCTTAAAGATCATCCAGCTCCAACCCCCCTGCCTTGGGCAGGGACACCTTCCACCAGACCAGGCTGCTCCAAGCCCCATCCAACCTGGCCTTGAACACTGCCAGGGATGGGGCAGCCACAACTTCTCTGGGCAACCTGTGCCAGTGTCTCACCACCCTCACTGTAAACAACTGCTTCTTTACAGCTAATCTAAATCTACCTGCGTTCAGTTTAGAGCCATTAGCCCTTGTGCCATCCCTACATGCCCTCATAAAAAGTCCCTCCCCATCTTTCCTCTAGGTCCCCTTTAGGTACTGGCAGGCTGCTATAAGGTCTGCCTGGAGCCCTTTCTTCTCCAGGTGAACAACCCCAACTCTCTCAGCCTGTCTTCCAGGGAGAGGTGCTCCAGCCCTCTCATCATCTTCATGGCCCTCCTCTGGACCCGCTCCAACAGGTCCATGTCCTTCTTGTGCTGGGTGCCCCAGAGCTGGATGCTGTACTCCAGGTGGGGTCTCACAGAGCAGAGCAGAGGAGGAGAATCACCTCCCTCAACCTGCTGGTTACGCTTCTTCAGATGCAGCCCAGGATGCAGGTGGCTTTCTGGGCTGCAAACACACATTGCCGGGTCATGTTGAGCTTCTCATCAACCAACACCCCCAAGTCCTTCTCCATAGGGCTGCTCTCAATCCACTCATCGCCCAGCCTGTATTTGAGCTTGGGATTGCCCTGACCCATGTGCAGGACCTCACACTTGGCCTTGTTGAACTTCATGACGTTCATATGGGCCCACGTCTCAAGCCTGTCCAGGTCCCTCTGGATGGCATCCCTTCCGTCCAGCGTGTCAACCTCACCACACAGCTTGGTGTTGTCGGCAAACCTGATTAGGGTGCACTCAATCCCACTGTCTGTGTTGCCAACAACGATGTTAAACGGTGCCGGTCCCAATACGACCCCTGAGAAACACCACTTATCATTTCATATGACAGTTATCCTCTGGAAACTTTTATGCAACTTTTCCATCTGAATTAACCCCTAAATTCTTATATACTGATCAGATTAAAGCAATGGGCAGTTTTGTCCCTTGCTTCAACAAAATTATTATTTAACTCCGGGCACATAAAGCCTTCAAATTTGTGTTTTGTTATTACAGAATTGTAGAACAACCCAGGTCAGAAGGGACCTTGAGAGATCATCTGGTTCAACTTTTTGTGGGAAAGGGAGCCTAGATAAGATTATCTAGCACTCTGTCCAGTTGCAGCCTGCCAACAAACAGCCACTTAGCTATTTAAAACAAACAAACAAAGCAACCAATCTTTTCTCTCCAACCAGGATGTATCATGTTTGTAGCTGCTAGGGCAGGGGGAAGATGCTTCTTAAAGTAAGATCCAATGTTAAAATGTCAGGATGTCTGTAATATTTCTGAGTGCACTGAACATCTGTCTCCAAATGATGGGAAGATACCTCAGCATTTGCAGTACAAGGCACTCAACTTCTACTGCCAAACAGTAAATTCACTTCAAGTTTACTGACAACTTATACAAGCTTGTGCTTCAAACTGTTTTGCTTTCACTTTTGTCTGTATTTCTAATCGTACTAGGTACTTTTGAAGGGTCGTGTCCACTAAAATTCTAAAGTTTCAAATAAAAACACTCAGGTTTCACCACTGCACTGTAATTATTAATGAAGATACTTAATATCAGGAAGCCAAGGTCTTTCCTCTCATTCCCCTGCAACAGACTTCTTGGTTTAGAGCACTGCAACCACTTGCTACTCTTTATTTAGATGAGCTTTAAGAAGATCTTTCAAAACCTCAGTGCTTTACTAAATCCATATATTATATTTTTCCTTTTATGCTTTGATTTTGTAGTCTAGTTTTAAAGCACTTACATGTATATAACATTCCTTTTAATTCGCAATCTTTTCACATTTCCACTGTATTAATGTTGAATGATTTTCTTCCTCTCTATATTTGCACTTCTATTTTACTGATGATATCAGTGCTGAGAACCACATGCTTTTCTAACTTTGCAAATCAGTATCGTAGTTGCTTTATTTCAAGCCTCCTCCTTTTTCAGCCATCATACAAGTTAGGAAAACTGTTTTACATCTGTTCTATTTTTTACACGATGCTTGAATGTCAACCTCCCTACTACCACTGCTGGCACAGTTTTACATGACTTGTATGAAAGTGCAATGGATTTACTTGCCTGTTGTATGCTGTCCCCATTAACCATATGAGGTAGAAGTGGCACTTCATTCAATATAGGCGTAGCTTCTAATGGAGGCGGCTGGTCGGCCATCATGTCTGAAAACCATTCATTGACAACTGCTCACATTAACCACCTGCTAAAACAAAAAGAAAGTGCCAATATTAGATATGTCTCTCCTCCCCCCCCAAATAATTCTCTACTTCATTTGCCAAACTTGGTACCAATGCCTCAGAAGAAAAAAATACAGCAGTGCCTTCAGGACTTTTTTTTTTTCCTTCTCCATAAAACAAACACTTGCACTATGCTATTATTGGATCCTTTAATGACAGCAATTCAAGAATATTTGAAAACCCAACAGGAAAATATCATCAGACTTCAACACTCCACAACTCTCCCCCAAAGATTTTTAAATAAACTGACTTTAATTGGAGACAAAAGTTATTGTAAAACATCCACTTCTAGCTTCATTGTGCATTTAAAAACTTTGCAAACTGACAGTCTTAAAAGCATGAAGGGGATCACATGTCATATACCCGAGTTCTTCATAATTGAGTACACCCAAGGAGTCCAATATGTTACCCTACTTTTCATTTTTAAGTACTGCATTTAAGCAATACGTATCCTTCTTCTAAAAATATGCTCTTTAAGTATGTATCATGCACATTCAGCTTGACATGCCACGAGTGATGAAATCAGTACATAAGTGATGCAATTATACAGTAGCATAACTTACACTCATGCAGCACTTCATTCTTAAATTTGTAGTTACAATTTCTAAATTGCCTGTGCTCCAGAACCTAAATTTTAGGCCAAACAATTCACATACTACATATACATTTCAGTCCTTGTGTGATCAACCCCCCTCCAAACCGTGCAGTTTCTCCAGTGTTGCAACATGCCATCAATACAGAAATCTGACACAATGAAAACAAAAGCTTAAGGCAACACAAGAGAGTAATTTGTACAGAAGTCCGAGTACCACAGAGAATTGCATATGGAAAAGTGCTGCACGGTTTTGGGCTTCTAGTGAATAATCTGTAATTACAATAAATCAAAATACAATCCAAGTGTTAGTGAATTTTCAGTGCATAGTTAATTCAGCATCCATAAAAAAAAAAAGCACACGATAACAGGATACAGGAAATGCTGACATTTCCTTCTCCCTTCCCATTACCTCCTATAAACCCAGACAGAAGACAAAATGCGGTTAGGATAGTTCAATTCATTAACTTAAAAACAAAAAGTAAAATCAAGACAAAAAACATTTCCCACTCCCAAATCTGTGCATGAACCAAGTCAACCTATATACAGCTGCCAAATCCTGGTTCAGTTCTGTAACCAGTATGGAAATTACAGTGTTGGGGGGTGCGTGTCATTTCTTCTGGCGTTAACTCATTTCTTTCAGAAAGGGTCTCTAATAAAAGTTGAGATTACAAGGATTTCTCCTATATTACCATTACAAGGTAAAGAGGCTGGTAGCATCCACTGATAAAAAAAACCCAAACATTCTTTCTTGTTTGCAAAAACATGTCAAAATAACTGATACAATCACACAGCCACAAAATATAGCATAACAAAATAGCCAAGACTGCCAAAGCAACCAGCTCATTCTGCATACCAATTGTTTTCTGGGTCTGCTCCAGTAACAATTTTAAAGGGCCAAATATGACTGCACAGGTGCAAGGCCTAGACAAGACCTCCAAAGTTTAAATTTGTATCAGGTTTGTCCTAACTATACTTAACTACCTTAGCATGTTACTTATTTCCTGAATAAAATAATCTTCTATCCTGTTTGTCACATTTTGAATTACCTCTGCCAAGGAAACAAACTCATCTGATTGTATATAACTATTCCACTTAAAAATACCTGCACAGTAACACTGCCAGACAGTATGTTAAAATTAAGGCAGAATTTTCTTCTACTACACCTCTCCCATTTTCAGAGGTTTAGAGGTTAGATGCAAGTCTTAAGAGCCATAACAGGAATTCAGTATACACAGGCAGGTTGAAAATACTTCATTTTATATATGCATATAGTCTCAATTTCTTTCATCTAAGAACCTCAAAGACAACAGAAATTAGCACTTAACATAAAGGGGAAAACCCTGTACCAAAAAGCAACTACATCTGCATTCAAATGTTCAACCAACTAACCAAAATAACCAGCTGTAGAAAAACGTGTTCTGAAACAAGTCCCAGTACCACCTGCAATTTTAAATAAACGTTCAAAGTTTCTATCCTAGTCTCCTGCGTTGGCTGAATACAATTCTCTGAGGCTTTGTCTATGTTAGCGAGCAGCAGTGTAGTTAGTACAAATTGTAGAGCAGAGCACCAACATCCACATGGTTTTTAGAATCCTTAATCACTTACCTAATGACACAGGTAGTATTTACATTTACACCTACACCACACATACATTCTACTTGCTTAGTGCTTTAACTTCACATTTTTCAGAGGAAGAACTTAATACTTGGAATATCAGGAAACAAATGGTTTTATACAGTTAATGACAATCTCCAAAAATAGCAAATACAATTTCAAGTCTTAGCAGGAATCTCCATATGGTCAGAGAAAATGGAAGTACTAGCATAAATGAAACCACTTTAACAACTCTTGGTCAGATTCACCTGACTCAGAACACTAACATTTTACTGTACAGCTGGGCTCAGATGGCTGCAAGTGGCAGAACACTAACGACAAAGAGCAACATCCCACTGCATACTGATGGACTTTGCAAAAAACAAGGTTTTTTGCTTCTAGAGCACAGCTTCATTCCTTGAAAATATTGGTAACAGGGCAGCAAAAGACACTGCTGTTCTCAAAGGTGCCACCTCTGCTGGTAAACAAGCATGGGACTCAACCCCTCCCCAGGGTAATAGGTAAAACTTTTCAAGGGAAATAAAGCACCCCCACTGAACACCGTATCAATGGGTTCGCCTCCCAAAAGTCACCATTTCATTCAAGGAAGTAGGTGGTATTTGGGTAAATAAAAAGAGAACTCCTGAAAAGTTACTACACACTCAGCACAGTTTCCTGAAAAACAAAACAAAGAAACAGAGATCTATCTTGAAAAGCCATTACCCACACTCTCCTACTGCTAGTCTAGGAGCAAGGAATCCAGCCCTGCTGTCCTCCGGCTCAGCCCCACGACTCTCGCCACCGAAGGCAGCAGGGCAGGCAATGCAGCACGGCTGCTGGGAGGGACCAAGACAGCCGCTTCTAAAGAAAAGGTGGAGGGCAACCACTGCGTGGGCAGAAAGGAGATTTGAGGATTCTGAACCCACCTCCATCCACAACCCCCACAATCAAAGTCCTACCAAGTCTCACAGCTTTCCTCAAACACCATCATGAATGCCGGGCATTCTCTGAACCCCCGGGTTTACCCAAAACCCAAACCAAGCTAGCTTTGATAGGCTAATCCAGCTGGGAAGTTGTACTTAGCCCAAAAAGGAAGAACCCACCTAGAGGCAGAACTGCATCAAAAAGTTTCTCGGGTCCCTGAAGACTAGTTTATTCTATTGTATGCTTAGTAATAGAGGCTCAGACTGCTATTTTCCACAGTCTGTTCTTGCCAGCTAGGCGTTAAGCTTATCATCACTACTAACTATCCAAGCAGTCAGGGAAAAAAAAAAAGAAGAAAAAGATGCTTGCACTAAGAATTCACAGGCTGCACTGACATTAAAGATGAGCTAATACACAACATTTTAAATTCTAGACTAAAAATAAGCAAGAAAAATCCCATCTGCAAGCATTAAAGACTAGGCAAATGTTGTAGTTTTCAGAGTTGCAAAGGAACATACCAAGAATTAATGAATCATTATATATGAATCAAGAGCAGCATTTGTACAGATATCTTCTAGAGCTTTGTCACCATGCCCTGGAGATTTTTGAGTCAGTATGGAATTAAATAGATTAATTTTTAGAAAGGTTACATTTTGCAAGGGTACTTCTGGCCTGATTCATATCTTTACAGTGGCTTCTATTAGACATCAGCTAAAGGTCATTCCCAAACTGTTTGAGCTGAAGGATGAATTCAGCCCATATAGCATAACAGCAATTAAAAAAAAAAAAAAAAAAAAAAAAAAAAGAATTGGGACTAACCATCTCAGAAACAAACCTTCAGAAACACTGTTTTAGCAAAGCCGAAAGAAGTAATACTGGATATTGCATTTCTAAGTTAACAGAAATCTACACCAGAAATAGCTTGAGCTACTGCTCTCACAGATTACTTGTTCAAGACACGCATCTAAAAAGCTGAAATATTTTGGCATTTATTTCACAACATTAAAAAAATTAAAATATTATTTTAAACTAAGTAAAACCAGGTCATATTTTAAAAATGTACCCTGAGAAGCGTTCCCGAGCAATTCAACACTGTGCTAATGTAATACGGTTAATCATGTTAACCATATTAAAAAAAAGGCAATATTTTCCACTGACAGTCTTGCACTACAAAGGCTTCTAAGAAAAACAGAAAATCTTAATGACTAGCCTTCCAGAAAACAATTACAGTATACAGCGGCTGTGCCTGACCTCACTTCCTGACATAGTAAAAATGCCGAGACTCTGGAAGACTGAAACATTGGCCTTCCCTTTTCTCCAGCCCAAATTCTTCTCAACCAGTGCTGCAGTCATCCTGGACCCCATCCAGCTCCCGAGGATTCGCACTGAACTCAGTGTTCATTGATTCATGCCTACTCCCGTCTGAAGCCAGCGCCTCAGCCGAGAAAGCTGGGCTCTTATTTACATACAAAACAGCTATTATGCTCCCTACACAGAACTAGCAAAGCAAAGGTAGCTAATTGAAGTCTATATGATACTAGATCATCATACCTTAAGTCTGGAAAACATTATGGATTCTCATGAGACATTTTGAAATTAAAATCTAAAATAGTCTAAAATAGTTTCAATGCAAAGTGAAATAAATATGCAATTCTAGTACATGGGGTAGTTACTAAAACTACTAGAAACAATGCTTGCTGCATTACAAAGCCTCCTTTAGCCATCTGCCAATGTGTAGCTTGGAATGAGGCACCACGTTCAACTCAGTCACTTCCACTTCAATGACACAACAGAAACAACTTCAAAATCATAACAGTAATATCTCTAAGAAAAAGTTATTACCAAAATAATCTTCCTGTATAAACACATTGCTTCTGTTTTATCAAGATCTTTGAAACAGCCACCAGTAAACACCAGCAACACATCAACAATTATACAGACATGGTTTCTCTTTAGGCAGTAATGATGAATTTGCAACTATTTATGTGCAGGGCATGTAAAAACAAAGAAAAGTTTGTGTTACTCATTAAATGCATTTTATAGTACTACAAAAAAAATAAGAAAAAATTCATACATTGAAAAAAATTGGTTTTCGTTGGAATTATGTCCTTTGATCATATTAACAGAATATGAGATTAACTACTGTGCAAATATGTAGCAGTATTACGTATTTAGCACATTTTTAAAATCCTGTTATCTCATATTAAAATATTTTCCTAGTATATTAAAAAATCTCTCTCCAGAAAGATATCACAGAGAAACTAAATGGGGGTGAACACTGTAGATAGAAATGGATCAGCTCCATTCCACTGTCCAGAGTGGAAGCTGAACAGATTTCATGAACAGTAAAAGAAGTTTATAATCCCACACAGAAGCTATCACAAACCACTGTATTTTCATTATAGTAAGTGCTGGATTTAATGTGAGAAAGTTCCTATTCCCAGGAGCTTATTACTTAAATAGAGACTTCTTTTTTTTTAATACAGTATGCCTGAGTTAGAAAGAACAATGTGTCCAGGACCAAAAAGGAAGTCTGATGGAGAGCTAGAAATTCAGCTCAGACTTCCTGATTTCTAGGTTCAGCACCTTATGCAACCTTCTAGCCTGATCATAAGTTTACATTTGTTGCAGGAAGTAAACTACTACAATATTGCTATTTATTAAAAGCAGTATTGTAAAAAACCCTAGAATTTTAATTATACCTTTTTATATTAATAGGATTACTAATTAGTATTATATATTTACTATACTTTCATATATTATATATATTTATTTTCTCTAAGTGGTGGGGCAGGAACAAAGTCTTATTACAAGCAACATACTTAGTGTCTTTCACCTTTGGAAAAAAGTAACATCTAGAACTGGATCTGTGGACATACACAGATATATGAACCTCATGTACTCTGATAAAGAAAACGCTGAGACACTGCCATGCCTTAAACTCCAGATCTCTTGCAAACTGAGACTTCTGAGTATTTTAAACACACTCTAATCTGTCAGTTAAATTTTGCATCAGTGATCTCCAAAGGTTGTTAAAAAGAACAACAGTAGACCCAAACAGAAGTCGTCCCCAACCCCAGGCTAAGGAATAGCCTTGTCAAAAAGATCAAACCTTATTTATGAATTCTAAAAAACCCTCAACCCTCCAGATTTGAAATTTATGCCCCACACCATTTTGAGGTAGGAAACATTTTGGAAAAAAGATACAAGGTACCCTCTCCCACCCAAGTTTTTCAAATAAACAGTATTAACAAGGTGTTTAAGATATCATCCCAATCCTAAAATAGATCTCCTCTGCCACAGGACCACACATGAGACGTTCTAGGTGGATTGGTTTACTTTTAGCAAGATTAAGGGAATGAGAGACTTGACAGAATCAGACTTAACAGAAGCTCAGTTACAACTTTAGCCCTGAAGAGACCACCATCACTCCATAACAGTCATCTGTTCAAAACCAAATATATGTTTTGATTAAAATGTTGGAAATAATTTATAATGACACCCAAGTGAATTTGTCTGCACCATCTTGTATGAAGTTTGGCTTCTAGCCATAAAGGCGCCACAACTTAGATACTGAAAATGTTCTTCATGACTTACCCAACAAATGTGCTCAAACTTTTTTAATGCTTACAGCTGTAAAGCCCGATGTCATTTTGATCTAGGTATTGCTAAGGCCTTGCAATTTTGACCTTGACGAGGTCTGCAACCCAAGTAAAACAAAAAAACCTCAACAAAATGCCCACCCCAACTCCACATAGTACAAGGTTTCCACAGTCTGTGCCAAGTGTTTTCTTCTAGAAACTCTTTTAAAACTTTTTTCTCTTTTGACATCTAAAAAAGTGACAATTCCAGAACATTTCTCTGTGTTTTCCAAAAAGTTTAACTGTTACTTAAATGCTTATTCTAAAGTAGTGCTAATGGTTTTCACGGTAAAATATAGACCACAAGCCTTTTATTACAGATAGTCCTTCTGCCCTGTCAAAGACCATTTGGGGATCAAACACATCAGGCCAGCTGCCAGAAGGAGCTCTAGTAACTTCCTAAAAGCTGCAGAAAGTTGGCTGGCTCCTGTGCCCACCGACAAGAACGACCCATGGAGGGGGATGTCAAGGTGTAAATGATCTGTAGGAGAGCAGGGGGGTAAAAAAAACAACCAAAAAAAAAAGGCATCTAGCAAATTACAGGACACTTTTTTTTCTAAAGATGATTAAGTATTAATACTCATCTCTGAGGGTACTGTGAGACCTGACTGCCCATAAAGATACTCCCTGAAGGGGGAGTAAGATTGAGATGAAAAGCCCTCATATCACAGACACCACAAAACCCTAAAAACACAAGAGAAACAGCAGATACAACATACTAAGACACATGGGAACTCTGATGTAAGTGATAATATCACCTTTCATCCTCCCTTACCAACCCAGATCAGGTTCCTGATGTGACTGTACCAGGAAAGCAATAAAAAAATTACTCCCCTCCACCCTCAAACAGAAACTACACAAGCAACCACCCATAGCACATAAGAATTATTTTCCAGCCTGAAACTACACCCCTTAAGATTTGAGAGCTCTACTCCATGGGGACAAAAAAGGCAAATGCACAGTCTGAAGGGCAGCGCTCACCCTACAGGGTTAGATGCATTTTCCCAGTGACTGCAGAACTTCTTGCTGTTCTTCACAAGAGAAACTCCACTGTTAAGAACTGTGAGCTGGGAAGCAAGTATTTGTCAATGCCCAGAGTACATCAGATTTGACTTGATTGGAGCTGTTATTTAATAATATGCTCATTGGTCACATTAGGGCCATGTCTGTCCTCTTGATTCTTGATTTGAGGCCTGTAAAGTTTGCATTAACAGTTTCTATAATGCCAACATTACATTATTTTCACGTAAATATTTTCCTTCATTGTTATAGTTATTTTACGCCTTTCCTCTTATTGCCAGAAAAGCAGAGCCATATCCTAAGCACTTCTGTGCTGCTTCCGAAGTGACCAGCCCCATAAAATGAAACCCAGTAGTTCCTGAAAGGTCGTATTCCTACTTCTGGAAGTGTTCAACAGAACTGAACACCTCAAAGGACTGAGCCCTTAAAGTGTTTCATTCTTATTTCAACTTTAAAAAAGTAATGGGATTAAGATATTTTCCAGCTGTATCGGTGGTGGTAAAAAAATAATAATTGAATTAAATGCAAAACTGACTGCTTCTTTCCACCAGCTAGGAAGATGACACATTCTGGCATAAGCCAAGTTGCTCATTCTAATGTCCTAAAGCTACACAAAGCATGAAATTTTCAAGCTTATATGGAAAAGCTTTTAATAAATGCAATGTAACAACATATTTATTTAAATTATGATTTTCTAAGTGTGAAACTTTGCCCCCTGAATTTCAAAACATTGTTCTGGTTGTTCAGGCCTTGAAGGAAACCCGTTTATTTGCACATTAACAACATACTACTGAAATTCTATACGAAAACGTCTATCCAAATCACTTCGAACTTATGGAAATAACATACACCATAGCCCATTGAAAAGTACCTCCAAAAAAACTTCTGACCAGAGTCACAAGAAGTAAAGCACACTGTTGAAATGAAAAAAATGATAAAAATTAGAAAGGAAAACCCTACAAAGACCAAAAGCAGTGACAGTATCCTCACAGGACTCATGGTGCAGTTGTAATGTTAACAGCGGTAAAGAACAGCTGGAAAGCTAATAGGGTATTTCTTGGCAAATAAAACACAGCTCTAGAAAGACAACCCTATACTCTTAAGAGCACAAGGCCTACTACATACCTGAAAATATATCTTGGTGATAATACAGTAAGGGCCACAGAGAAACCTTAACCAGTCAGCAAAAAGGTAGCTGGAGTTTACACCTTTAAGTAACTACAGATCTGAACACATGAAGCAAAACGTTTAAAACCGTGCCAAGATTTACAAGATGGGAACTGCAAGTTTCTACAGGGAGCTGCACGTGCTCCAAGATCTGAAATTCAGGTTAAGTAGCTGCATAACTAGGTACAATTCCTTCCTATGGGACAAATTTGGTCTTGAAGTGGAACGTAAAATTGAATCCATTTTATGGTAATTTTTTCCCCTAAAAAGAAACAAGTTCTGCCCATTAATTTACCAACCTTCTTCAATTCCAGGGGAAAAAGTTCTGTTTCAAAGACTGGAAACAATCCAAAGAAATGTCTATTGTACGTGCGGACAAGTCCACCGCAACGGGAACACATACTCCATAGCACCTTATTCATCCGAGTTTCCTCCCTATAGCAAGGAATACCTAGTTCATAGCAAGGAATAAATATCTAAGTATTTTTAAAAGCTTTTCTTATAATCTTCAAGCAAGAGCTGGCTGACGACAGGCCAGCAAAGTGGCAAATTTAAGTGCACCCTGAGCTTGGCTAGTTTACTTTGTTCTATGTGATACATTTCCAGACAGCAAACTTGCCACACTCTGTGTTGCACATAAACATGGATGTCAGTTTGCTGAGCCAACGAAACCTCCTGGGATTATGCCAGGGAAGCACCAAAACTCAGACCTTTTTAGTGCCAGAGCTGGGTAATACCTGTCCTAAATTAAGCTAGAGAGCATTATGGGATGGCAGACCCACGCACAAAGTTGATACAGCTCGTATGATACAATCAAGATGTGATCCAAAAGTTATCCTCCAAATGCTTGCATTCCAAATCTTGAACAACAACTTATTTACTTTAAACTTGACTTTAAGAGCGAGCAATCATCCAGACAATTAAAACCAACATTAACAATGCTATTTCCAGGAAAGGCTCCCTACCACAAGACTGGTCAGAGCAGTCAGTTGTTGTCTAATCCAGCAAAACAGAAGTAAAATCAGGACTTGGCAAGATTAATATAAGCAGGAGTTTTCTTTCAGGTTTCTGTAGGGACTAAGGAAAGCAAAGGCTGATTTTCCACTAGCTCTGATTCAATCTGCTTCTGTGAATGAGAAGCGTGCTTGATGTATCCTGTCAGTGTATTGACACAAACAAGCTTTTTAATTTAAGAACCCTCTTACAAAACATGACTTCAAAAACAAGCATAAAAATACAGTGAAAGCAAAGGATTTCTTCAAATTGTAAGAGATTATGCAAGCTTCAAGCAAGGAAGAATTATTTTGATACACAAACTGAAGACTGTTTTCCTTGCGCAACATGAGAAGAGGTTCAGGCTGTAATGCTTTAGCTGCACAGCGGATCAAATTAGTCTAGTTAAAACAGGTTATACTTAAACCAAGGGCTAAAACACACCAATAAATTACTTAAATTACCACATCTGAGCAGTCTCATGGTAACAGACCATGTGCATTTTTTTAGTTCATGGAAAATGCAAGGTAAAATGCAAGTATGAGGTCATACACACGAGGTTTAAGCAAGCACACTTTGCTCAGCATTTGTGACAGGCCAGTAACATGCATATAACCATTTATCACAGTTCAGCTGATGCATGGTAACAGACTAAAATAATTTGCTTCTATATCCAAGCTTTAAATATTTATTGGTAAATCAGTTAACCTGCTACAAGTTCGGGGATGTAATCACACCTTCACCTAAGAGCTTAAGTAGAAATTATCACAGTTTCAAAGAATCCAAGGGTGACAGTTTATATATACTCTTCTACAAAGTTTCTATTTTAAGAAATCTAGGGATTAAAAATCAAAATGACAGTTTACAATACACTAAAAAGTTGTTTACATATTATCTTCCAAAACTGAGTAATTCTTCTAAATAATTATCACCCCTGACATTTTGAAATGGACAAAAATATATGCATTGGTAAGCAGATTAAACCTTCTGATGAAAACAGTCATTCTGCTCAATACTAACATGTACCATCTTGCAAGTACTTAAAAGAGTACTAAAGCTACTTATATCCATGCAAACATTAAAGGCTGCCTTTATTCCTTCAAGTAACTGTAGTATGACAAACCCAACTGAAGTTATACATTAATGGTACAGATCACTTCACTGCTTTGGAACACTTTAATACTTCACATAGCAGAACTGAAAGCAACGGATCCCCATTAGAGATAGCAATGTTGAAGCTATTTAATAAAGGGCATTAAACAGCAGATAAAAGTACTTAATCTAAATTTATAAACCCGTATTTAACATGGTTAAATGATTTTCCTCCCAAAATACCTATTCAACTCCAGGAGACTATAACGTGGTTACCAATTTTTTACTTTTTTTTAATATCTTGTAAGAAATCCATCTGCTCATTGATCTTACGCTCAGAGGACACTTTCAACTTTTCTCCCCAAAGACTTGTTTTTTACTTATGTAGTTTCACATCACATTCTATTCCACATCAATTAGCTACCATTCAGTTCTTTACTCGATTTCTTCTGTTGCATTAGACAATTGTGAACCAAACATGAAAGGGCTTGGGAAAACGGGGTAAACTGCTCTTCACAAAGTTGAAACTAGCATATTACACTTGAATTTTCGTGCATATTCATAACATGAAAACTAATTCTTCATTAAGAGGTGACCTAACCTCAGCAAAAATATACCGCCATCATAGAAAAACTAAAATCTGCTTCGATACCTTTCAATTCGATGAACAGCACATTAGCTGTGATGTAACGCAAAAATGCAGTTTCGTCCTAACACAGCTGATGTGGGATTGCATTCCACAACGCAGCAGTCGCATTAGGCTAAAGAACACACTGTTGTAAACTATATGCAGCCAATATCACACATACAGGGATCAAAAACTTCTCAAAGGATAGGGTTAATTAGTGACTATACAATAGTTGCGTAGTGTTGACAGATACCCATTTTGAGCCATATTAACAACGGCTCTCTTCTAATCCACAGATAGGTCGTGAAACATGAATTCAAATACATGAATTTGAAAGACCAGGCCTCCACCGATGCAATGGGTGGTTCTACACTTAAATGTTCTTTTTACAAAAAGCTTGACAATGGTCTTCAGGAGATACTCAGGTCAACTCTTCAAAAAATGAGAACAGCTACTTTGTGTCTTTACATCAAAAAGGTGATTTCTGATTCACGCATGCTTTATACTTCATCTTCTTATTCTCCTCCCATGTAAAACACACTGTTCCAGCCAACAGCTTCCAAAACTAATCTTTACTTTTGGCTACTTTTATTTTTAACAATGCAACTGCCGTGGTTTCATAAGGGTATTACAGTATTGTACATCAGAATATAATTCACAGGAATCTTAATTAAAAAAAAAAAAAGTTGGAGAATTCTTGCTCTCACAAGTGCCATACTGTGGCAATTTTCTGACAAGATTTCTTTCCGCTTTTCAAGCAGGTCAGCTCTATGACCTGATCAATTCCATGACTGAGGAGCTCAATTCCATGAGCTCCAACTAAAAACAATGTATCTGAGTAAGGCCACCTAGTTGGTCCCTTATCAGTATGCTACCACCCACTTGAGCTGTTTTCTACACAGGAAATGCATTTAGCTAAAACCAGAATTTACTTTCTTTATCCAAAGGCCAATTATGCAAGTCTCTCTAAAGACAAAACTTTCAGCTAAGGGGTGGCATGGGGCACGGGGGGGGGGGGGGGGGCGGAGAGAGGGAGAGAGAGAGAGAGAGAGAGTAATGTGAAAATAAAGATAAGGTTGCTACCTTATAAAATCAATAATGTTTATGTGGAAATACTGAACCTCTTCTTACCTCAAGAACTCTATCAGTTCTTCCTTCCTTAATTCATTTTTTCCATTTGATAATAAGTTATCCAAAAAATTCTTCCAATGAAAAAAAAACAAAGGACTCCTAAGTTTAGAAGTCTGTCAAATGCTTTTATATTATTTCACCTTAAAGTGTTACTTAGAGACTTAAAAGGAAAAAATGCTTTATAAAATCTGGGAGAATAGTAAATTATGTCTAATTACCGTTGACACTCTCCTGACTTGAATTTGTTCCTGTTGATAAATGTTACACGGTCAGCGCCTGCTGTATGAGCAATGTGCTGTACTGTCCCTCAGTCTTCTTCCTGCAGACAAGAAAAGTGTAATTTTCTTTTAAGTGACTTGGCAAGCATAAAGTCTTATAAAAAGGTGCAGAAAACAACCTACATTCAGTAAGACAGCAAGAGACATCAGAGAACAGCCAGTGATTAACTCTACTAGAATCAGCAAATAAAACTCAAGGAAGACCCGACTGGGAAAGAACCAGACGACCTTACGCAGTGTTCTTGCATTTATTCAGTATGTACAGAATGCAAAACCTGACAACTGTGTAAACACTGCACATACATTTAATGCCGTACTAGCCAAAGACACTCCATTGCTTATCTATGATCTAATTAGCGAAAGGTAACTTGAATGCTATGAAGATGGTTCCCGTATGAAGCGCATTCTGTGGTAATTAAGTGTATTTACTTAGCTATCTACTCAATGCTCTATTGCTCTGTATGACAAAAGTGATGAAAAAAACAATCCATTTCCAGAAAGTATGTGAATGTATCAAAATTTAAATTATCATGAACATATTTATCCTCTGGTAGGGGACATAAAAAAGACATAAATTGTACAATCTGGAAAACGCAATCACAATTTACTGTTATGGGGCAGCACAACCTTATTCTAGAAACTGTTCCACTAAAGGTGCTCCAGCATGAGAAGGTAACGAACAGCTTCAGTAGTCACTGGAGCTGTTCAAGATGTTAAATTTAATGATGTAAAACCCACTATCTTTCCCAAGCTACTGAATCCAGTACCAAACTCCAGTTCCTAAACCGTTCGCACACTGAGGATTGTAAATCTCATTGTTCTGGCTCTCCAAACTCAGGAAGCCTTTACAAATATTAGTCAATTCCCAATATAGGTTTTCTAAAGAAAAGGCACAGGCATGTATGTTCTGCAGTTTTACTGGAACACTCCAAGAAATCACTGCCCCCGTAGCTCACTGAGGTAGTTTACAGACTCAGCTGGCTAGCTTTGCACTGAGCCAGCCAGCAGAAGCTCACAGCTTCCTCCAGCAAACACAGCAGATCCATTGTTATTTTCCCCAGAAAGGTGATACTGTCTTGAAGTCGCAGATGTTTCTGAAGTCACAGCCTAATAAATGTTCCTCCTGAACTACTTTTAATAAGACATGGGCACAAAAATATAAAGCATCAGGCCCCAATGCTGGAAAAGTGAACCTTGAGCAAACAGAGGCATTTTCCACATCAATCAAGATATTTGGAACAATAGCAGATTTACATTAAGATTGAAACGGACTAGGGGCTCTGAGCCAGTGGTCTGTCTTTGCTGGTCAATACACAGAAAGGATTGTGTTAGCACCACTGAAAGAATAAATTATCGCTGCTTTTACAATAAGCTCTTCAAGAATGCAATAAAGAGTTCAGTGTGTGCTCCTCACTCAGGAATCCAAAACTTTTCAGTTAAGGTCTGGCTTGCAGCAAAGATAACAGCTGAAAACTAACCATCTTGACCTTGGTAAGCTTCATGACAACTTGCTAAAAACAGGTGAAAAAAAAGGAAAAGGTTACTTCTTTGATATCCACCGGCCTTGAAACCAGAGCAATGAGCAACCACAATTTTAAACACCGATAGTTCAGACCTGATTGTTTTGAGATATAGCAAAATTAGAAGCGAGAAACATAATTTTTTTCCTGAAGTCTCTTGACTGTTGCAGTATTACTAATATTGAGGTTTTCTCATCTGCTTTCAGAGATACATTTAAAATTCTTCTCTGATTAAATGAAATAATGACAGGAAATTAAGAAGATACTTAGCTAGGGAGGCATTTTTACAATATTTCATACTGGCTTATGACTTTGATGCAGAATATTGTAAGAATGCCTTCCCAGTTGTCTATTTCCTTAAAAGTTACAAGTTTCACAAGAAGTCTTCCAAGCTGGGGGAAATAGCAGGTCATCAAATAAAAGTGCCAGCTTCAGTCTTCCAAGCTTAAAACACGTATTTTAATTTGCTTGAAATTCACCTAAGGGGATTCCAAAACCTTTTTCAATAATTGGTGTACAAATGGGTCTACAAATACATACATAGTACCGCTCAAACATACTGCATTCCCAGTGGGGGTCTGCCAAGCCCAGGCACTCTCTCTTGTGAGCAGAATGCTGGAATTTTTACTGTTTGCACAGTACATATAAAATCTTGTTTTTTAAGGACTCACCAAAACTTTCCTAAAAATAAACGTAAAAGATGAAAGATTGTTGGCATGGGTGTGACAACCCACACAGTCAACATGATGCAAATGCTAGCCTCCCAAAAAACCCAAACAAAAGACTGTTAAAACCGTTACAGAACATTTATGTTGCTTTGTTGCAAATTTGGTTTCAGTGCACCATCAAAGAAAGATGCAGTTTGTGATCAAGGGTTGTGGCAGGAAACACATTTGTGTAGACAAAGTTATCTTTATTCTCTCTAAAGGTGAATACATTAGGAGTTATTGTTTTAAACTATTCTAACATCCAATTCCTCAAAACCATTGGCAAGTAAAACACTGTAATAACATTAACTACCAAGTTTTACGCACAGAAGTAAGCTACCCGAATATAACAGGAATGAAAACAGCCTGCAATATGTATCTGTGCAGACACAAACCCCAAGAAGTTGAAATTATTCCATTTCATTGTCAAAGTGCTGCTTAATTGCAGTTAAGGCCAAGTTTTTCAAAAACTTGCTGCAACAATACTGAGCCTACAACTGAGTGAACAACTTGTAATAGCTTGCTCCAGGAGACATTTAAGACAGTCAATACAAGTCCTGTTTATTCACAGACTGCTGTATTAAGAATCACAAACTAAGAACCAGGATACCAACGAACACAAAGGAGATGACTTTCAACTCAGCTTTACAGAATATTAGATTTATTTGATCCTAGCTAAGAACAAATTATTCCCAGACAACAGCAGCATTCCAAAACTTTCAGAGATTTGGAACACAGTAAGGTAAAAAGACCTAAAAGAGAGGACAGCGTAATAGCTGGCTGTTTTTCAACATGCATGATTACACACACAGAGCCTTGAGAAAGTCAACATCATTTTACCACCTTATCCTTTTTCACAGACAAATTACATAAAACAAGGAAAGGAATGCAAGTGTGGGAAGCAACTCGGGTTTTGCTTCTTACTCACAAAGATACTGAGCAAAACACAAAGTACTTTCTTCTACACTGGATATTAACTCCAAGGTCAATTTATTGGCTTAAAATACAGAGAGGATGCTTCCCTGGTTAAAATGCTAATCTGAGTCTCAGGAAACCTAGATTCAATTCCCTGCCTCACCACATACTTCCTGTGTGACCTTGGGCCATAAATATTTCGGTGCCTCAGTCTTTCCATCTGTGGCTGAGATAGTATTTCCCTATTGAATCAAGTGTCATAAAGATAAATACATTAGAAGAACATTAGGAATCACAGACCATAGGCATAAGCGTACCGGGCTACTGAAGAACTTATCTGCAGCAGTACTGTGTGTCAATATTCACAATTAGGCATCAGGTAAAGCAAGGAAGGACTGCCAATGTTGAAAACCTAGTTACCGCAGGATAGAAAAGCCGTAAAATACTTGAAGAATGGACAGAAATTGAAACATCAGTTATAAAAATAAATTAGCTTTACAGAAAATTTCCACCATTCCAACAAGAAGTCTGAGTAGCAAGTTTTAAACAGGAACAAAACTCAGAAGCCAGCTGAGAGCAAGCTGCTAAAGGAAGCAAATACACCTGCCAGCAATGCATTATTATTACCCTGTTTTCCGAGATTACTGCGATGTGCTGCGCATGAAGCGCCTCAAATAAGAAGCAGCAGAGGGGCTGGCTGAGGCTGGGGGGGCCACGAATCCCTGGAGACTCTCCCCCAGCCCTCCGCAGGAAAGCAACCGCACGTTGCTGAAGTCAACAGCCTTTTGTAAAAGGCAGTAAATAGGATTGCGCTGAAAAGCAGTCACAGTAGGGTCCCCACCTTTGCCGCTGCCCCAAGGCAGAGGGGGACAAAGCAGAAGGGGGGAGGGTAAAAAGATGGTCACCACCCAAACACTAGATGACAGGACTGACCTCCCCCTGCCCCGACCCCAGGAGGAGCTGGGGGAGGTGTCTGGTACTCGAGCTGCTGATCAGCCAAGGGGAACAACTACAAGGCTACGTGGCATTTGCAGGCAGCAGCTCCGGCTGCCGAGGAGGGAGAAAGGGGGGGGGGGGGGGGGGCGGCGAGGGGGAAGCTTGTGGGGGGGGAACGACTTCAGATCTCACCCCCCCTCTCCCCAAAGAAATAGAAGGAAAAGGCGGGGGGGACAGGGAGAATTTGTGCGTTGGGGTGAGGAGCGGGAACGGGCGGAGGGAAGAGCGAGTCCGGGGAGCTCGCTGGCACGAACCCCATCCGGGGAGGCACGGCGGGGCTCGCTGAAAGGCAGCCGCCATACCCCCGCCCTGCGAACGGCACCGCCGCGACCCCGGCCCCAGACCCCTCTGCCTTCCCAGCCCACCCCACCCGAGCGGGACCTGCCGCCGCCGCCGCAGCGGGGCTGTCCCGTTAGAAGCGGGCCCCCCCCTCCCCTTGCACCCCAACCCCGGGCAGACCCCCCACACCCCGTGGGGCAGCCCACCCGTACAGCCCTCCTCCAACCCCGGCTCCCCCCCCGCCTCAGCCTGCCCCGTACCCCAGGCGCCCCATCCTCCCCCCATACACCGGGCTGCCCCCACCTGCCCCCCGTACGCCACGTCCACCCCCCCCCAAACCTGCCTCATACCCCGAGCTCCCCCTCCCCAACACCCTCCCCACACCCCGGGGTCCCGCTTCTCCCCTCAATCGCCCCACAGCCCGCCCCCCCCCCCAAATGGCGGGCACCCCTCCTCCTCCTCCTCCTTTCCCCCACTCCCCAGCCGCCGTCCCGCACCCCGCCGCCTCCCGCCACAGACGGGCCGGCACCCCGCCGCCTTCCCACCTCCCCCCCCTTCCCGCCTCGCCGGGCTCCGCTCCGCTCCCCACCGCCGCCGCCACCTCCTGGCACTGCCCACCCCGCCTTGGGTGGGGAACGCCGCGCTCTACCCCGGCCCGGCCCGGGCCCGGCCCCGCCACCCTCTCCCCCACCCAACCCCACGGGGGAAGCAGAAGGAGCCCACGGGAGCGGCCCCCCTTGTCCCGAAGCCGCGCTCGCGGCGATCCCCACGGCAGCAACTGACCGTGCGCGGCGCCTCAGCCCCCGCCTCAACCCCGGCGCTGCCGACCGCCAACCGACCGTTCCGCCATGATGGAATGCGGGCACTGCGCCTGCGCCGCCGCCGGCCGGGGGCGGGCGGGCGCGCCAACCGCAGGCCGGGCCGATCTTCGTCTTTAGCCACCCGCTCCCGCGAAAAGAGGCGCGGGGGGGGGGGGGGGGGGGGAGGCCGCAGGTGGCTGGAAGGCCGCGGCCGGGGCGAAGGCTCGGGCCTGCGGGTGTCCGACGGGGGAAGCAGGGCCGGGGAGTGAGGGAGGGGACGCAGCTCTTCGTGGCAGAGGTGGCACGGAGCGGAGACAAAGGTGCGAGGAAGCGGCCGGCCGGCCGGCTGAGCCACCCGCCCGTCCCGCCGTGAAGGAGGCCCGGGGCCTCGTCCCCTGAGGTGCCCCCGGGGGCCCGCAGCCCCTGCCGGGCCCTGTCCCTCAGCGGCCGGGGTCGGTGGCACCTGATGGCCGATGTCCTGCCTGGCACCCGGTGGCACGGCCGGCGCCGTTGCCCGTACCCCGGCCGTCACACACGAACCGGCGCCCGGCAGGCCTCCGGCCTCCGCTCGCCCCGTCGTGCCAAAACCGGGAGAAATGTGGTGTTTCACACATTTTATACATCTCCCCTCCAGCTTAGGGGGACAGATGGGTCACAGCACACGCAGAGACAAAAGGCCCGAACCCTAATATTATGTAATAATATAAAAAGCATTAACGCTGATGGCCATAAGAAGTGTGAAGGGCATTAACGCCAGCTGTCCAAGCGGGCAAAGCGAAGAGGAAGGCACGATGGCGTTACCGGCTTATCAAAACGAGGAGGCGGCTATCCCGACGTCCATTCTCCGTGTCTGTCATCGGAGCATCCCGAGCCCTCGGGGGCTCAAAAAAGGACCAAGGGCAGGGGCTGAAAAAACACACACCGGGCTGAAGAGCCCCTCTGGCACATCCATTTTCTCTGGCAATTAATGCCGCAATAAATTCTGCAATCTCCAGCTTATTTCCACTGGACGGTTTGCCCTGATACGTTTCCGTGAAGGTGTTTTAAGCAAGTTTGAGGCACCTTTTTTTTTTTTTTTAAAGCGGTGATTTAAGGGATATTTTGTGCACAGCGTGGAAGTCAGCTTCTGTGTGGATGCAAAATATATGCGACAGCTGTGCTCTTATACAAGCTCCACGTAAATTGTGGATCACAGCAGTTCAGAAGAAAAAGGTCAAACTCAACATTTATATGCAAGCTATATAATATACACATAAAGAAATTAACCTTTTAAAATTAATGGCCATGTGTTTACCCTGGATTGATCTTAGATGTATTTTAAATTAATATAGGAAATTTTATAATGAATAGAAGAAATTGTTCCTTTATGTCAGAGAATTTCTCTCTGGAGACTAGTGGAAGTGGTTGATTTGCTATGCCGAACAACCTGTGCTAAACAGGACTAAAATAAATTCCCATCCATCTTTTTAAATAAGCAAGCAGTGTTAAAGAAGGCCAGAGGTGGTGGTGTCTGCTGAATTTCTAGGCAACTAATAACTTACCTTGTTAGATAAATGCCACAAAAACACTTGGTGTAACTTTACAATTAATTTTACTCATATCGGCCCATAAAATGATGAATATATTCTCTGCAAATCGATAGCAAACAGTGAAAGAACAGACAAAATCATCCTCACATTGCATCTATGTGTGTTTGGCACTTGCTGAAGTGTCGTCCCTTTCTTCTCTTTTGTTGCATTTGGTCATCTAGCTATTACAAGACTTCACTAATGTTTTTGAATTTTACGTTTGTTTTGGGGAGAAAACAAGCAAATGCTATCATTATGCTTCAGCATCACTGAAAATGTACATTTGGTGCAGAGTAACAGTGCTGATGCATTAAAAAAATGGCTTTTACAAGGAGCCCATTACCTTTTCATTCTCTGATCTCTGTTGTCACCCCTATTTATTTAAGCTTCTGAACACATACGAGAGCTTCTTTGAACAGCTCATTGTAATGTTCTTTGTGATCTGAAAAGCAAAATTTGGTAACTGAATCAATGGCCAATTCCAGGTGGAGAAGGCAGGAGAAACCTTTTCCTGTTAACATGATAATTGGCAAAATCTCTGTCATGGTGTCTGCACTGAAATTTCCTCTTCTTTCTACTACTTCCACAAGTTTTACTGCACACATGTGACTACTGGCCTGCTTCTGGTACAGAAAAGCAGCAGCTCTACTTTTGCCCTGTGGAATAGTGTGAATCAGCACATCACATTTTATTATGGTTGATATGAAATTAATAATTCTTCATGCCTATAAAATAGATGATTGAAATCTTCAGAAAAGGAGTCAGAGGAAAAAATAAGCTGCTCTTCTGTTTTGAGTCATGTCATACTTTTGTCACTAATACCTAGCTCTTCATTTCACTGACAATTCTGAAATGAAATTCTTGAATTCCAGCTCAGATTTAAGGCTTGTGAACACTTCAGAAAAGGTAGAAGATGAAGACCAGCACGGGACTCAGTGAATGCAGACCTGCTTTCTGCATTATTGTGCTCTAGGAACAAAAGGTTGCTTAATCATTTCACCTTTGAGAGAATTCCTGGAATCTTCAGCACTCCATCTGAGCAATCTTATAACACCACAGGCTCTAACTAATCTGCAGCGAAGCGTATCTAGTGCCCTGGGGATTTAATTTCTGAAGTGAAATATTTGTACTTAATTTTTGGGAGATCCTCTGAAAGAGACCCATCAGGATGTGATTTAGAAATTCGAAGTACATTGCATTAAATGAATGTTGCTGCTGAAGGCAGCAATTCAAGGACTATTTTGACTTCGCAGGCTCTGTATTTATTCATTGCCAGCTAAACCTTAAAAGTTATGACTAGTGGTGTTGTGTGATATATGAAGGTCTGATTCCCCATCATGAGCATACTGTGTCTGATACCCAGAATAAAGAAGGTCTTCGGGGGTGAATGCTGAGCATTCTTTGCACTGAAGGCTATCGGACCTCCCAGCTTTGATTATTACAAGAATTCCTTTGTAGGTAATAATGCAGTATTTTAGGACTCAGAAAAATCCTTTTCCTTTCCCTCCAGCCTTTCATTAAATCATTTTTTTCCCCTTAATTTTCCATTCTATATATACTTTATATCCTACCAATGTATTCACTGGTAATTCTAGCAAACATGATGTCTGATGGAAAAGCTTACAGAGCCGTAGCTAGTTGCTAGTGAGACTTGGGATGAAAGATCTAAAAACTGCCCACATTCCACAAGCTCCAGGGCTCCTTTAAAACTGAAATTGCTTCAAGTACGAGAACTATTCCCACACCGTGGAAAATAAATGACTGAATGTTTGCTGCCTACATTCTACATTCAGATTGCTATGGGATGACAGTAAGGGAAAATTTTTTTTCAGCTGAAACTGGAAACTATAGGGCCAGTCGGTGAGGCTGAAGGCACATAGGTGGGCTGTGCCAGATGGCAAAGCTGCACAGAAGAAATATTTGGCTTGAGTAGCATAGTGACCAAATTGCCTGGAAAGAAGATCCTGATTAGATGGGTGAGAAATTACAGAATGGCATGGAACAAGTCTGAGGGGAGCTTTATCTGTATTTTGAAATTCCTGGAGAGTCATAAGGACTATGTGAGGGCAGTGGCAATGCCAGGTTCCACACACAAAGGCAGTCAATGCTCATCTCGAGTCGCTGGATTAGAAAAAGTTGGATTTTGAGGAAATGATTGCCTAGATTGTCCCTTCAGTCTAGAGAGGAAGAGGGTGAAGAGGCACACACATCGATGGTATCGGGTCGGGGGTAGCTCTGGGCCTGGGAAGAAGGAATTAAAAATAGCAGAATGTAAGATCAGAGAATATTTGGAGAAAGGAAAGGGAAAGAGAAAAGAAACAGCCAAAATGGGAAGTGGAAATGAGTCAGGAGGGAGGGAAGAGAGTACAAATGGGAAGAAATCTGGACTTGTAAAGGAAGGGCAGTCTCTGGAATGGAAAAGGAGAGTTAAGGAGAGTCCGTCTTAATGAAACAATGGCAAGAAGCATGCCAAAAACATGGTCATTATTCCATTAGAAAAAATTTAATTGTAATTTCTATTTTTTCTTTGATAATTCCACAGCTCTAGGTGAGTTAATAAACAAAAAAAGGGGGGTGGGGTGGTGAAAAATATTAAAGAAATGGAAAAGAAAAGCTTTTGACAAGAAAGGGGAGAAGAGAGAGGTAAGAGGAATATTTTCAATTACAACATATTCCAATCCGAACATGGGCGGGGAGGTTGTTGAAAGGCTTGGATAACAAAAAACTGCTGCTTACAGTTGGACACAGTAAATACCTGGATGCACAAAAACCCCTCCAAACCAACAACCCACTTATCATGATGATTAGCAGCTGCTCTGGATTTCTAGTTCTACACCATAATAATAACATTTTTTTTCCATACTTGCATGGCAATAATAATGATGATTATGGTTAACTAGTGTCTAGCAAAGCTGCCCATCTCTTGAATTTGTTAGGAGCTGCAAATGAGGTCTTGGAACACATTCACTTAATTTTCTCTTATTATATACAAAATACTGTTGTGTACACTTTAGGAGGAACCAAGGCAAGGCAACCTGGCAAACAAACTTTTATCAAACAGCACTTTGTTGGAAGCGTATGTGCTTAGATCCTCAAAAGTAAACAGTGTATATTGGAGCAGATTTTTCCACCAGTGTGTATTGGCATTGCTCCATCCACCCCAGTGGAATTAGGAGTGTTTTCTCCAGCTGAGGATCTGGTCCATCGAGAGCAAACCAGCACTCTGTGCTGTATATTTTGAAAGAAGCACAATGGGAAAAGCCTGTAGGGCACAGGGAGCAGGAGTTTCCCTTGCAGGTAGATGAAACATGCCTGCTATTCTGCATGCACAGGTGCACTCATCCCTATTCCAGGGAATTTGCCGTTTGTTTGCCACTGAACCCCATAAGCAAGTCATCACCAGCAGGAATGATTTAACATTAATCAACACTATCTAAACAAATAGGTGATACCATCAGAGGCACTGAATTATACCAGCACACCGCTCCACGCTCTGTGTAGTTTTGTCCACTATGTCATTAAAAAAAAAAAGCCATTTTAAGTGAAGAAATTAAACCAAGTTTGGAGATTTTTCTTCTGAGTCCAGTAACACGTACAGTACTTTCTGCCCTCTCAGTGAGCACACTGGTTTATGTTCCTCGTACAGCTGGAACTGGTGGTATTCTTATAGAAAACAAGAGACACACCTTATGAAGAAAGAAGACAGATTCTTGGCATCAGTATGGACAGGCCAGAATGGATTGGCAGAGAAGTTTGGCAGGTGATGGAGATGCAGATGGACATCGCATTTTGCTGTCTGCACTTCCTTCTGCAAGTAGGACCCAGAACCCACCACTCCAGACCAGAAACTCCTTGCAATTCTCACATAAAATCCCACATGAACTCACTGAATGTCATCACTGGATCCACAATGCTGTTGGTACAAAGTAATGCTAAAGGTGCACAACAAAAGCCCTCTGCAACCCACAATAAACATACCTTGCGTTTATGGCTGTTTTAAACGGCAAGGGATGAAGTTCAGTGCCTGGGTAATTTGCACTTTGCACAGAACATCTGTTTTACGATTCTTTCTCTCACTTATTATACGGCGCAGTCTGTGTGCAAACACAGCGTATCCTAACGTAGAGCTGCACCCGCGTCTTCCTTCGCCCCGGCCTTCAGGTTTGACCGAGTTCATTGGAAACACAACAGGCTCTATTAGGAAAAGTGAATTAAACCCTGGGTTGTTGCTGCAGCCCCGCTGCTGGCCTCCCTGTGTGCAAGGAGAAGCTAAGCTTGCCCTTGTCACCCACGCTGGGAGCAGGGACAGCCGGAGCTCCCACCTTGCTCACTGCCAGAGGCTGCCTGGAAGTAACAGCAGAGGATGCCAGGGAGCACTGGAAGGCAGCACGACTCCTCTGGAGCTCGACACAGGCTGCCGATCAGCCGTGGCAAACTAATTGCACTCTGTCTGCTTTTGAAAAGAGGGCGGAAAAGTGGCTGGAACGGGCTCTTGAGAGCTGGGAGGATGCCTGGAGGCTGAAGGTGCCTCTTAGTTTGCGAGAGTCGGGCGCGTTCGGCTGCCTGGCCGTCTTCATCCGAATGACTGCCTGCTTACATTTAGCAGCAGCTCTGACTCCTTGCTGAACTCGGTCCCTGTAATTAACGCATTAACTTCTGCTCTTTGCTGAGCCACGAGAGTCTGGGGGCAAGCGCTGTTTGTCCGAGGACTCGTAGCGACCGGTCCCGGCGGCTCTGCAGAGCCTTGGAGAAACCCGTGCCAAGCACAGGAGCTGCTTGGCCTTCTGGCCAAGGGGAACATGGCACCTTCCAGCTCTCCTTTACTGTCTAGCTGGCTTGCCACGGCCCCGAGCACCAGCGCTTTCCTCGCCCGAAAGCCTGGAGCGGAGCGGTCATTGCTCGCTTCTCTTGGCCCCAGCCTGGAGCTGCTGCTCTTGTGCAGCACTGTCCCGGGAGCAGATGGCTGTGGGACGCCTGCCTGGTCTCTCCCACACGCCTTTACCACCTTCTGCATGGTCTTTCTGCTCAGTTCCTCCTCAAATTATTCAGCGAGGGCCCAGATAGGAATCAAATATCCCGATTCAGTCTAATTCCAAACACTGGTGGTGTTTACCCATAAATTTATAACTCTTCCCCCAAGCCAAGAAGCAAACAAAAAAAAAAAACCCAAAACCCCAAACCCCCAAACAGGCTGAAGAACTCTGTGCTGCTTCTTCTGAACTTGTTTCTTCTGTTCTTTCTGAACTTTTCTTCTTCTTGTTTTCTATAAGAACTTCTGAGAACAGGCAGGCCCAAGCAAATGCCGGGGGAGGCGCACGCAATGTGGCACCGTACCTTTTGCTTCAGAGCAAAACATACAGCTGAAGGAAAACGCTATCTCCTTGCAAAGAGCTTCTCTTTGCAGGAGAGAGCCCATCCCGGCCTCGCTCCCTGGTGTCAGAGCATCTGCAGAGCACACGGGAGATGCATCGGACATTTCGGTGGTGGGAAGGCTCAGGGTCTGAGGAGCTGGAGCAGAGTCATCACTCCCAGGGTAAATACCCAGGCAGTTCTTCAGCTGACCTGGTAGCAATGCCAGTGGAGCTAAGTCAGGTCTGCTTGCCTGGCCTGATGTGAATGTAGTCATAGTTCTTAGTAATCCGAGTAGCTGGATCCTCAGAAAAGCTCAAAACAACCATAGTTTAAACATGTTAGAGCTGGAGGATGCTTGTCCTTGCTCTAGCAAGAAAAGGAGAAAGCCAAAACGAGTTCACCACTAGCTCTTATAAACTAGACTGAAAATGTTTAATAAACCATCATTGACAAGCTTTACTGTTGCTTTGCATAAAGATAAAATTTGCAAGATGCTGAAGCACCCGGGCTGTGTGTTTTTATCCCAAAGATAAGGAATTTGGAAGGAGCGGGTTTGCTCCCTGGGCTAGGCAGGGCAGGGGCTCGTTTCCTGCTACCTGAAACTCAGCTGCAAAGGGTCTTTGGAGAGGGAGAACGAAGCATCAGAGCCGGTTTCCGAAGAACAGAGAGGGGGGGAAGGACAAAAAGGAAAGAAAGCAAGCAGAATAAATCTGAATTGTAACAAAATTATAGTCCGTATTGAAATTTCCACATTTGGAATTGATTTTTTTCCATCAGACAAAAGGCTGAAACTTTAGTTGTTGAAATACTGATCTCTTTTTAACTTGTTCTAAATGTCATATCTGAACAAGCTGCAGGTGAACCATCAGCAATAAAGGACTGATGCAATCTGAAAATATTTTCGTGTCAAGCGTAATGTGATGCTCTTCCCTTTGTTTGCATTGTTTTCTCTCCTGCTCTGCCTGTGGTGCAAGTTTCCTACCTTCCATCAGGTGACACAGGTTCACTCATTTTTCTGGCTGCTGCCCATTTTCTAACTCCCCCCCTTCACATTTAGGGAGTGAAAACCATCTCCCTTGTGGCACCACGTTAGCACCGAAGTTTCAACTTAACTATGTATACAAAGCGTTTTATTTGCATCCCTAACCTGTGTATGCTGGAAGCAAACAGAGCTGCAGCACCTTTGAGAAAAGCTGCTCGCCTGTGATCAGCGATCTCCCTGCTCTGTTTTAACATGGGTTTTCAATTGTTTCACTCTATTTCTCCATTGTCTTTCTTCAGAGCACTATTTCTTTCCTATCTGGCATTTTCTTCACTGTCCCCAAACAACCTCTTTTACTTGCTCTCTCCTACAATAACTCCATTCCTCATTATTGTTTCCATTCTCTTTTTGTTTTTTTTTTCCACTTGATGGAGGCCCGGGGGCCCCTGCTCTGCGTTGGGGGTTCCTCTTCCAGCCGCAGCGCTCGGCAGACACGTCGGAGCTGGAGCACCGTCTCCTTTGCGTTGGATCGGTGTCTGCACCACTGCAGAAGAGGCTCGCCATACTCTCCGACGAGCATTTTATATCTGCTTTGCAGGAGCATACGTAATCTATCAAAGTGCAGAGCAGCGATGAATCAGGTCTTTGATGCAAATAAGAAGCAGCCACATGGCGTGAAGCATTTGGGAGCACTTCAGGCTAAAAAGAAAAAAAAAAAAAAAACAGAAGAAGAAAAAGATGCAGCTGTGAAGAATACAAATATTGGCTCCTTGAGGAAACCTCCATATTGTATCCATTATTGCAATCTACTTATTTGTTCAGGGCTAATGCTCTCCATTTTGAGATTGTCATGGAGATCTAGTTTCCCATCCTCAGAGAGCAGACGAGAAGGTCTAAGCAGCAATATTCTGCGTGAGGTAGCTGCCTAAGGAGTCTTTCTCCGCTGTCTGGCTGACAGAGCAGATTGCTGTGTGAGAGAACCTGCTATTAAAATGAATAAGGACCCTTTTGTGCATGAGAAAGCAGACAAAAAAAAAATTGGCCTCTTCCCACCTTCCCCATCTTCTCTTGGTATGAAAAAAAAATCTGCACTGCCTTCTCTGCTGCAGCTATTGTGAGTGCCTTGCAGTGGAGACTGCTGGAAGAGGGCAGGTTTTACAGAGCCTTCCCGAAACCTCCTCTGCAGGAATGTGGAGCGCTTGCTTTGCCGAGTTTCCTGCAAACGCCATGCTCAGGAGAAGGAGCTGGCGGCTCCGGAGGCTGCGAGCGAGGCCCCGAGCAGCTGCCAGCTGAGGTCATCCATGGGGATCGACGTGGGGCTTGCCTCTTGACGCTCCAGCAGTGAATTTTCCGATCATCTGTGAGAAAAGCAGAAGAAAGAGAGGTATAAGTGGTGTACATAGCGGTTAAGTTGCTGCGAGCATGCCCTGAAGCTGCTTTCGTGCCTGAAGCCTGGCTGGACGATGCTTCTGGTTGCCACCACGGTCTCAATGGCAGTGAACTCAGGACGAACATTTCAGCTGGAGAAAGCTGGCTGAGAGTGGCCTGATGCTCCAGCATCGGTCACTGCCCCACTTCTTCATTTACACACTGGGAATAACAGTTGCTCCCTGCTTAAGAGGGAAGTTAGGAGCCTGAGTTCGTTAGAGGTTACGCTGTTGCTGTGATAATGCGGGTGAGATAAGTAGGGCAGTGATGGAGGACAGCTTTCTGTTAGAGCTGTAAGAGCGGGGTGATAAGCTGCTGTCTGCCAGGAACTGATTTGAGACCCCTGAGCCAAATGCTCCTGTGCTATAGCGAGGGGCAAGTCAGCCAAACCCCGCAAATGAGCATCACCCTGGCCACCACGCAGCTACAGAGGTCCCACATCATGGCTGATGCAAATAGCAGTCTCCGTTAAACCCAGCAAATTGGAAAGTTTTGCTTTGCATCCCGCTTACAACTCATTCCGTATGATGCTGGGTAAAGCAGCATTGCACACTGTGAAACGCAGGAGGGAGGAAACCCCAGAGCAGATTCCCTGTAGCACAGCCTGAACTACCATAGTGTAGGCAAGAAAAAGTTTGAAATGACCCTCTTTGCTCTTGTTCGTCCTAAGCATTTCAAATGGAGCTGAGGGAAACCCTCCAAAAATGAAGTATTTGTACCTGTGAATGATCTACTATGGCCAGTCACCCCAGGAGGGCCACCTATAAGCAGAAACCCGAATCCTTCCCCCACCTGCATGTGTGTCCTCAGTGTCTATTCCAGCCATTTCTCTAAAAACAAAAACACAGAGCACATTGAGAGAACTACAGGACTCTTGTTTCATTAAAAAAAAAAAATGAAGCAATATGCTTTTCACTTCCCCTCTTTGCAGTTACTTCAGCCCGTTCCCCCCAAACCGTGCTGGCTGGCTGCCGCAGCCGTGCCAGCAGCGTGTCCTCCAGCAGCGTGGGGCATGCAGGCAGGGGTAAAACATGCACGAGGCTGGCCTTTTGTCACAGCGTCACTCAACGAGGTTTGCTAATCCCTGGTCTTATTAAAGGTTACGTAGCCGAGGCTTTAAAATCCTCCTTCTGATGGACAAAATGCTGTCGGTGCCTCTCTAGGGGAACCTGCTAGGAAAACGGACCCTGACCTCCTACGTCTTTGGGAGAGGGCGAGAGAAAATGTCTTGCCAACATTGGGGTCTATCGTTCACGTACAGCATAGCTGCCTTTTCACCACTGGCCTTGGATAAGTAGGTTTGTATTTATATATAGAATATAGCAAAAAACATCATAAAAGCCATGAGTATTTAAATATAGATCCCTTCATCCAGAAGGAGCCTGAACTGTGTTTATGCAAGCTGGGATAGTAAAGGCGACGCTGTTCTGCAGTGTTTCTGCACTGAACTTAAAGAAAAGCCCCTGAAGTTTAACATAAAATAAAAAGAAACAAACAAATCCCCCAATTTACTATTTTCTCAAATGGCCTCATACCTCCTGCCTCTCCCAACAACCCCGGGAGAGTGCAGCATGGATGGTTTGTATTGGTATAATCTTTGTAGTTTGGATAAAGGGCTGGTGATCTGTAAAGATTTCCGTTTTCTAGGGAAACCAGGGGTTGAGGCATTTACATATTTTTTTGCATAATTGAATTAAATTTGCAATTGAAACTTCAGCTGTTGAGCTTCTCTGATCTAAATTCTTGAATAATTCTCAACTTTAACTTTTCATCATCGCTATTCTTGGGTTTTTTTGGGGGGGGAGTGGGGTGGAGGAGGGGTTGAACAGCTTCCTTCTGTTTGCTGCCCAAAGATGACTTCGGTTAGACAAAGCAGGCGAGATACCTGAATCAAAATCAAGAGGTTCCTTGTAGATGGTGTGGCCACAGCTATGATGTTTTGCTCCTTTCTGTCTGCCCTGGTGCAGGAGGACTATCACAGAGAAAGCTGTTCTGGCTTTGATGGCTAATATCCTGTATTTCTGCTTTTTCCCTTGTAACTATCAATTAACTCCCACAACTTCCTTCTAATTAAGGAAAGTCACTTTACCGATGAAATGTGCCTTCCATGAGCGTGAAGTGTAACCGGGATCTCTTGCTACAGCACTCCTCGTTGGAGCACAGTTGTTTTAGAGAAACATCCAGTGGAAATAAACAGGGGAAAATCAAAATATATAACCCTGCTGCAGGGTCAGTGGCCGTGGAGGAGGCTATGAGCTCAGCACCCCTCGCTGGAAGCTGTGGAGGCTGCTGAGATCAGTGCCTTCATATTTACATAAACTCAGTGTAATATCCAGTGTTAGCAAGGAGCTGGGGTTATTTAATCAGAAGAACTTCCCACCACAGGAGAGGGTTACTGTACTTGGAAATTTAATTGGGCGGATGCCATGGCTGAATCATTGGTGCCACTTTTTACGGCCGTCGATTCTCCTGCCCAGCACTGACCTGCTCCTGCGTCCTCTGCTATGGACCAGCTGGCAACGCAGGTGTAGCAGGGACATTCGCTGACCCTCAGAACAACCCCAGATTGTAATGATTAGTTTTGGTTTCAATTGCAGCGAAAGCAAACTCTTGGTAGTAGCAGCGCAATTCAGATTTGAACAGGCTCCTGGCAGATCGCGAGATAAAAGTACCCAGGACCTCAGGATGTGCAGAACTGTCCCCCAGGGCTTTGGCAACCATTTCTCAGTGCCTCTGTTTTATTAGTTCACATCCCTGAGGCCTGTTTTTCCTACCACAGGATATGATTAACCCCGACTGGAGTCATCGCGCTGCATCCCGAAGCGGAAAATCCACCTGAATTCAGCACAACGCCTCTGCCCGCCTTGAATCCCGCACAGCGCGGGACCAAGCAGACCTCGTGCGTGGCTCGTGGATCTTCTCCAGGGCAGGTCTGCTGGGCCACCTTGTCATGGGGGGGGACTGGATGGCACAAGCAGAGCCTCGCTGGTCTCCTTTGCCCAGGTAGGGAGCAGGGTGCTGCCCCAGGGTCAGCCTGGAGCTGGGGACCACCAGCTTTCCCGCACAGGGTGAGGGATGCTGCTCTGGGTTTGTAGGGGAGCTGCAGCGATGCCCTTCCCACCTGAGCACCCGAAAAAGGGCGAGGAGGAACATAAACCGGCTCTGAAGTCCTGTGAACCTCTGGCATAGTAAGTCGGGGTGATGAAGGACATGGAGGCGTGTGGGAGGAGACGCTGCTGACAGCAGGCAGAGGCTCAAGGCCAATTATGGGGAACTTCTCATTCCATTTTCCTTGAAAAATAGCGGTGAAAGGGCACTGTAGCATTTTTCAGCCCTCACTCATGTAAGCAGCGTGTGCTTGTCGCTCCGGCAGGCTTCCTGCCATGAGTAACGTGGAAAGGAAAAAGGGCAGAGAGTAGGGACTGTCTCGTTTCAGATGGTTACTCAGAAAGGAAATAAAGCCCCGACTGACTCCTGGGAGAGATGCAATTCTTCAGAAGAGTCAGGCCACACACTCGCCTTTTGCAATAACTGCTCGCAAAAGCGAGTGGCTCTCGAGTTAGCCCTTTGCAGCACCCCTGGCATGGGCTTGCTAGACAAAATATCTGCAGAAACCTCCTGCCTTGTGCTGAGAGCGATTCCCGAAATGGTTACACAGGGCAATGCTGTGCCTTTTGCCCTTGATCCCACAAGGCGTTATCTGGGGGGGTCATGGGGGCTGCGTGGAGCCTTTTGAAGTTAAACTCAAGCAGAGCGTCACAGAGACACGGTCCTCACAAATAAAGGGATTTCAATGGGCTAAACGGAAAACAAACTCTGTTTAGTCTTCAACGTCCCTAGCAGAGGCATGCAGCAGTGTTCCTGGAAGTGGAGTTTTTAATTAATGACCAAAATAGGGTGTTTTTGCTACCTCCTCCCCATTATCCCCCCCAAACCTGGTGAAGATCCATCTGCAATATATTTATTAAACTAACAAAGCGTCCTTGCTTTGCTCCGAGAGCAGCCTGGCTTCCTCTGAAGCGTAAGAAGCCACATTGACAGGAAAGAAACGGGCACATTTCACCCTCAAGTGAAGTCTGCAAATACTCCAAATATTTGTTTGTACGTGTGGCCACTCGCAGAGCTGAAATTAATAGTTTGGGAGAAGTAGGGTTGAGTTCCCAATCTTGCCAATCCATGTGCCGGGAGATGGATTTGTAACCCCGAGCAGCAGGATGGGCTCTTCATCCCTCAGGTTGGCTTTCAGTATCATTTCTAAGACATATTATTGCTTACACTGACGGTATTTTAAAATCTGATGTACTTTCCTTCATTTTTGCTGCTTATTTTTTTCCCCTAGTAATCAGGTCATACCCTCCGCTGCCATACATGAAGGATAAAGAGCCTAGTGTTCTCCCTCCTGCCATATGGAAGAAGTCCCTCTTCTAATGTCAGACCGCAGTGGAAATGGGGAAAAAAAAAAAGCGCTAAATTAGGATTCAGCGTGAGAATTAGCTCCTGCTAAGGGACCTGCAGCCTCTGCATGCACAGAACCCTATTGCAGCTGGTGGGGGGGATTCAGGCAGTGGCAACTACCCTGTGGGCTGCACTGAGCCCCTCCAGCCCCAAAAATACATGCCCAGGCTCCTGTGGATGGTGGGGGCAGAAAGCACCTTGCTCAGAGCAGGAAATCTCTCTTTATTGCTGGCGCTTGGACTTTATTGCTTATTAAACTGAAGGGTTGGTTGCTTCTCACATCCTGCAAGCATTTTATATGAAGACAGTTCGTATAGAATAAAGGTGGTTACATCTTACGCATAGTTTCTGAATTTCCCAGCCTGTGGCATTGGAATTTGGCCCCGTTACAGGCAAAAAAGGTGTGGAGTTAAAAACCCCAAATGTCAACTTGCTATAGTATCACGAGTGTCAAAGAAGGAAATATTTTTATAGCCTGAGGAAAAAAGACCACTGAAGGTCTAAACAAGATAGACATGCCACCGAGTATTAGAAATATGACCTTACCTTCTGTGATTTATAGTGTGTCCAAGCAGGTACATGCATGTGGGGAGAGAACTCCCCCCAAACTTGCCAGAATTAACCAGCAATTCTGACTGATCGGGTTTGGGGGCACACAGCCTAAGATAAATCAGAAAGCGCCCTTCTCCCTGCAGTTAGGGTCAGATGATTTTACTGTAGCTCAAGAAGAACATGAAGAAAAGCTAAGAGCAAGAGAGATTCCTGCCTGAAAAATCCTCTGTACAGCACCTGCCCTGGCAGCGTGTCCGAAGGAAGGCAGCGATGTGCGTGCTGGAGGGGATGCCTGTACTGAGCAGCTGCTGAAAAGGAGTACAGAGCGGTCAAGGCCAGGATTTATTGGAAACCAAGGTTTGTACTGTTCTCTTAGAAACAGAAGGATTGTTTTATTTTTGCAAACAGAAATCTAGTTTGTGGTTAGCTTCTGGCAGCAGGTGGCTGCTTTGGACCCTTTCTGAAAACGAGCACAAATAAAAACACATTTTAGCCTGCTACGAAGACAAAACAGCACCCATATGGTTCTCTTTGCTTGCATGGAAGTTTATCCTGAAACCCATCTTAGAAGAGATAAAGGGGAGAGGTTTTTGTCTGTCTGGGAGGCACTGTGTCCTGGGCATCTGCTAGACTGGGATTTCTTGTTTGTTAAGGGATATTCTCTGCCCCATCTTCCCATTAAAGAATCTGGATGTTATCTGCTACGCTATAATCCCCTGGCCCAAAAAAGATTAGTGCCTCAATCAACACATGATGCAGATTTTTTTCTCTCTTGTATTTCAAAGTTTTGTTCCACTTCATGCTCTAAGCAGCTGGTGGTGCCTATTCAGCCCATTGGGAAAAGACCCAGATCCCCCTATTTTTTTAAAAAGAGAAACCACAATCAGCTTCAGCCCTTGCTTATGCTCACACCTGCAGGTTGTGTGTACTATTACATGATATAGTCTTCAGCTGAGATGGGTCTTTTTTTGCCCTTCCATACGGGAGTGAACCCTCTGCCCCGGCAAGTGCTGTCAGAGGGGAGCGAGCGTGGTCTGACTTGAAGCATCCCTTATTTTCTGCCTGGGGAGGCATCATGCCCTGAATGCTGCTGAGGGGATACAGCAACTCCACAGTTGTAAAACCCAACAGTGAGAAGAGTAGGTTGAAGCACTTGTTTTTGACAGTAAATATACTATTAATCAGTTCACACTTTAGCATATAGAATACACTCACCCCCGCTGTCTGAGCCCCACGTATAATTTCAAAAGGTTGCAATGCACACACGCTAGACCCAAGTAGACTTTCTTAGTGGCTTGACTTACGCTGACTAAAATCAGAGGTCTAGAGCAGATGTTTTCACTCTTGGTTTGCTTTGGGGGAAAAGGGTATTTCTAGTTGTGGAGCTTGCAGAGGGAAGCCTGAAGATGTTACCTGCTTGCACCCTAGAGGCACAGGCACTGAACAGCAAACAAAGAGATCCAAAACAGTATTAAGCCATGATTTGGAAGGCTTGATTCAAGGTTTTTGAGTGCTTAGGACTGACAACATGTGCACAACAAGTGGCAGTCAGAAATGACAAGGCAGCTGGTTGGGCATTTTTATGATGCTCTAGTTATTTTTCCATCTTCGAGCAAACACAAACGATACCACATTACAAGCACAGACACCGCTATCTAATTTACCTGCTGAATCATTACTATTTCCCAAATGAGGCAGTGCATAAGTGAAAGGTTAGCACAAGGCACAGCCTGTCTCTTTAGCATCAACAGCCACTTGGTGATGCCTCCTCCTCCTCCTCGGTTGGGATATTCCCAGCTGGCGCGTGCTGCGCTGGCGCTGGGTTCCCTTGCTGAGGACCCGAGGGACTCCTCAGAGCAGGGCAGTATCCGTGCGAAGGGGACCACTCGTTTTCTTTTGGGAGGAGACAAGCAAGACCATTTTATAGAATCACAGAACCAGAGAATCATTTAGGTTGGAAAAGACCTTTAAGATCATCGAGTCCAACCATCAGCCATGCCCACTAAACCGTTATCGCCCTATGCCAAGCAGACGGCACAGTGAGGAGCTCACCTGGGTGCTGGTTTCTTCCAGAGCTATACCGGCTTTTATCAGAAATAACCTTCCCAGACAAATGAAGGCCAAAATGATGGGACTTCTGTCGTGACAATGTGATGCCAACGGGCTGTATTTACCATCAGCTTCCAACGAAAGCTTTGCAGGTCCGAGCTCCGTGTTGGGACAGCCATTCAATGGAGAAACAGCATTTTTTAGGCAAGGCGGACGGTGCTGTTGGAGCCCGGGGCAGGAGGAGGGACCCTGCTCGCCACCAGTGCTGAGGCTGGGGTCCCTCTGCAGGGACTGGGTGCTGCTGGACCCCCTTCTGTGGCTGGCTCATTCCCAGCCTGAGCATCCCTCCAGGAAAAAACAAGAGGAAGGCAGAGAGGGAAACCCCAAAGATTATGAAATAAAATACAGGCAGGGGTGGGAGAGGAAGAACTGAGGGTGAGCAACACCGGAGGGAAGAGGACAGCGTTAGAGGCAAGGAGCTCAGGCTGGACTATCAAAAAAAAAAAAAAAAAAAAAAAAGAGAGAGAGAGAGAAGAAATCTCATTAGGCAACAGGCAGCTGCTCCACGAGTAACTCTGCACTAGGGGACACTATTGTACCATAAATCGCAACAGACGCAGCAGAAGAAAGTCCAGTTTCTAGCAAGAAACGGAACACCTCGCTCCTTTTTTAGGGATTTCTGACACCGACACGGTACCAGGATGACCCTTCGTCCCCCTCTTCCCAACTCCTGTCATTTTTTACAGCCCATACAAACACCACAGTTTCTAACTCACCTCATGATGGTGATGGGTCCTGTTTCTTGGCACGTATTTCTCTCCAGGTCCCTATTCCTGAGCAAAACACGTTCAACATTTGCTGTCGGGATGGCACTTTCCTGCGTGCCACAGGGCAAAGTCACAAGCTGGGGACAACTGCCCTCGCCTCGCCCCTGGAGCTGGGTTTCTGCCGAGCCGATGGCAAAGCTCCCCCCTCACCAGTACGGACTGGAGTTTTATAACTACATAAGACGCTGCATATCCTGCGCCTATTTTGGGAAAAGCTAAGTACAAAACATCATTCTTTGCAGACCTTTCCGTGCAGGAACCCGTGTGGTATGTGACCGCGCAGGACACCCAAATACATCCTCCTCACCAAAAGCATCACTTCCCTCCCAGTGTCTTGCAAGCATTTTCTATCTGTAAATACACACTTATCGAGGTCCCAACTGCTATTTGCTGGGGTGCTCCACCTCTGCAAGACCTACCGAGAGCCCAGTTGCCATCAGAAGTGGTTTGGCTCCAACAGGTCCCCACACCAGCAGCCCCAGACGGTGCCCTGCATCCGGTGAAGTTGGGCAACAGCAAAGGCCAGTTCAACTAGACCAAACTCCAGCTCCGAGAAGCTGGGTCAGCGAGTCCCCCGATATCTCAGCCCACCCCAGGTGCTGCCCTCAGCAACTTCTATGCTGTTTTTAACTGAGTGTTCACTATATCATTATAAATTATTATTACATGAATATTACACTCTAGTGCTGCGTGTAGATAAAAATGTATTGTAGAGAAGAAGAATCTGTATGCAGAGACTTTAAAATAAGACACAGAAAACAGTAATTGTTAAAATTTAACTTGCAACATTTTAATTTAATTTTCAGCAATCTTTTTTAAAATAGTCTTTCCTATTGCACAAAACCCACTGCTGTTTCTCTTGCCATAACCATCATCTCATTAAAAAAAAAAAGAGAGAGAGAAAAAGGAAAAAGCATACCTCTGGTACAATAAAAATGCTTTGCAACACACGCATACATATAGCTTTACTGTGTAATCTTTTAAAATTTGGGAATTATTTGTGTATTATTTCTACATATTCTGAAACTGAGTTTTCCGTGATGATTTCTATTTACAGTTGCACAATGCCTTTAATGCTTGGAGACACAGCTATAATACTCAATGCTAACCCTCGAAAGGAAGTTTTTAGCCAACTCTTACACACACTTTCTCAAAGCAGACTACAGTTACATCTTTGAACTAGGAGCTCTGCCCTCCTGTGGGGTTAGGGGGAACTGTAACACTCCTCTACACGAACAGCTTTTAGCCCTCTTCCACTTTGCAGATTCTTAAAATTTTCTAAAGGAGTCTTGGATCTTGTTGAAAATTCACATCCATAAATTGTTATGCAGGTGAATTTGCTTTTCTAAGTGCCTTTTGCTGACCCAGGGATATGCAGACTGTTGTGTGAAGAGTGAACTTACACTCTTCTGTGTATCTGTAAAGGTAATTTCTCAAGCAGACCCCTGCCCCAAGCCAAACTCCTTTTGCTCAGTCTTACTCTGCAGTATTAAAACTGTTTTCTTTCTTTAAGATAATATCAAGTAACTTAATAAATACCATATCAAAACATACTTGCTATTCATTTATCAATCATTTTTCCAAGTAGGAGTCTTAATCCTACAAGACTTTCTATTTTTGTGTTGATGTATCACACATCTAGGGCTGGGCTTTGCTCCAGTAAAAGGCAGGCAGCACTACTTTTCTGTGGCGTCACTGGAAAAGCGCAGGAATGTTTCCTTCTGACCAAGATTTTGAAGTTTTTCTTTACATCAGAAACATAGCCCACTCTGTTTTTTCACCATACTGTACTCAAAATCAGATTCACTCATGTCTCATCTGGACTCAGACGATTGATCTCCAGGTCTTCCTAGAGATCTTTCCAAGGGCCTTGGGCTGTTTCTTTTCTGTGGGGTGTGAGGGAGGTGAACACTCTTGAACAGGATCAAATATCATACATAGCTATTTTTAAAAAAGGACTTCTGCATTTTTTTTTTTTAAATTTTTTTTTATTAAAAACAACCTTGGTCAATAGTTCAGAAAGTCAGGCCTGATCCTGCACTGGACTCTGAGCATCCAGAGGTCTACTTTTATGTAAAACCTCCTGAAGAGCTGGACTGATAATCTGGATCCTGCAGCCATCACTTACAGGACCAGTCCCATCGAAATAAGTTTCAAATGCACACTAGGATACTGCAATTTTAAAACTGCTCCCACAGACAAGATTTTTCTAGAAGTTTGGAAAATGCTGGCAGATCTGCTGTGCACGAAAGCATGTCCGAAGAGCTGCTCATTTGGGGTGCGAGAGGGGCTGAAGTCCGAGTTCCCGGATTTGCAGACCCAGGCACCAACCCTGCAGGTCTTACAGACATAATTACCTTGAAAACTGAAATCCAAAGCAGAAGCAGCTGGGAGCCGGACAGGAATTATCATGACCTCTGCTGTGTAAATAATTTAGTGGCTGTTTGAAGACTCTGAAAACTCTGCCCTCTTTATTTGTCAGTATTTCCCCGAGTGCTGTGTACACCAAATGCTGTGTTTACATTTCCCACTGACTCAGAGAGTTAACGCTCTTTGTAGAGTTGTAAAATGAAGCAGATGCCCAAATACAGGCTTTGAAGAGTTTGTTTATGTGAGTTTATCATCAGATCAACAGTTTTCTGGTGCTGGCTAGCGGTGGTGGCTCCTTCATCCTAAGCGGCTGCGTATGTCCAAGCAGTGCACCTGGGGAAGGGGTTGGCCATTCCCAGCAGCGGCTGTACCACCAACGAGCATAAATCATGGTCCATCCACCGTTATTATTACATATCGAATAGCGATGAAGGCTTGCAAGCCTCCATCGTGTCTTCTGGAAGGGTTCCGAGATCGCCGTTGCCCATCTGAGATCTTAGGGGAAGGTCTAGCCTCCTTATGAAGGGGCCACGGCTGCCTTTCCATTCTCCCTATGGCTTTCTCCAAAGGGTTCCTCATCCTTCTCTTTTATGGAGAACTTTTTCCTGAAGGCTTGTGTTAAGCTGGAGGAAGAAGCCTTCCTAAACGTGGTAAGTCTCTTCCGAAAGTTGCCCCCCGAGAAGAAATAGAGAAGAGGGTCAAAGCAGCAGTTGGAAGCTGCCAAGGGGAGCGTTACCACGACCGATTTCTGTAGGTATATGGCATCCTCGCAGCTGGCATTCTTCAGCCGCAGCACGTGGAGGTGAACCGTACGCAGAATGTGGTACGGGGTGAAGCTCACCAGAAAGGTGGCCGTCACGATGATGATCATCCAGACCGCCTTCTTGCGGTTAGCCTGGTTCTTCTTCAAGGAATTTTTCAGTAAGGTCCTTATGATCATTGTGTAGCAGATAGTTATGACAATAAATGGAAAAATGAAGCCCACAAATAGGGCAATAAAATCCAGGATCACAACTAGATTTGTCTTCTGAGAGTCTTCTGGGGGTTCGAAGCACTTGGTCTTGTTGCCATATTGGTACGTCCCGTTTCGCAGGAAGGGAGCGCTTGTGAGGGTGACAAAAATCCAGATGCCGACGCAGACAAACTTAGCCTTCTTCTCCGTTACCAAATTGATGTTCTGGACTGGAAAAACGATGGCTATGCAACGGAAGAAGCTCATCGCAGTCATGAAAAATATGCTGCAATACAGGTTGACGTACAACGCATACGAACTGATCCTGCATAGGAAGTCACTGAAGAACCAGTTCCCTTTGTGGACATAGTAGATGACACGCAGGGGCAGGGTACACACGCAGAGGAAGTCGGACACGGCAAGGTTCAGCATGTACACCTGGAAGGCCGTCTTCTGCCGGTATGTTTTTATGAGGACGTACAGCACAACGCCATTGCCGACAAAGCCCATAATGCTGATCATGGAGTAGAGCGTGGAGTAGACTCGGTTTCGGAAGTCGTCGATGGAGTGGTGGCACGACAAGTTATCAAACAGTGCAGTCATGTTGCCTGGCTGAGGCACCGATTCTGCCTGGCGATGAATGTCAGGCCTAAGGATGAAAAACTCAGGTGAGTTATGAAAAGCAGCACACAAAAATAAAATGCCATTATAAAATAGGAGGAAAAACTGTCATCTCTCTCATATGGGAGAGAACAGCTAGGAAGGGATGTGGATCCGCACAGATCCGTGTTACTACAACTATCCACTACAGCCACCTTTCTTAATGTGGTACCAGCAACTGGCGATGCAAAGATGAGAGGCACATTTTCGTAAGCCCTCAGTACTGGCGGCATCCTTCTTCCACCGAATTACCAAAAAGCTCCAACTCCTCACAGTGTAATTAAGTGTAATTACTAGCTGTGGAAAAGATAGCACCTATTATATCTGATGAACAGGAAGGATCGCTGTAGCAGAGAGGATGCTGCAGGGCTCCAGTATCCCTGGCACTGCCTGGGCAGAGGTACTGCTGCAGCGCCCAGCAGACAGAGGGGGAAGCTGCAGGGAGGCTCATGTCAAGGGGAACAAATCTCTTGGTCTGGAGACATCTCTGCCATCAAGGTAACTCCCTAGCAAAAGATTTCTTCTTGGGTTTGCTTTTGCACATTGCTTTGATTTACATTAGCAGGTCTGGGGCTCTCCGGAGCAGTCAGACCCTACAGCCAGGGAGGGTTTTTGCATCCGCTCAGCCAGCCTTTTGTGAAATTTTATCATTTCCTTTTGGTGTTCATTTGAGTGCAGCGAGACATGACAGACACTCGTAATTTGGGTTGTCCTAAAGTAAAGCAAGAGAAAGATAACACACATATTTTTCCCATTAATTTTCAATTTCTAATGGTTCAAACACAGAATCTCGCTTGCAGTCTGAGACCATGAAAAACCCCAATGATCAGAACTGCACAAAACATGCAGGCTGAAATAACAGGACTTGGGAAAAAGAATGATGAAGGCAACAGCTGGGACAAGATCGGTTATGAGAACCCACCCCATGTATGTGCTTAAAACAGATGTTAAATGGTAGATATTTTCATCCATAAAAATACCCTGGCTGCATTAGAGTCTCTGTCTCTCTCTGGGATTTACTGCAAATTCAGAACCATAGTGGGATACTCAAGGTTTTTAGGTTGCAGTCAAGTTTCAGCTATTTGCAATTTTTACTCTTAAAACAATCCTTTGATTATCTGCAATGCATAAAATACATTAAAGCTCAACAGATATCAGCAAAGTGGCACAGATAGGAGAGGAGGCACAACCTGACAGGAGAGAGGATATTTTTTCCTCTTGGACTATTTGTGGACACGTAGGGGGGGTGTGAGCAATGGGCAGTGCAACTGCACAGAGGTCTTTGGCCAGAAGAGGCAGCCAGGACTCAACATCCCTTGTCAAAAGCCATAGATCAGCACATTGTAGATCATCACTTACAGTTCACCTCAGCTTGCATAAATGAAGCTTATTTAGCGATGATCATTGCAAATAACCTATTCATCAGAGAGGGGCAATGAGTTTGCAGCCGTGTCCTCTCCCTGCCCCACAAATGCCGCCTCCGCGAGGACCAGCCAGCAACACGGAACTGCTGCCCTGGTGGAGCGGTGCAGAGGAGACCGAGCCCTGGTCCCCTGGGAGATGCTGAGAGATCCAGCCTTCAGCCCTCACCGCTGGCATCCTTGCTTGCCCGAGGTCTTCACTTTAGACTTGAGGTTCAAGTTAGGAAAAGAGCAACACTCCAATAATGTTTTAAAATCTCCAAGATAGGGCTAAAATTAAGTTTGTGGTAACATTGGTCTGATTTTAATCAATTGCTTGGGAGCAGCAGGTAGCGCAATATTCTCTGAAGAAAGCTGCACGATCCCCACTCCTCGTTTTTATCTGTCAAGATAATCTGACGCAGGTGATGAAGCTCTTATTACCGTTACTTCTATTGCTGGGTTAATGCCTAGCAAGCAGAACTGCGGAGCAGAACCCCACCATGCTACGCATCATATATCACTTCTTCCTCAGACATTAAAAAAAACCAAACCACACCACAACCAAGATGTTCAAGATCAAGAGGCTGGAGTGAGGTCTTTTGCACACCGAGGCTTTTTGTATCTGCCTGCATCTCTGGGCAGTTATGATCAGGATGAAAAAGGAGCAGAAAACAGGACTTGCACAGCCAACCCTGTAGATAAACAAAGATGTTTTGCCTAGAAGCAGTAACGTTATCTAACACTCGGAGAAGGGAAGAGGCTGCAGATGGAGAAACGCTGAGGAGCACTGGGGGATCTGGGCAGCGCGGGCAGAACCTGTGTCTCCCAACAGCACATTTTGGGTCAGGTTCCCGTGCACCTTTTGAGAGGGCACCAGCAACGCAGAAGGTACTGCTGCCTTCCTGCCACTGCAGATTTCTCTTCCCTTCCCCCAGTTTAGCTATCCTGCCTAAGAGAGAACCAAGAGATATCGGTAAACGTCTCAGCCCATCATTTGCTCATTAGATAAACTTCCTTGTTTAATCTCTGTGCCTATTTGTGCACACTTCTTAAGTAGCATTGAGCTGGATTATAAACTTTTTACCTCCTTTGGGGGCTAAATTTCAGACTTTCAGCTGCTAATCTTAAAGTTGTTAGCAGATAATGAACAACCATGCGAGGTATTTGTCTAAAAGACTTCGGAGACCTGTTATCTACCATATTTCCAATAAAAACAAAAAGGAAACAGAAAAGAAAACTGATGACTACAATACTGAAGCAGACTGCTAAAGTATAAGAGAGCTCCACACCTAGAAATATATCTGTGAAAACCAAAAAAACCCCACAAAACACCATTTCCTAGCTGAGGCTTTAGACCAGGTTTGCATCATGAGTTAAAGACAGATAGGACTTCTGCCACTTTTTATTTCTGCATAGTCGTGGTTCACGGAACCATTTATTTATGTGCTGGTGAATTCAGCTCATTAGGAATGTTCACAAGCGGGAGGGAAGAGCGATGGCTGGCTGAGAAATGTACTCCAAAGTAAGCAAAACCCTAAAGAACGGAGAGCTGCGCTGTTATATTTATAGTCGGTCAGAAGCAGATTGTACTAAATTTAATCACACAACCAAAAAGCACACCACCAAAGAAGATAGCGCCGTTTCGAGCTCAGAGGTGAAGCGTCCTCAGGAGCGCTCGGAGCGCTGACACGGGCTGAATTTAACATTTTGGGGGAAAAGCCGCAGAGAACTGCCCCCAAACCCCTTCGCGGGCACAAACCCCCTTTCTGCGAGAAGAAGCGCAGCTTGGTCTCCGAAAGAGGAACGGAACGAGATACTCCAAGCCAGCCCCAGATGCTAATTACCCACCTCATTAGCACCAAAGAGCAATAACCGAGCTTACCGTGGGTATTTAACCCGGTTCGCAAACCTCTCGCTCTCCTCCACCAGCCGTGTCCCGGGGGCACCGGCACCACGGGCATCCCCCCCAGCCCAATTTACCCCTCCAGCCCAATTTACACCCCCCCAGTCCCCAACCCGCAAACCCCAGCGAGGACGTACCGGAGCCGAGGCGGGCGCGGAGCTCTGCCCGAGCCGCCCCCCGCTCCCCCGCCCTTAAGCCCGGCCGCGCCCCGCCGCAGCCCCGGGGAGGGACCCGGACCGCCCCCGTTCCCCCCCCGCTTCCCTTCCCTAAACCCAGCTGGGACCCCCGGTTGCTCCCCCCCTCCCAGCTCCCTGGAGCCGCTGGGAGCACTGGTCCCAAAGGCGGAGGGTGCCCCATTTCCCCCAGTAAGGACTCCCCCCCCCCGGGACCCCCCACCCGGTACTGGTGTCCTGCTCCAGCTGGGAGAAGCCCTGATCCCAGGTGCTCCCACTGAAGTAAAGCACCTGTGTAGCCACAGCTTTCACAGCCGTGCTGAGTGGGTGGGTTGGTGGGTGGGTGACCACCTGGCTGAATTTTAAGGCCATTTTTTTTCTGCCCCAGCTGTGTTTCCATGGCTGGTTTTGGGGGAGTTTCTGCAGACTTGCGTGTTCTCTAGCTGGGTGAGGACAGCCAGGCTGGTTGCACGGTCCACCCAGGTGGGATCCAAAGTGGGGAAATGGTGGCAGTTTGACAGCATCGTGGCGGGGGGGGGGGGCAAGTGCAAATGGGGCAAACTCAGCTGCACGCCGGCAGTGGGGCGGGAAGGTGCCCCAGTAAAACCCGTGGTGTGCTTGGCTGGTTACTACGCACTGAGAAATTGCACCGATGGAGGCAGATCTTTCCACCTTGGGGCAAGTCAGCTACTGAAAAATCCCCACCCACAGGCTGCCAAGCCTCCAAGCAGTTTGCTGCTCACCTATTTAAAAAACAGAGACTGCACACAAATGTGCTCGGTGCTGACTTCTACTTGCACTGGACCAACATATGCACCAAATAAGATTTTTTTTCCTGCACTCAGGGGCAAACATTGCCCCTACGCTGCCCTGGAAGTGGTGGCATCTCCCTGCCTTCTGCAGAATCGGGGTTCCCAAAGGTGCGGCTGGGGTGATCTTGACCATTGATGCCCGGCAGAGCCGTTGGGTCTGTCCCCGCAGCATCGTCAGCCCCGCAGCCCCCGTGTCCCTGCGGGCGACCAGGAGGAGCAGAAGTCTCTGCCAGCCTTTCCTCAGGATGGGATTGTCACGCAGGCGGTGGATGCAGAGATGCTGCGGTGGCCAAGGAATAGCTCTGACACTCATCCGGGCCCCAGAAAGGTGATTTTCTTCCATATGATCCCAACTGACATCTGGTAGTAACTCAATATTAAAGCTTTAGTTTCTCATGGGAAATAACTATACTGAGTAAATACACTTCCTCAGAATTAAGAATTAAATCCCAAAGTGGCAGGCACAAAAAAAAGATAGTAACCAACAGATCCTGTAAATGCTGCTGTCTGCTCCCGGGATGTACATCTCTCCACGTCCTCCTGTTTCCACGGCACTTCCATGGTGTGGAGGTCACGCGAGGGGACCCCTCCCTGCCTGTCCATGCCCCTGCACGAGGGTCCCCAAGGCTGCTCCTGTCCACGGCCCTTTTTCTGCTCTGCAGGACATCCCATGCTGTTATTTAGGAGTGCTCAGTGTAAGAAGGAAACATTCCGGCTATAGGGCTCACTCTCCCTGATCTGGCACAAAGTGGCATCCCACCACAGCATGAGGGGCTGGGGAGAGCTGGGGCAGATGGAGACAAAGGCGTGTGAGAGAGGGAGAGCAGTAACTTCCAGCCCTGCCTCCCACACGAGCCCCTCGGACCCCGTGCCCCTGCTCATGCGTGGGTCAGCACGGGTTCGTGGCTCTTTTCGGAGGGAAGGGCTTGGTGCAAGCATCGCTCGTGACGTTCTTCCAGCTCTTTGCTTTATTGTAGGCTGCTTCTACATCTTCAATTCTGGCACAGCAGTGGGTGATAACATTTAAGAAACCCCTATGGATGGTTGGACAGTGACATCTGGTCTCCAGAGCTTCCCAAACTCTCCTTTTCTCATTAACAGGGAGTAAATCCCAGGTCAGTGTCAGCTGGGTGAGTGCCAGAGCCTTGGCCTGGGGCAGGGAATGGGGCCAGCAAGCGCAACCCAGAGGCATGTGCGTGCAAAGGGCTAAGCGTGTCCCCGCATCAGTGCCGAGGTGGGGAGATGGCATCCAGGCGCTGTGCTGGGAGAGCTGGAAGGGTGCGGAGCTGAGCAGCGGCTGGGGGAAGGCTGCTGGAGAGCACTACTTACATTTTGCCACCTCGAACCTTTTAAATAAATGGCTTGGAATGAAATAAAAGCCACCATGTCAATAACCTCATTATTGCTCTCTAGGAGTGAACCACAAATGAGATCGACAGTACACTGGCGTCTGCTCTCGTGGGAGGCAGGTGGATGATGGTCTCTTTGAAGACTGTGTTATGGCAGGTTCTGCCCGGGCTTCACGGCTTTGGTTTTGTACTTGTGTGTTTTATTTAAGTGTCACTGCACTCAGCCACTGCAAGCTGCTATTCACCATGCTCTTATCCTCCTTTTTTCACTGTTTTACATCACGTAGGGAAAGCAAAGGCTTGGAGATGGGCTGAATATAATGACAAACCCCTTATCCACCTGGCACGGGAATTACAGACCCATTACAGACCCACCTGGAGGTTTCACAGTACCAAGCATTGCAGCTGTGCCTGCTTCCTCCAGCTGCAATGCCAGGTCGTCTTTTCTTTCTTCTTGCTTGCATCTCGTCCACCCTGTTGTGTCCCAGAAGGTTTTTCTGCTGTGGGACCCGGGCAGTTTGTGCTTTCATTGCGGGTCTTTGGCACCTTCTCGCACCCAGAATGTGCAGACTTGCATTTCAGACAAAGCCATGGTGCTGTGGAGGTGGCAGTTCCTCTTTTGCACCACTCTCTGTGAACAGTGAAGGTGTGTGAGAAGTACATACACCTCAGTCCTCTGCCCCTCCTGAGAGCCTTTCCTGCATTCCTCGCCTACCCCATGCACTGAAAAGCCTGCTCGTCTCCCAGGAGCCACTTGGCAGCTTATTAGGAACAGTCAAATCATAGGATCATGGGATCATTCAGGCTGGACGCGACCTCAGCAGATCTCTAGTCCAACCTCCTGCTCCAACCAGGCCAGGCGAGCTTGCTCAGGGTTTTATCTCACCTGGTCTTGAAGACTTTCCAGGATGGAGGTCCAAGGACCTCCAAGACTGGGCAACTGGCTGCACCGCCTGCAATATCCTACGCTGCGAACCAGTTCTGTAGTTTGCTTTAGTTGTGGTGCACATTTTGGTATTACTCCATTCTGCCATTCCTTCTGCTTTTTTTGGTACCTTTTTTTGCTATTCCTTCTGCTTTTTGCTATTCAGTTTTATTATTCTTTCTCCTTTTTTTTTCGTTGCTTTTCCTTCTTCTTTTCTTTTCTGCCCTTTACTCTCAAGAACAGGAAGATTTCTAGTTGCAAGGTCAGACTAAAGTTGGTGTGGGATCAAGGAAGCTGCTGCTGCTCCAAATGTGCTGGCAGAAGAGCCAGAGTTTTGGTGTGGGAAGGGTTTCCTCACCAGAATGCTAAGAGGTCAAACTGCAGCTCTGATACGACGAGGCCAAGAAGACACGTGGTATTTGATGGGGGCCAGGCATGGACTGCCCGGAGGGGCAGGACTGGAGCACTCACTGAATACATCTGCACTGCGAGAAGCTGGATGAAACCTTTTGTCCTCTGGGATGGGTGGCTGGAGGGTGGCTGGCCCTGACACCTCCAGGCACCACGGGGACCTCTGCGCTCCAGGGAAAGGCTGGATCCATGGCACACAGACCCCGTGCCCTGAGAGAGGACAAAGCAGACCTCCTCGGCTGTGGGGCTGTGGGTGATCGTCCCCGGGGACGGCGACTTTGCTCCCCCAGCTTGTGCTGGGGAAGATCTTCAGGCCACTCGGTGCTGAGCGCTGCAGGGAAATGCCATCGGTGTGGTGTCCCTCGCACGCCACGTAAGGTCACCTCCTCGCTCTTCTTCCCCTGCTTGGTTTGTTAGAGCCTTCCTGTAAGCTGGAGTCCAGACCGAGCTAATGTGTCACGGCGACTGACAATTTGAAGTCTCAAGAAGATGATACAGGGTAGGTTAGAGAAGGAATTAGGAGGGGGAAGTGCAAAGGATGGAGGAGATGGCAACAAGAACGTGCACGTACAAAGGCCAGGTGTGGACAGGGGAGATACCCAGAGGGGGGCAAGGGAAGGGGAGGACTGCCCAAAGGAGCCTCTGGATGCATTGCCAGAGAAGTGGGTGTGAAGAAGACCCCCACAAAGCGATCCCCATCACGTCTGGAGAATGAGGTTACACGTTACCTCTCAAGAGCAGTCAGGCTTGCAGAATTAGCCCAGGCAGGACTACGGGGATGGCGAGGCTCTAGGAAGACCAGGTTCCTGATATGGAGCATGAGAACCTGTTCTTGGAGGCTGAGGATGGGTCAGGAGAAGAGGGACTGGGGTCTGTAGTGTGGGTGTGCTCTGGTGAAAGTGTGGGGAGTGATTAAGGGAAGGTGGCAGGATCAAGGATGGTTTTGCCTCGTGCAGCAGCCAAGAGCACACTTGTGTCCTGGGGGGAGAGATCCTGCTTAGACACGGGAGTTCAAAGAAACAAGGGCTGGAGAAAAGGTAAGAAGCTGTAAATTCAGAGGAACATAAGACAAAGGAGGATGAGGGGGCAGTGGTAGGCAAAAAGTTAGAAAACTACAGGAGACACCTCAGTGTGAAAAAACACACAAGGGAGTGACAGAATCTGAAAGAAGAGGGAAACCCCTAAAAACTTCCATGATGAGGGTGGGGATGGGGTGAAGGCTGGAGATGAAGAGATAAAGAAGAGGGAAGAGAGTTGTAGGGTGTTTTGGGAGAGGGATGGAGGTCAGCAAGGGAAGGGGGGCTGCACTTCAGGATTTGTGACTGGGCGAGGAGAGCTGTAACCTGCCATTTCACTCCTAACGTGGCGTAAAGTGATTTCTGTGCTCTCCTTCAAAGTCGCTAGAGTCTGGGCTAATTAAGTGACAATTTGAATTCTAGCTATACTAGGAAACCAGACTCAAAATACATCTGGACAGGGTCATTTAGCTACATTAATAGGACGCACACCAAGGGGAGGAAGCAGCCATCAGTCTGGTGATTCTTTGCACTGGGAGTTTCAGAGCACTTTAGAAAGCCGAGTGATGCGGCAGATGTTCACAGCCACCTTAACGATGCTAATTGCTGGCACTTCCCATCTGTCAGCAGATCTCTGTGCGAGCAGTGGCTGTGTCGGAGGCATCAGCTCTTTCAGTCTTTCACCAGAGGAGCTTGCCTAAATAAGATACCTTTTGCCTCTGGGAACAATTTTCACTGATATAAAGGTGATTATTCATTAACAATAACACAACTTTTAATGGCTTGGCAGACATCTGGAGGCTGAAGATTTGTTCTGATAGTGCTTAATATGAGCAATTTGATGCGCAGGCTGTAAATCAGTCTGATTCCCTTTTCGCAGGACAGTGGGATAAGGCACAATTTAGGGGTATGGGCTTTGGAGATTGGTCTGGGACCATCCAAATCTAGAAAAAGCCTGATCATGCTTTAGGGTTAAGGTACGTTGCCACTTAACACTGACTTACCCTCCATTGCCTTCTCCTCCCGCACCCAAATACCTGCAGCTGCAGTCAGACACCAGACTCAAAGATGTTGAGCCCTTCATTTAATATCATAAATGTCATATCAATCCAGCGCACTGGACTGCTTCTTCCTTTACTGCTGGAGTTTCAAGCAAACACCTAAATAATTTGTAGCCTGAATGAAAAAGCTTTTCTGCTTTAGCAACTGCTTTCACAGTGGCTATTTGAGAAGGAGAAATCAGAAAGCCAGCAATTCATGATGAAGTAAACATCTTTTTAACATGTTGTTGTTTCTTTCCTCTCCTGGGACTTCCTAAAATAGGTTGTTTCTCTTTGAATCGTGTGAAAAGGGTGATAATCTCAACTTCAGTTCAGACTTGCTCAAAGTTATTTAGCATAGGCTGGACTGTGTGACATTGGGGAAGAACGGCCAGTGGCAATGCCACCTGCCAGATGCACTTTCTAGAGAAAAGCATGACCCTGGTGACTCCTGAGATCGGGAATCAAGAGCTGGTCACAGCTCTGCCTGCTCTGACCTCGCTAGACTCGAGCCAGCCGCAACCTGGAAAGTGCATAGCCACGGTCCCTGCGCTCTGCCGAGGGAGGACTCATCAACCCAGGCACGTCCTTCCCTTGATGTGGATGAAATAAAGCACATGAGAAAATCCAGGGACAAAAAGGAGGAATGGGGCACGGAAAGCATTTGGTGTAGGTTAATGAAGGGACCACACTGGTACGGTGGTCCTGGACCTAGCAGGTATGGGGGGGCACTCCCATTGCAAAAGGATGGGAAAGTTGCAGAGAAATGGAAGTTTTGGAGATGTCACCCGAATGTGAGAGGAGATGGAGTCTTTTTTATGCAACGATTTCTGTGCCTTGATGTCTGGCAGCCATTCTGAAACAAGTCATTCTGAAACAAGCAGCTTTTGCTTCGTGCCCATGCGGGAGCTGCTCAGCCAGGGTCATCCCCTCTATTTCTGAGCGGCAGCGAGGCCAGAGACAGCGAGTCCCCAGGTTGGCTGAGTCAGTGTGTTTGGGGGCAGAAAACCATGCCGAGAAATGATGGCATCTGTGGCCAGAGTCAGATGGGTATGCCTCCCTCCTTCTTCGTCAAGCTTGCAAATATGATGCCTTATTTGGAAAAGTAATTTCTGCTTCTTGCCAAGGATGTACAATCCCTTTTCTGCTCTGTTCTCGCTATAACAGTTCCTGCGAGGGCTCCCACCTGGGAGGACCTATATCTCCAGGGCACCATCCCTTATTGTCACCTAGACCCTGCAGGATGTGTCTCCGTTTATTCCCTGGACCTGGCACAGAGACTTGATATCACAGTTCCAGCACTGGCCCTGTCTTCCACTTGGTTTTTAGGAACTGATGTTAATATGTGTGGCCCTCACTGGCAGCTGTGAGGAGTTGCTCCATCCCAGCCATAGGAGACAATGAAGCTCCCCATTCCCCTGATTTCTGTGGGAGAAGAATGGAGCTGGGGAGCTTTTTGTGAAGAAAACCTCATCCCTTGTCACTCTCTCAGATCATGAAGCCGTTGATCGTATCCTACTGCAAATACAATCTTTTTTAACTAGCTGCTGTGGAAAAGAGGACTGAGAGAAGATGCGAAGCTGGGTGAGATGGTAGGACATCTTCAGCATTGTCTCTAGTTAGCATTTTTTGGAGTAAACCACTTGCTCTCCTGAGACAAATGAAATAAATTACTACCAGGAATGACTGCAAGGACAGTGTTCAGCAATCCCATCACTGTTAGCCTAAATAGTTGGAGAATCGTGTTATTCTTTCACAGAAACAAATCTGTCTTCACAAAAGGAGGCGGTAATGGGGATGGCTGACTAATCTGGGAAATGACAGAAGACATCAGCCAGGGAACAATGTTGTTTCTGTTTCATCGAAGAAGACGGGGTTCATGTGGTTTCCACTCAAAGTGCAAACCAAGAGGTGAGAGTTTGTGCTGCTTTTTCTGAGAAGCGGAGCAGAGCGCGTGGCCCCCACCGCAGAGGTACGGGTACGGGTATGGGCACAGGTACGGGGCTGCCCACGTTGCCCCAGGCACCCCGGGGTGCTGCAGCCGAAAATCTTCATGATATTCCTGCAGCTGGGTGCACTTCCACTCTCCCCTAGACTGATCCACACCTGGGTTTGGAGAGGTCTTTGGGACAGGGAGCAGTAACTTCAGGGTCTTCTACTAGGGAAAATTTCTGGAAGCAGGGCTTTTAGGGACCCTTTAACCTGCCCCGATCCTTTCACCTTGTGCAAAAATGAAAGGATGGGCTTGTCAGGCCAAAATCTCAGACGAGGACCCAGAGACATCCTGTCGCTGTGGTTTGGCTGGCGAAGGACCTCAGCAAGCCATGGGAACAGGCCCACGTGCAATCAGCCGATCCTACTCCATACAAGTACATAACACATGTGCTTGTAAAAGGTAAGGGTTGAATTTTTACCTTTCTGCGGGGGTTATGGGATTGGCTTTACCAGATGCCGAACACCTCCAGCTCTTGCCGTCTTCGATGGCAGGCAGGGATTCCTGGTGACTTGCAGGTTGGCACCCTAAGTCCCTCATGTGGTTAACCACCCTAGAAAAGAGAAAAGTTAGAGACATCATGACGACTTTTGGACTGCTGATTTGAAAAGCTGGATTTCCTCGGGGTTTTTTATGGTTCCAACATGTCAACCTGTAATAAATAGTATACCCACGCTGTCAGGAGATGCTGTCCTGATAGAGCCGGTTGCTGCTTCCCCTTCCTGTTTTGTACATGTAACAAGGGGTGCTTCAGTAGATGGGTGAGATACAGCTTTCTTTAAGCTGTGGTTCCATTATTTCACAAGTCACACTGCAGACATAGCAGTCAAGAAATGAGAAACGTCCAGTGTCGCTTTGTGGATGACATGTTTTCAGGCAAAAGCAGTAGAATACTTTCCCGTTCCTGGAGGCTTCATTTATCAGGAGCTGCAAAATTTTATTAATTCTCCTGGTTTTGTTAGAACTGATGTGAAATCTGTATTCTATGCAAATCTGTCCAAAGTATTCTATCATTCTAATACTTTTTTTCCAGAATGGGACAGACCTAAGGTGCATTTATTGGTGTTTGGACTGGAACTGAGCATGAGGGTCTTTGCAGGTCAGCAGTGACTTTAGGCTTCATAATCAGGGTTACTGGGAGTCTATCCAGGTAATCTTAACTAGCATTTACTTTCAAACTCACAAAAGGTTATGCTTCGATTTTCTAGTTTTGTTTCAGATACTGACACTAGCTTTATTGCTTCTTACCACTTTTTTAGTAAAAAAATATTCTGACATACTAGTTTTTAAAAATAAAAATAGTCTATCAGAGATTTTGTTACAGTTTTTTCCCACCCACAATAGTAATTAAATTATTTAAAAAAAATTAAATAGTAATTTAATTCTTTGATGTTCATTTTTTTGATAGCAGACTTTTCTGATTACGTAAACTACCAGGGTTCTTTTTCTCTGGAAGATGAGAAAACAAACTTGTCCCTGGAAAATTCAACAGTAAACAAAATATTTCCATGGAGGAATTTTGATCCACAAAGCCAGAAATAGTATATGCAAGTTGGCTTTCTTTTTTTGGAAAGGGGATGGAATAAAGATCATGAATATATGTCAATTTGTGGCATCAGAAGTATTTCAGGGCTTATATCACTTTGTTGCGGCCTAATTCCAGCCATGCAGCTGCTCACTCACTCCCCCCTGCAGTGGGATGGGGAGGAGAATCAGAAAAAAAAGTAAAACTCATGAGTTGAGATAAAGACAGTTCAATAGGACAGAAAGGAAGAAAATAAAATTAATAATAATATAAAAATTCAAATATACAAATGCAATTTCTCACCACCTGCTGACCGACGCCCAGTTAGTTCCTGAGCAGCAATTCCTCCCCCAGCCAACTCCTCCCCAGTTTATATACTGGACATGACGTCACATGGCATGGAATACCCCTTTGGCCAGTTTGGGTCACTGTCCTGGCTGTGTCCCATCCCAACTTCTTGTGCTCCTCCAGCCTTCTCGCTGGCTGGGCATGAGAAGCTGAAAAATCCTTGACTTAGTCTAACCATTACTTAGCAACAACTGAAAACATCAGTGTGTTATCAACATTCTTCTCATACTAAATCCAAAACACAGCACTATACCAGCTACCAGAAGGAAAATTAACTTTATTCCAGCTGAAACCAGGACATACTTGGAAATTTTTAAAAATCTAAACTGAAAGGCAAATTCATGCGCATTACTGACTCTTAACATTGATAAGAGACACTTTCAAATTAACTAAACCCATATTTATCTAGTGCATCATTTGATATACTTTGCTGTTATGTATTCGGGAATGGCCAGATAATATCTGTGACACAATATAAGTCAAGTAAATTACCACAGAACATCAGAGATCATGTTAATCTACTGGCATTTGAAAAAGATTTCAGGCCCTGATGACTGGCTTCCAGCCAAGGCTTTTCTGAGGAAATACCCATCAAGATACAGACCCTTACCCTTCACCAGAACAGTTCCACGTCAGCTGTACAAATACACCCACGTGGAAGTCAGACACAGATTTTTTCCTTAGCGCTAGATTGCCCCCTGCTAGGGCTGCTTCAGGGACTTTAACACGGCATTCAAACCCCCGTGGTCCGTACGCTCCGTTTTCAGGAGGTGTCCGTGATGCCACCAAGCCCCGGAGCATCTCTCGGGCTCCCCGGGGCTGTGGGACGGAGTCCTGCGCACCAGCCGAGGTGGTCGGCCGCTTCCTGGGACCATCCCTGGAGCTCCGCAGGGATCGGCGCTTTGTGATCTACACCTCTGGAAAAGCTGGTCATTTAAAATGGCCTGATTTGCCAAAGTTGTTTGGGGTTTTGGGTTTTTTTTTGATTAAGAAGAAATACCAGGTCAGCTAAAACCTGCAAAATTAATCTTTGCTGATTAAACATACACCACCATGGGCTTAACCCTTTAATTACTTCCTTTAACTACCAGCATCTTTCCATTTTATCAGGGTTGGACCTATGCTCATCTGTTCTTATTCACAGTTTTACCCTAGAAAGACATGGCGAACACAAGGATATGACTGGCTAAGCTGGTTCCCAGGAGAAAACTCATCCTTCAAGTCCTACACATGAACTACCAGGACAACCTGTGGTAAATAGCCTGGTGTGCCTGGAAGCTCTGCACATGACGGTTATTTTGCCCTATTGTAGATGCTGGGAAGAGAGGCCAGTTGTCTCCACTGGATGTAGGTCACTACGTGACCAGGACAGTCAGCAATGGGAAGAGGAGCTGTAAGCACCCTGCTTGCCTTAAGCAGAGGCTTGGAGAAAGGACGTGGAACCAGAGCTGTGGTGTCCAGCCTTCTGCATGCCCATATGTGTGCACATCCATGCTGGTCCACAACCTGGAATCAACATGAGCTTGAGGGACCGTCACCATGTTTCAGAAGGGTCATCACGCATCAGCTCTTCTGGCTCTCAGAAACTTTGCAGGCAGTCCGCACCCGAGAAGTGCCGCATTGCCAGGGAGCAGCGACTGGAGTACTTCTGGGATAAAGGCAGGCTCTGAGTGAGGAGCCAGCATCATTTTGCTGCAGCGTTGTGTTGTTTTTTTGGTGTGCCAATCTACAGAATGGCTTCTGCCACCGAGATCTGTCCTGTGACTATGTGCACTGGCTCCGCGTCCAGCGTAAGCGATCTCTACTTTTGACACTTCCCTTTTTAATTTGCAATTGCTACAGTGCTTTACGTGGCAGACGTTTAAAAGAAGAGAGTAGTTAACTGTCCCTAGCTTCTGTACTCTGATCTCAGCTTGCGACAGATCTGGAACAGAGAACATCTTTGCCGTTTTGTGCAAAGAGCATCTTGCTTATTATTTCTTCGTAGGATAATATCCCTTGATTTCTGGACTATATTTAGGTAATTTGAATAATCTGTATCGGGAGGATGATGCTGTTACTGACTGGTTCATACAAGGAAAGCCCCACGTCCATGTCTAGGCTGAGATCACTTGGTGGGCATTCTTGGAGTTCAGCAGCCCAGGGATTCTAATGTCTGCAAAGACAGTAACTGGCATTGGTATTAGAGGGACCCTGCTTGAAGGGGGAGAGAAATAAGGTCTTGAAAGTTTATCATTAAAAAAAAAAGCAAAACCAACTCAGCAAAAGCCTAATCAAGCTCTTGGAGAAAGGAGGAAGCAGGCTGCAAGCCATGCTGATGGTTAAACACACCCCTCCATGCCTGGGCAGGGGGGTTTGTCAACCAGTGAAAATATCAGGGCAGCTAATGCCAACTTGAACAGAAAATGACCAAAACGATCAACTTTGACTCAAAGTAAACTGTAGCACATAATGGCAACATAACAACAGATAAACATTTTGCCTTCTCTAACAACTAATGCAAGGTTGGGGTATGCAAATCTATGGTGAGAATTTAAGTCAACAAAAACTGAGACATTCAGCATGAGAATGATCAATACGGATCATCAGATATGCGAAGGAATTTGGTTAAAATCACCAGTGGAAATAGTATTAGAAATTTCCTGTTCTTTGAGCATTTGAGTGCTCAACTTGTTGGTTGTTTTTTTTTCCTTTGTTGATTTAAAAGGAAAAATGTCAAGAGAAACCCCACTGATGAAATATGACATACTTAATTAGGCTCTTTGTTCAAATCTGATATTCAGATAAGGGGATCCTATATACCAGGAATCTGTGAAAAGATGCTCTTAGAACTACCGGTGTCCACCTACAACACTTTCGTATTTCAGCTTCTAGAACAAATAGCGGAAGATATCATCAGGAAGTTTTACGTAATAGTAGAAGTTTGGGCTTTAATAGTTACATCCTCTTATTTCCTGAATGCCACTGGTGGAACTGCCTGAAAATAATTCACGTTCTCGGTCAGAGGTTGAGTTGTATGGCATACACCCCCACACTGAGCTGCTTTTGCTCTCATCCAGTTGTTACCCACCACATCAAAACTTCCCATACTTCTGTCCCATGCTTTCCTCTTGGATTTAATTAGGTGTGGTCTCAGCCCCCTAACAATGTGCGTGGTTTAGGCTGGCCATAATCTTCTGATCAGCCTCAAAAGTGCCTTCCCCAGGCTGTGAATCAAGCCCTTCAATTATATAACCTGCTGCTCTCTGCGGCTGCTCTTATCTGATCTGCTGAGGAGTGGGTGCTTTTAAAAAAAAAAAAAAAAAAAGGAAAAAAAATCAACCCTCACTAGAGAAGGATATGACTGTTTTTCTGCCCTGATTCAACTATTTTGTGCATTGATGCTGTCTGCAGGATTACAAGTTGATTTGGGCTTCTACTGAGTGAGCTAATTATCATGTAGGGCATACATTTGTAGATTTAAGAATCTCTCTAAAATAGAAGAAAAATGAACTAAAGAGGATCACAATTTTCCTCCCCTTATGCTTCCTCCTTGCTCAGCTCCATGTATAGCCACCAGTCCCTGGTTAAAACACTTGTCCTCCACTGAACTTAAAACCAGGGGATTTTACAGAAGGTGTTGTATAAGCATCTGCCAATGGGCACCTGCAAGAGTTTTCACAAACGGGTATTTGCTCTAGATTAGCTCAAAAGCAGTGGGTGTTTTGATGTCCACCCACAATAAAAAATGCTACCAGCCCAGTCCAGCCCAGCTGTAACTCTCCTGCTGCTCCGGCGAAGGCAGCGGTGCCTGTTCACCTATGGTACTCCTGGGAGAAAGCATCACCACTGGGTCCCGAGCTGAAATAGTGATGGGCTGCTCATGCTCGATGGGCGCTCAGCGAGCGCTCCGTGGGGCACAAGATATCAGCATAATCTCAAACCTTTGTGGGAAGCAGGAATTGCAGAAATCGGGAAAAAATTGTGATGTCTTTCACATCCAGGGCTTGTGTAAAGCACAAAGCACAAATCACAAAGGAGACCACATTAGTCCTGTTATGTATCTGGTCCTGGGACAGACAACTGCAACCTCCAAAGCCGCCCATCAGGAACCTTCTACACATGTTAAATTCACATCATGCAGAAAGCCTACGCGGACAGATGACGTAAGATAACCTTCCATTGACTGCAATGGAAGACATCTTGCTGTCCCAACGATGCAGTGAGGAGTGTCCTCCTTCCAGCCAAGCATAAGCTCTGTTTAGTGCCCATGCTCAAATTGTCCTTTACAGACCATGCACATAAAATGCCATGAATATGCTTTAGAATAGAATAGTTCCGTTGGAACTAATCATTTAGTCCAACTGAAACCACCAGGTCTCTTCCTCAACTTGGTTAGGAGATTGACACTATTTTGGGAGTGAAGAATCTCAGCTCAGCCCCTCTTAGACACCAAGTGCCAAGTCTCTTTGCCTGTGAAGTGAAATAGTTAACAAATCACGCACAACTTTGCCTGTGTAGACCAAGTATAATTTTTTCATTCAGCAATGTTTTTAGTGCCTGTATATTTTCACTAATCACTACACTTACCGTAATCTAGTCCCATTGTTAAAAATGCTAACCACAGGCTGTTGTAGTTTTACTCATTTCTTGTCAAACCAGTGTTGCAATATCCTTCCAAAACCCGTTCCCGCCCCCCCCTTTATTAATTGTGTTATGTGATACTCAATATTTTGAAATGCACTTTTAAGCTTCTGCAGTTTGATATTCTTTCCCTGTAGTGGTAAACAATAAATAATGCATTTACCAATTACACGTTTTTTCATATTCTGCTCATTCAAAAAAAAAAAAAAAAAAAAAAAAATCATTCTCAGGTAGATAATAGATGGAGGACAAAAGACAGGCAAGAAACAAGCCTTTTCGATCAGAAAGTAAAAAGTGCACTGGAAGCTGCCTAAATAACATCTAAGGACAGCAGTAAAATTAATGGTCCAGTAAAGATGAGTTTTAATGGTAGATCAAAAAAGCTACTCTGCAGTCAGAGCACAATATATTGCCCTTAGTGTGTTTTACTATATTTCATGCAGTGAAGCATGCACAGGAAACAAGTCATCTTTATTACCATGCCTGTCAAAGTCAAATTTTGCAGGACGAAATACTCCCATTTCCTCCTGAATTGGGTGCAGGACTGGAGAGGGCACCAGGATGTCTCTGTACCTGCTCTGAGATGGGGGGTAAATCCCTGGTCCCACTCACCCACAGCCCAGCACACACTGCAGGCAGCGGATGATGCACTTTTACCATGGTGGTTTTGTTTCCTGGCACTATGGCAGATCTTACACAGCTCTGGATTTAGTTTCCTCCAGTTTACAAGGCAAAAAAATTTTGGCAAGTGCAAACGGTGAATATTGCAAAGCAATAAAAAAGTATCTCAGAAAAGTTGCTCTGCTGATTCTCAGCAAAAACATTAGCCTTTGAAGTCTGAGCAAAACCATGGGACTTGCTTTTCTCCTAACATTACTCCCACTTCCTGAGAAACAGAAATAAGGAGCAGCCATGGGAAAAGGGATTTCTCCCTTAAAACTTAAACATGCAAAATTTACCCATCAGCTTCAGCTAAGCATGGACACACATTCCACATATTCGTAGAATCATGGAAAGGTTTGGGTTGGAAGGGACCTTAAAGATCATCCAGCTCCAACCCCCATGCCTTGGGCAGGGACACCTTCCACCAGACCAGGCTGCTCCAAGCCCCATCCAACCTGGCCTTGAACACTGCCAGGGATGGGGCAGCCACAAGTTCTCTGGGCAACCTGTGCCAGTGTCTCACCACCCTCACTGTAAACAACTGCTTCTTTACAGCTAATCTAAATCTACCTGCGTTCAGTTTAGAGCCATTAGCCCTTGTGCCATCCCTACATGCCCTCATAAAAAGTCCCTCCCCATCTTTCCTCTAGGTCCCCTTTAGGTACTGGCAGGCTGCTATAAGGTCTGCCTGGAGCCCTTTCTTCTCCAGGTGAACAACCCCAACTCTCTCAGCCTGTCTTCCAGGGAGAGGTGCTCCAGCCCTCTCATCATCTTCATGGCCCTCCTCTGGACCCGCTCCAACAGGTCCATGTCCTTCTTGTGCTGGGTGCCCCAGAGCTGGATGCTGTACTCCAGGTGGGGTCTCACAGAGCAGAGCAGAGGAGGAGAATCACCTCCCTCAACCTGCTGGTTACGCTTCTTCAGATGCAGCCCAGGATGCAGGTGGCTTTCTGGGCTGCAAACACACATTGCCGGGTCATGTTGAGCTTCTCATCAACCAACACCCCCAAGTCCTTCTCCATAGGGCTGCTCTCAATCCACTCATCGCCCAGCCTGTATTTGAGCTTGGGATTGCCCTGACCCATGTGCAGGACCTCACACTTGGCCTTGTTGAACTTCATGACGTTCATATGGGCCCATGTCTCAAGCCTGTCCAGGTCCCTCTGGATGGCATCCCTTCCGTCCAGCGTGTCAACCTCACCACACAGCTTGGTGTCATCGGCAAAACTGATTAGGGTGCACTCAATCCCACCGTCCATGTCACCAATAAAGATGTTAAACACTGCCGGTCCCAATACCGACCCCTGAGGAATGCCACCCATCACTGCTCTTCACTTGGACATCGAGCCATTGACCACAACTCTTTGAGTGCGACCACCCAGCCAATTCCTTATCCACCGAGTGGTCCATCTATCAGATCCATGTCTCTCCAATTTATGGACAAAGATGTGGTGCAGGACAGTGTCAAATGCTTTGCACAAGTCCAGGTAGATGATGTCAGTTGCTCTTCCCTTATACACCAACACTGTAACCCCGTCATAAAAGGCCACCAAATTTGTCAGGCACAATTTGCTCTTAGTGAAGCCATGTTGGCTGTCACCAATCACCTCCTCATCTTCCATATGCCTTAGCAGAGTTTCCAGGAGGATCTACTCCAGGATCTTGCTGGGCACAGATGTGAGACTGGCCTGTAGTTCCCCGGGTCTTCCTTTTTCCCCTTATTTTTCATTTCCCCTTTTCCAGTCAGTTGGAACTTCACCAGACTGCCGCAACTTCTCAAATATGATGGATAGTGGCTTAGCCACTTCATCTGCCAGTTCCCTCAGGACCTGCGGATGCATCTTATCAGGTCCCATGGACTTGGTCACCTTCAGGTTCCTTAGATGGTCTCAAAGCTGATCTTCTCCTACAGTGGGTGGTTCTTCATTCTCCCAGTCCCTGCTGTTGGCTTCTGCAACTTGGGCAGTGTGGCTGGAGCACTTGCCAGTGAAGACTGAGGCAGGAAAGTCATTGAGCACCTCAGCCATCTCCATATCCCAGGTAACCAAGTCTCCCATTTCCTCCTGGATAGGGCCCAAATTTTTCCTAGTCTTCCTTTTACCACCAATGTACCTATAGAAGCTTTTCTTGTTGCCCTTGATGTCCCTGGCCAGATTTAATTCTCTCAGGGATTTAGCTTTCCTAACTTGATCCCTGACTGCTCAGACAATTTCTCTGTATTCCTCCCAGGCTACCTATCCTTGCTTCCACCCTCTGTAGGCTTCCTTTTTGTGTTTGAGTTTTGTCCAGGCGCTCCTTCACATATCTAATTCCTAGAAACCAAAATCTGCTTGGGACCCCTCTCTATCAGGAAGTTATTCCAATGTTTACTCTCAAATGACCTTTATATTTTAATTTAGTACTATTATTTCCAGTTCTAACCTAAAGAATCACTTCCAATAATTATTCTCTCTTCCTGCTGTTAATAGCTTCTGACTGTTGCCTGTTCCCTCTTCTCTTCCCTTGCCTGAGCGTTCCTAAATCACATTGCAAATCTGTGGCTGTTAGATTCAGTGAGGTGTATTAAACCTCTCTGGTTTGATTTCAGATGTCTGCAGCTATTTAATTGGTTTTAAGACTTTATTCCATCATCCTTCCTCTTTCAGACAGTGCCTCAGGCTCTTTCTACTTTCTTGCTCCTTGCTGGTGTCCCTCCCATCCACCCATCTGCTGATAAGCATTGCCCAACAAGATTGCAGTGAAGGACCATTGCCTTCCTGTTTACCAGGGTGCTCTTCTGTGCCAGGTCAGATCATGTAGGCTATCTTCTGCCCACATCAGTCTGATTTACAGCCTGCAGCCATCCATTTCAGTACCCGCTGCTCTTGCCTACCAACATAGTCACAGCATCTGATCAGCTCCTGGTCCAAGACGCGCTTGTCTGCGAGATCCCCCTGGCTGGAGAGGAAAACCACCACCAAGAAGTGACCAGCTGGCTCTGGAGATGCAGCCCAAAAGTCATTCAACATAATTCCTATTTCTCTTTCTCTTTTGCAGCCAGATGAGTTGACTCAACACGACAACCAAACCAGAACAACTTCGAATGAAAAGAAACAAGAGAAGAGTGTAAGATGGGACTAGCTGTACAATGAAGCATGAAACAGCAACTGCGCCAACTGATTGCCCTTTTTCACAATTCTTAATTCTCTTCAGTACCAAAGCTTCTGAGCTCCATCTGGGTAAAACAGGGGTGTTTCTTGCCAGAGGCATTAATTTTCATGTTCTTTTATGATACCAGGCTAGATGAAGTATCTTACAATGAGCAAGAACTGAAATTCTAACACTTAATAAACTAGTTTGTACAGCCATGCTGAGGAACCATGGAATATCCTTCTTTCTGATTTGGGAATTAGGACAAAAACCCCACAGGTTAAATGACGGAGAGTATGGAAATGGAAGGAAAGGAACACGTCCGAGGTGCTGGAATGGTGTCTGTGGAACACCTGTAGATGGGCTGAGAAGCCTGCTGAGGACAGGATACTAAGCAGAAATATATTCTTTTGTTTTCCACTTTCCTTTCACCAAGTTGTGTAAGCTTCAGAAACCATTTGGTGTGAAGCAGGGTTGGAAGGGCTGAAAGGTAGTCTGATCTTGTCTCCTCATTTCTAACCTCAAAGGATCACCACTGAAAAATAAGTCTTGCTAGTCTCAAGCCAGACAATACTGGAAACTCGCCTTCATTGCAAAAACCACTAAAAAAATTCAGAGTTGGTTAAGGTCTATAAAGAACAAACCATGCTCAGGTTTTTGTTATGGAAAAGAGTTCCTTACTTTTGTATTGACCTATTAATTCTGAGTTTGAATAAAAAATATATTAATTTTTGTGGGCTTAACATGCCAAGATTCTTGATTTCATCTCATTCTAGATGCATCAAATACCCTACAACTGAGTTTAGTCATACAAAAGAGGACTCTCTCATGGCCTCTCTGTCCTGAGAACTGCTCTACAGTCCTCTCCTCTTAATGTGCTGGGAAAAGGGAAGAAACTTGCAGAAAGTTCCTAAATCTGTAAACAAACCAGGGAGGCAGATGAGCTTAATGATGTTTGGGGACGATGTGTAGCAGAAGCATCTCTAATTGTGGTTGCCCCAGTCACTTGCTAGTGGGAATGGTCTCGGTTTCCCAGGAAGTGCTGGCTTGTGCAAATTTCCTCAGATGTCAACTGTTCTTCAGGAGAAGACGGATTGCTGGTCACGAGAGGAAATGGGTGACGTGCAGATCATCCTGTCATCTGGGTTGGGAAAAGAAGGGGGAGCAGCTAAGGAAGCTAGCGTGAAAGCTTTTTTCCTTAAAAAACAAACAAACAAAAATCACACACAAGATAATTTCCCTTGTGATCGCTGATAATTAAAATGCAGTGGTACTACATGTGGTGGTGGAGGCTGGGAACAACCTGCAGCCCAGGCTGTAGTCCTTGGTCAGTCACTTCCAGGGAAAGCCATGCCATTGGGCTCAGACTGAGGGCACCCGCCATGAACATGTCATAAAATGATTCATTGGTGTTGATCTCAAATTTAACAGAGCAGCAATTAAAATCATAGCTTTATAATCATATTGACTCTGAGTTTTGGCAACAGCATTTAAAATCCAAAGACAACGTGTCTCTTCCCATCCATCTGAAGATCGCTCAAAATATGAACATACTGCCAGAAAAGAAAAATTCTCCTCTGGGAGATGACAAATAACATACCCTGTCCAGCGGATATCAGCTGAGCTTTTGCAAAACTGAGACATGCTCATGTTGGAATTAATACCTTTTCAGTCTCTTCCAGTAAATTTCCAAGTGCTGGGAAGCAGAGAGCTAAAGGAGTACTGTAGTTACCAGCTAGTGAAGACTGGAGCTCATCACCCATTGCCAAGCAATGTCTTAAATCCCTTTTTGTGCTGCTTTTGATCCATCATCTTGTGAGTTAGAGAGATGCAGGTCACTGGGCAGTCATTGCCCAGAGGTACCACTGGTGGAGCTAGGTCTTTCCCCAACTTTCTGAGCTCCCTGAAGTCGTCTTTATGAGGTTTTGTTTCAAATTTGCAACACTCAGGGTACACATAGAAATAAAGCACACCAGTGCAGTTTTATCTATACAGTCTGTGGCTGTTTGTGCCTCAAAACCACATTGGCTTTGCAAGGTCAGGCTCAGGAATGACTTTTGACCTTGCACTGGCGCAAAAACCCATGGCCAACGCCAATCTCTTCCCAGGAAAATTCAGACTTCTGTGCAAACTGTCTACACATATCTGAGAGATTTATAGCCGATGCTTGCTCCCTGAAGATCATCCCACATCATGAAAATAGGCCTTTTTTGGCCATCTGAGTACTTCTGAGATAAATCAGCTATGCTTCTGTTTAACTTACGGGCTGACACTGACAAGGAATTGATGTTAAAGGCTGTTTGTTCAGATACTTGCACTTAATCTGGGTGGCTGCTCTCTGCCCTGCAGCCTTTGTAGCTCTTCCAGAGCCTTTCCTGAAGTGCACCATAATGTTTTACACGCATGCAAGTCATGTAGGGCTACTGTATACCATGTACTTTGTACCTGCCCGAACTCTGTGGAGAGCAGCGGACCCAAGCAGAGCAACCCAGTTAGAGAGGATGATTTCTGCATTTTGTGCCTACCCAAAGCTAAACTGAACAACTGATTTCTGCATTGTCTTCCGATTAATTTGCCCACATTCAAGTTCCTCCATTGCCTTCAAAAATCAGATTCCAGCTTATCATTCCTGCCTTTAAAGTTCTGTATTAGAACACAATTAAAAAGCATCAAGCCAATGTTTTCCAAACTCTCAGACTTTCACTGCAGGAACCATGGGTCCTGAGTTCAGCTGAAGTCTTGGCCTGCTGCTTTATTTATTTAGTTGTACTTGTATGCATCATTATTTCTATGTTGTGTTTTCCTTCTAATTTTTCCCACAAAGATTTTTTCTAAGGCACAGCAGGACTCCATAGAACAGGATCATCATTATTTAGCCTTTATTTTTGTTTTACAGACATTAGAGATTTTGGAAGTAGTAGCTGTTCTAGCAAATCCATAGGGCCATGTCAGCGCAGAAATCAGCATGAGTACCTGCCACACGTCCCCTGCCAAGGGCCAGCTCTCAGTACTTCTGCATCTCTGCAACTGCACTGACTACTGCCAGGAACACCAGATGGGTCCTAGGTCCTATTTTACACTTCCCAGTGCTCTCTTCAAAAGAGAGGAAAAAGCAAATCCCAGTAAAACAAGAGAAAGCTGGGAATCCTTTAGCCTCCTCTGTGCAGGTTGTGGTGATAGCCACTGGCATTAGCACCATCACCAGTGCACATTGGGCTGGGTTTGTGAGGAGGCAGGTAACACAATATCTTCAGTTTCAGCTGGCAGTGAAAGTCGTTTTTCTTCTGAAAACCACTGGTGTGGCCTTAAAACCCCCCAAACTTCTGGTTTTAAATTCCCTCATTTAACAGATAAGTTACTTCTCCTACCCCCAGACTCTCTCCAGATCTTTTATCAGCTTCAGCCGACTTGTGATCTGTCAAGTGACAAGCTCTGGAAATCCTGATACCAACTTTCTCTGATCTTAAGACCAGAATTTCTTTGAGCAGCAACCAACATTTTCCTTTCTGTTGCCCTGAATCCCAAAAGCTACAGCTTTCCCAGCTCATACGAAGCTCTCTTCCACTCGCACTGGCACCTCTCCGGTCTACTTGTCTCAAGCAATTTGCCCAAAGCTGTCTTTGCCATAAAAAAAGCTATGTGCTGTTGGCAGTGAATTGAGGTTTTTCATGAGAATTGAACCATCAGGTCTCTCCTGGGGAAAATAAAGAGGAACCTCAGGGGAGGGCCTGGCTTGTTCTGGCCCTTGCTCCTTCCCAACCTTTGCAAAGGCAGTGGTGTCCACTGCTGGTGGGGCTGGCTGAGGCCCCAGAACCAGTAGATAGACCTATCTGTAAGCAGTCTGCCTCACCAGGCCGTGGTACCAGGCTGAAGCAGGCCCTCCAGAAAGGATGTAATTTAAGAATAATTCCTTGTGAACCAGAAATAAACATTTAATGTTTATCTTCTTGGTAGTTCTACAAAATAGGAGGGTTCAGTGGGCAAAGCATCTAGTGGACTGAAGCTCACCAAAGGACTTTTACTGTACTGAAGCCAGCCCTATTTTAACTGCAATTTTATTTATGTCTGTTACAAACTTCTGAAAACCAAACTCGTGCAGTAGCCACACACAAAAAGAGAGGGTAAGGATCAACAAAGTGCCATTTTTGCTTAATAAGTGTTTATGCTGCCTCCAAGCTTTTTTCTCAGAGTTACGGCATCGCTATTACAGACAATGAGAAGCAAAAGAACAGTAATGGCTCATGCAAGAACCTGCAATGCTGCAGACGAGCTGCAGCGGGAGAGAGAAAGTGAGGCAAGAGGTGACAATGTAAATATAAAAAGGCAAAGGCTTGAGGAAATAGAAGAGAAAGGTGTCGATATTCTCACCTCTAACTCCTTGCTTGCTTCCTTACGTGAGCTTCACTTCCAGAAAAGGAATGATTTTCACCGCAGCAGCGAGAGAGCAGGTCTGCAGCCACATTAGTGCTGTAGCAGTAAGAACTAAACAGGTGAGATTAGATGGATCAAGTCACTTCAAGAACAAGTGTCAGGAAAGGGGAATCACTTGTGCTGAAATCCTGCTTGGGTGATCAGAGGGCTGCAGAGATCCTCCTCCATCAAAGCCGGGCATTAACGAAGCTGGGGAGTGAAGGCAGGGAGGTCCACTGAAGAAAGGACACAGGTAAGGGGGGTTTTCCATGGAGACCAGAGCTGAGGGCGTGCTGGAAGCTCTGTATGACTTGGGAGTAGCATATTTTGGCCAGGACTAATTGAGAAAAACTCTGTCTTTCCTGAATCCCAACTGATCTGGTCAAACCCACTTTCCCTCTCTTCCAAGTTGACCTTCTCAACCTCAGCTGTGCAATTACCAACAACCCCTCACTCTCCTGCCTTTTCTTGACCATGGGAACTATATAAACCTGTGATTGCTCATGAGGAGCTGCTGTGCTACATCTGGGGGCTGTGTTCAATATGAAACCCCAAGATATTCAGTCTCCCTGTGAGAGCAAAGCACAGTGAGAACTTGGCACAAGATGGTCCCTGCTAGCCCCTCCATCCACAGGGCTGCCTGTACAGTCATTTTTCCTCAGCTAGCTGCGGGATTTACTCCCTCCACATGCCTCTCGGTGACTGCTTGAAGGTGGTTGTATGCTGCCGGGTTCAACCTGCCCATGCTTAGTTACATTATTGACTGTCAAAAACGTTAAATGGGAATGCAAAGAAATCTGGCCAATGAGGGACAACGACCAGTTTTTCAATGTTTAAACAATCTAAGTATTAAATAGGCCTGAAAACTCCCTTAGGACAAGTATGTTTCCAAAACTATTTTCTAGGTTTGCCAGTGAGGTTGCTCAGAAGTTTGGCAATGGTGCAGTTAGGTTGCTCTCTTATTTAACTGTTTTTCTATTTAAGTTATTTTTGTCCATCCGTGTGTTCCCACTAAGAAACAATTTACTAATGCCTGTCATCTGTCGAAATAAAATACATCTACTAAAAAGGGAATTGCTTGGAGTAGCACAGAATTTGTTTCCTCCTTACATTCTTTTAGGCAACAATAACACTCTAAATAGCTCCTAAGTTCTTTTGTTAAAGAAATAATAAATTTTTCTTTCTGTCAACTAACTTTCCCCCAAGCCAGCTGAAGATAACCACTGTTACTCTTCAATACAGAAAAAGCAGATTTCTGGGAAACAATGGAGGCAATACCAGTAATTCATCTTGCACTTTTTTCAGCTCCCCTTGCTGGTGGAAGGGTTGTTTTATGCGATGACTGCATGCACAATGATCCGGATGGAGAGAGATCATGGCATTAGCGTCGTTGCTGCTGGTGGGTTGGGATTTCCAGCTCAGCTGCTGAGTGAGCTATCAGAGACCACTGCTTAGTACAGGCTTCACCTGCTCGAATCCTGCCACGCTCCAGCCATGCCTTCACTAAACTTGTACCATCCTAAATACTCCTTTCTTTTTTTCCGATGATTCTGCATTTACCTTCCACCACTGCAAAGAGCTTTTGCTCTGCTTTCATTTGCTACAAAGGTGTAAAGGTTGGAGAATACCCTTACCCCAGGTAAATATGCATTTGATGAGACATGGGACAACATTACTTCTGATTGTACATGACCTACAAGATCCAGTCTGGGCTGGTACCTCATTGTGGAAATGGCACTGGTGCTGTGTGTCACCCATCTCAAATTAAAACCCAACAAGACCTGAACAAATCTTCTATTTCCTGGTGCTGTTAGGAAACAGGAATCTCATTCTACTAAACTCAACCATTTGCAACATATCCAGACCTCAAGCGCTGTTTTCAGTTCACGACTGAATTTTCAGTTCCAGGAGTTCTTCATTCTTTACTCAATGATAATTTGCTATTCCAGCTTACAAGCCTGAAAAAAACTGTTTTCTTAAAAAAAATAAACAAAGCAAACCAACTCCCAGACATCAGGAACACTCCGCCACCCAAACCCAAATGAAAATCTCAACCTCAGACCAAGATAGCCTTGGAAAACAACTAATGCCAAGCTGAAAAACACATTTGCAAATACTTTTTTCTAATGTAGCCCCAGTCACTTTAAAACAAATTCCTTGGTGTGTCCTCTATTTTTCCCTCAGGGGAAAATAGAAATTAAACTTATTTTCAGGGGAAGCATCGCAAGTGTTTATGGAGGACATTATTCCCAAAGAAAGTCTAGGAGAGCAACAGATGTTTATCCTCCAGGGTCTCAAGGACAGCAAAGAACATTTTTCTGGGAAATCTGTGTTGAACCCACTCCAGAAGAATAGTGGCAACCCCATGTCTGCATGACCGTGTCCCTGTCGGCTCCCTGGATTTACTGCCTGGTGGATGCTCACCAGTGCCCGCAGACATCCAGTCCATGATGCTGCTGGTGCCATGATGGACTGCACGCTATGGAAGAGATACCATCCGAGCCTGTTGAAAGGCGTGCCAGTCCTGAGAGATGGTTGAATACCTACAAATCCATTTGCCACCTCTGCAAGGGCAGATGATGGGATGCACACTGCTGGTACCTGCTTCTTCCTTGCCCTGCCAGGACTCAGGGCTCACATGCAGCAAAACCTGCTTTTTTTTCTTGTGCTTGGCTGGCCATTGAGCAGCACACACCAACATCAATGACTGGTGATGCTCAGTCTGCCAAAATTTTTAAAAACTCAGGCCAAAAAGTAAATTTGCTGTCGCCGCTGGTGCAACAACAAATAGCTTCAAGCGGAGGGAGCCTATGTAGCAGCCTCATTATGTCTGACCATACCAAGGTTACAACTAAGAGCAGCAGAAGGCAAACAGCAAAGCAGGCAGGCTGGGGGGAGCTGAGCAGTGTGGGCAGATACCTGGGGGAGCACGAAATTGGGGTGCATTACAGGCTGACGTGAGAACAGCAGTGCGTTCCTGGGAAGTTTCCAGCATAAATCGAACTACAGATGTCCTTGGACCGTTCCTCAACGCTGAGCAGTGGTGGTGTGGGACGTGAATCGTGCTTCGCTGCAGTTTCATCTACTGTGGAGCAAAGTTCAATTCCTGGCAACGTTATTACATGAATGTTAACAAAATAACAAAAAATTTCTAAGGTGAAGCAAGGAAGTGAGTGGACTGGTTGCTCACAGTGACACAGCTCTGCCATTTTCCTTCTGCTTGGGAGGGCTGGATGCAGACCAGCTCTTGCAGGCATTTATGTTTCCAAGAGTCACCTCAGTGCTGCTGTCATGCTTTGGTTTGCTCTTAGGAATAATAATAAATATAGGCTGCGTGTAGCATGCAGCTCCAAATTTGACAAGACAATTCCTATTGAAAAACCACAGAAATAAGCTCACTCTTCTCTTTTGTGGCAAGCTGGAGGATGTGGGTTTCTGCCTTCTCACGTGCTTCACATAGTGTATTTGTGTGTTCTCAGGTGTGAGGAAAGGAAGGAAAACAAAAGTGTTGAAAGACTTTTGGTCTGATGATTTATGAAATGCAGGAAATACAAGAAAAAGTAAAATTTTGTGTACCTGTGTCATGGCCTGAGGTTGAAAAATAGACTCCCTTAACCATGCAGAGCATACAGGATAACTTCTGCTGATGATTATGGGTTTGGCTATTCCTTACCTGGAAAAGCTGTTAAAAATTCACCATATATTCTTAGTGATTTTCCTATGCATCTTGTTCAAGCTAAAAAAATCAAAACAATTGGCCCTATTTATGAATACAATATTAGACTCTGTGAGTAAGACTATAAATTTTTATATATGTGTTAGGCACAAAGAAACACCAAGAGAGTAATAAATAGAGGGAGAACACAGGTTATGAATAAATGATAATTTAGATAAATGGAGGCAAGTAACAAGGGGACACTTAACAAGCAAACATGCCATTTACAGTAGGAAGAGCTCCTAGACTGTGCAGCAAGGAAAGGGAGGAAAGGTCGTTAGGTGAATTCTAATCAAGACAAAGTACGGGACAAATAATTGCCATGAAAAAAACCCCTTCTGCTTTGATGAGTTGTAGTAAGTCTTTTTAAACTCAGATATACTTAATTTTATGATTCTGTTAGCTAAGTAACAATATGATGCCTTGGAAATAGAATGAAGGAAGAGGGCAGAATTTAGTGTGGGGACACGTGAAGGCACCATCTTTGGAGGAGGTCTCAAAATTGCCTCTAGTGCTCCTCCAAGGGCAGAGCAAAAAACACATTTACTTTTTGGCATGTGGAAGAAAACATTGTATGTATGTAGTTTCACACTGTGTGGACCACGAGGACAAGCCGTGATGGAGGCAGTCCAGCCAGGGGCACGGCGAGCGTGCGTTGGGTGTCGAAAGCGGAGGCATTCAGCAGAAAACTGTGGTGCCAGAGCTGAGGAAGTCTGCGGGGGCTGGGGAAATTCCCACCACCCTTGTCCTCGGAGATGAGCTGAGTGATGGCAGCGCAGGAATGCTGTGACTCAAGGGGAAGCACTTTCCCAGATCTTTAATTGAAAACAGACTGTATTGACCACGGTAGCTACTGTGGGATCTGCGGCTGCTGTGAGCCTCAAACAAGAATGATAGGCTGCACGTAAAACCACGTTATGAACAAAAATAAAAAGGCACGAAGGCTTGTTCATCACACAGCAGGGAGAGAAACAAGTGAGCACTAAGGAGGGATTTGTGCAGGCAGGGATGTAGCTCTGCAGGGCGAGAACCCAAAAGCGCTTAACCTGGGCTGTAGGGTGGTTTCAGGCTTTCCCGTATTCTTTTTAGAAGAGTTGTCAGCTGAGAACTTGCGAACTCATTCAAGAGATTCCCAAAACTTCAGCTATGGGCAACTATGGGGAATTTCCTTCTCTGCTACTTTTGCCTGGATGAGGGGCATTTCCCAAAGGGCTGTTACCACTTTATTTCCCGATTGGAAATGTGAGTTAGTCAGTGAAGGAGGAAGACAAAACCAAGTGAGATTTGCATTAACATTTTTGTACCTAGTTCTTCCCCCCAGTTTTATGAATCACCACCATTTCTTTATGCATTTTATCTGTACTCTTGTTACATTCAATACCTTAGACAAAAAGGATTAAGCCATCAACCTTCTCCCAGTTTCCCTGTAAGGAAATCTTTTCTGTCAGTTGTGCAAAAGGGGCTGATGAAATCCTGGAAGCCACTTGCAATGGTGTCTTATTGCTGGACTTACTGTCCTCAAGGAGTGAAGATTACATTACTAATGCTTTATCCCAGCATTTGCCCTCATTAAAAGTGACTTTCCTTTTCTATATTGAAAATAGAGAATAAAGGCAATAAAACAAGTGAGCTGACTATTTTCTTTGCTGATGAGCTGTTTGGAAAGGTGGAAAGTGGAAACTTGTGTTCTTGAGAGAGCTGCAGAATACACCCAGGTCACACATCCCCATACCTGCCCCTTCACGTTTTACCAAGGGGCCAACATAAAACATCCTCTCTGTGATGAACATCTTGGAAGATTCTTGTCTGTGCGTGGCCAGGGGAGATAAACATCGTCCTCTGCCAGCAAAGGCGCAATCGCCTCGCCTTGTGTCCTGCCTGAGGATGTCAGTTATGTCCAAGAGGCAGCTGCGTTGGATTTGAGGACACACTGGAAAGTCCATCCCTCCCTCGGAGAGTATGCTCATCTTTCTGCTGTTTGAAGCCCCGAACCAGCAGGGATAGGGCTGAAACTCTCCCATTTCTTCTTCTCCTCCAGTATGCAGGCTCTGCTGTTTTTCCATCGGAAAGGACACAAAGCAGGTCAGCTCAGTGGCTTTTGGGAGGCCCTCCTGTTGGTTTGCTGCCTGGGAAGGTCTGGCCATACTGGCTCCCACTTGGCGCCCATAGGAGCTGCTACGTGTCACTCCTGTCCTCGAGTCTTTTCCCTTTGTCGCCCAGCTCTTCCTCATATTTGCAAATAGCTGCCTGGCTTCTCCTTCTCCCTTTTCCAGTCAGAAGAGACAGTCATTTGGCTGGTCTGTAGTTTTAAAATGAGTTTCTTACACTCTGTGAGGCTAGGGAGAGAAGGTAATGATAAGAAATTGTGGAGAACTTCAGTGAGGAATCACAAAAGGTGCTGGAGAAATGCATATTCTCTGAGGATAATAAAGATGGGAAATGATATAAAGTCATATGCCCAGGCAGGAGAACCTCCATCCATTTAATGAGGGGAGAAACAGGAAAGCTTGGCTGAAGATCAGACAGTAATTGTTCTGGTTTCTCAAGGAACCTAAGAGAAAAGAAAAAAACTAATGTGAAAAATGAGAAGAGCAGCACAGGCTGTACGTACCATAGCTGTAAACCAGGATGGCCCAGGGAATCGCAGCAGCTGGCACGACTTTAGAACCAGATAAATGGTTAACCACCAAAGAATAAGAATTAGGACTTGTTTTGTAGGACCAAGCTGAAGAGTTATTTACAAAAAAACTGCCTTCCTACAATTTCCTTGAAAGCTTCAAGCATGTTAAAAAAAACCTCCCCAAAATGCAAGATATTCACATGATGTAACTTATCTGGATTTCCTTGATAAAGTTCTCTTCGGTATAAAGAAAAGAAATAGGAATAGGACTGTTTTCAGTATCAGCAAGAGAGAGAGGTTGTAGAGGCAATAGGCAGTTTTCATGGTGCCCCTTGGCAGTGTTTCGGGGTGTACAAAATTGCACTACAAAGAGATGGAGAGGGGACACTGATGAGATGGCAAGGGAAAAGTGCTGGAAACCCTCTGGTGTCAAAAGTACAGTGGAGTACTTTGGAGAGAAGAAAATTGAAATTTTCTTACCTATTGCTGAATTCTAATTAAATTCAATTGTATTTCAGTTGCCAAGCAAAAAACAAATTAAAAGTCATCAGCTGTAAAGAGCACTGCTAGTCAATGTACAGAGCTAGCCAAAGCCTTCAAACAAGGGTGTAGCACAAAATAAACAGGTTATGGAGAAATATTGGAAACCATCTCATGCCACTGCAGAAATCAATCAGGGATGCTGCGTTCATTCTGCTTGCATTAAGGGAGATACTGGTGGTTCAAAGAGGAGCACTGAAAGCCATCAGTCATCAGGAGCGATTACTAATGCAGGTAAAGATTAACTGAGGGAACTGATAAAAGATTTCACTGCAGCCGCCTTTCCCATGGCCGGTCCCATCTCTCCGTGCTGGCTCTGCAGATGTCTGCCAGCCCTGCAAGCTGAAGCGGAGCACAGCTCGGGTCGAGGAGTACCTCATCTCACCCCTTCTGCCTTCCCTGTGATTTTGTTATTGTTTTCACAGAGTTGGTGCCACAGGGGAATCAGTCTGACTAAATGGGTGGTGCCCTGGAGAAACAGAGGGTTTGCCGTATCTTTCCGCAAGTTATTATGAAATTGCAAGCCTCTGAGAAAGTGTGTAGCTTGTTTGCAGAATTTATGGTCTTGCAGCTGACGGTGCGGTTGTATCATCTCAGCATGCAAGCAAAATAAGCAAATATAATAGAAATGGTAGTCGTAAAAAATAAAACTGCTATGGAGAGCCTCTGGCAAAAGCTAACTCATTCTTATTAAAATCAAATATAAAAAATGAATATTTATACACATAAAGCACAAGCTATATTAATCACCAACCAGTCAAATCCCCTTTTTTCAGGGATTTTCTCTGGCTTTGGCAGATGTCCTCTCACCAGCACTCCAGTGCAAACCCAGGATGGCCATTGCTCTCTGAGCAGGCAGCAGAGCACAGGGCTGCCTTCCCTGCATAATCCTCAGGTTGCGGCTGCAATGACAGTGCTCTGCAGCACCTGGATTTTCAGCTGCTTTATCTTTCTACAGCTTTCCATCATTTAGAGAAGCAGTGAGGGGAATGGCATGCTGTCGGCAGAGCTGGTGTTGGACTAGCTGCAAACCCTGCCTGTTGATCAGAAACCGATGCAGCATCACCGCCTTTATTTCCCTGCCTTCATGTATCGACTCTAGGCATGAGATCATCATCCACGACAAGGCTGGGAGCTGTGGTACGTGTTCGTGTGGCTCTGAACATATCGGTTTGCTATTCTCCGTGGTGCTGAGACCTCGTGAAGAGACACCCCTGCCCTGGAACACGGATGAATTTGGCTTAACCACCATCGTGCCTGGAGAACAACAGAGGAGGGTTAGTGCAAAGGTAATCAGCATCAAACCTGGGTATCCCAGGAAACACCAACACAACCACTAATTGGGAATAGCCCAGTCCAGCTAGATATGGTGCTGCTTTTCATGCCAGAGGACATCTTTTCTTCACTCAAAATAATTTTTTTACTCATGGATAATCTGTGTTAGTTTATGGGACACCCAGACGAGTTGAGGATTACACCCTGTCATCTGCTCCATCTCAAAGCATATATTTGAGGAAGTGTCTGGGACTCCTCTTCCACACAGGGTATCAATTTTTCCAGACAGCTGAAGTTAATAGCTATCATGATTCAAGCACGTAATTCTTGTGAAACCAGCTCTGGGGATGTTGCCTAGCAAAACAAATTCTGTCAGCATAGCCCCGTGCTCTGACGTGGTACTGAATACGCAACGCTATATATAAAACCCAGGAAGCAATCCAAGGGAAACGGCACATTTTAGTTCTGCTGCAGACCATCCACAGAATACAGTGATGCAGAAAACTATTCCTGGCTGCTTTTTTCAGCAAATGTAAGTATTTTTGCTTTTAAACTAAGTAAAAGCTAATATCACTTCATTACAGTCAGGATATTCAGTGGTAATCTGGGTTTCAAATTTTTCTCCTCTTCTGTATATTCTTTGACACAATTCCAGGAGGAATTTTGAAAGGAAGTATTTGTTTAAGAATAGGAGATATTTCTGTGTACCTCTCAGATTACAATGGCATACCAATAACAAATGAAAAATTATTATTAACTGGAATTTACAAATGTAAAGTGTCTCAGGAGAGCAATTTCTGTGGAGATAAAAAACAGTACTGCTGGAAACACAAAGTGCTAGTTCAGGAAACCTCTCATGAGCTTGAACTGAGGTTTCATCTGAATAAGGATTAAACAAAAACTGTCTAAGTGTCACTGTCCCTGCGCAGCAATCCTCCTGCGGATGACCTGTAACAAATACCACAAGAGGCTGCTTTGAAAACTGTAAATAAAAGATGAATTGGCTCAGGTTGCCTTCTACACCAATTCTGGCAGGATGGGAGCAGCTGTTCTGGAAACAGCCCCCCGTTCCCATTCCCACCTGGCCCCATTCCAGGTGTGATCCCATCCATCCCTACCTCGGTCCAGGCAGAGGGAAGGGTCTACTGAGGGAAAGCACCTCCTCTCCGTTCCCCGAGGTCCTTCGCAGGCTGGCAAGATTTCCCAGCTAGAGCGAAGCTGCTGGGTTGGATGTGGAGGAGGATGTCGGCAGCGGGAGCTCGGGAGAACCGTGCTGGCAGCCACCTTCTCCAAAGGAGGAGCCTGTGCCTTCAGACCTTGCCTTGTGCACTCTTTGTACATCTGTTCTTTATCTAATGACTCCTTACTCTTACATACGTAAAAGCTATGTCTGACTAGTGTTGTGCCCAGGACTGATCTCTGGCATCAAGCACGGCTAGAGCAACGAGGACCATGCCCTCAAGACTATGAAGAACTGCGCCCCAGCACCCGGGAACATCTCACAGCTCTGCTTAATTTACTACAGCAGATGTATCCAAACAGCATTTGGAGCAAGTATGGGAAACCAGGATGCCCCAAACATCCGCAACTACCTGTGTTGTGATCCATGAGCCTTTTCCTGATCCCTGCCCCTCAGCCCAGCGTGTCAGCTGTTTTCCTACACTGTGACCAGATTCCTTAGGTGGTACGAAAGGTGTTCCCGCCTCCGGACAACCTGTAGCCTGCTGGTTGGGACACCCATGAAAGATAAGCACCTAAAACCCCTGCGGCGAAGGAGGAAATCAAACCTCGTTCTGCTACATTCTGGATGACAGTTTTAACCACTAAATCATAGTGTGAAAGGGGGGGAGGGAGGCAGGAGGGAGCCACGGCAATGATCCCATCTCCTGGGGCAGCCGTGGCTTGAAAGGAAGGACACCGCTGACACACCTCTAACAAGAAGTGGGAAGGCATCTTCTATCCAGTTCCTTTCCACAGTACATTGCCATATAATGTAAAATGCTGGCAGCATTATGTAAAATGCCAAAGTTTTCAAGAAGGGAAGACATGAAAAACACGCTGAGCTCCTTAGCGTCTGGACTGGTTGCTTCTGGGCATCTCCTCCGGCCGTACCGGCTGCTCAGCTTCCTTTTCTACCACTCATCATTAGAAGAGCCTATGGGCTCATCACCAGGTCCTGGGGTGTAAGATAGGACCCAGTGCCCAGAAGCTCAGAGTTAAAACACTCCACATGGACAAGATAAAGCTCTGCTGCAAATGCAGCCGTTGGTGTCTTCTTCCTTTCAAACTTCTTCAGTGAAAAAAAAGGATGGAGGAAATATATGAATGAGCCCGGATCACTGGAGAAACGTGGTTTTATCCACATGGCAAACTTCTGTTTGATTCAGTTTGTTTCCCAATGAAATTTTGACATTCTCCAGAGATGTAAAATCCCAAAGTTAATGAACTGCACATTTCGCTCGCTCATTCAGCCACTCAAACCAGCTTAGATTTGTTTACTACCCCTCATCTGGGGATCACAGCCTTGAATTTAGCTGAAGTCCTGTGGCCGTGCATGTTGGTCTTCAGCGCACAGCAGCCTGGGCCAGGTTACGTGTACTTCCCAGCAAACAACAATTCACAACAGTGATCGGTTGTCATAAAATGAGCAAAGATCTTTATCAAGGCATATAATTTGTCTCCTCAGAGATATACTTAATGAAAATATACACGGAAATAGGTTGCAATAAAAAAAAATGATAGAATATTCTTACCGTACCTTTCCAAAGAAGGAGTAGCTTGCTTAACAAGATAAATCAGTTTTCAACTGTATATATCACAGCTTGGTTCTCCTCCACTTCTAGCTAGTGAGTTGTATGAGCTTACACATTGTGGATTCAGATAGTTTTGTTCCAAGAGATCTTCATTTCATTGGTGCTCTGTATCGAAACAAGTGGTCAAACCAACTCTCAGACATCAATGCTCAGAGATTAACCCTCCTCTTCACCCCCTACCGCACCCTCAGCAGTGAAGCAAAGCCACTTCTTGGCAAGTTAGCATACACTAAAGGGGCTGCACCAGGACTAGTGGCAAAGCCCCTTGACTTATTGGAAAGAGCACAGGCCATTGATTTCAGAAAGATTTTGCTTTTGCCAGAAAATGCAGAATCATTTTTCTAGCTAATCATTGTGGCAAACCAGGACAAGATGAACTGTACCACTGTTCAGCTGAAGTACAGGAATAAATTTTTCCTACCTCTTCCCTAAAGGATTCCTTTAACAAGTTGGCTCAGGTATTAAAAAAAAAAAGAGAGAAAAGGTGCATGCGAGTCTTGGATGAGTCAAGTTCGTACAAATCAAGTCTCAACAAGTAATGGGAATCCCACTCTTAAAAAAGTTGGCTTGGTACCTTTCATAGGAATCACTCAGAATTATAATATTACAATCATCTCATCAAAAGAAAAAACAGGCAAGGACTAAAGCAACCACCCAGACCTGTTCGGTAGCTGTACTGGAAAAGCTCTGTAGTACATGCTCCAAGGTACCACATTAGAAATACTGAGAATTCACATAAGGAGATAAGTGCTGAAATATGAAAGAAATGTCATTGTTACATTTAGCTAAATCTCTGATCCCCTCAGTCTCCTTGAAATATCTTCAGCAACTGATACCTTTCTTGAACCATTGGCCTCAAAACTGGCCGCATACTTAAGTCAAGACCTAACTTCTCCTGAGCGAAACCAAAGACTCATCCCAAGTGGTTACAGACATTTCTCCTGTTTATGCATCGCAAGATGGCATCTGCCTTTCCTGACACAACTGTCGCTGACTCCGGCTCTGGGTGTTGCCATCCGCAGGCTGCACAGATACTTGTGCCAACATTGCTGCCTACCGCAGCCATCCTCCTCCCCTGGCTTGCTCCTTCCTCCTGCCCACATGTTCGTTTTTCCTCCCGCTCACTGCTATGCAGGGACCAGCTCTTGTATGGGTCTGAAATTGTACTTGTAGATTTGTGATAGCTGACTTAATAAGCAAATTAATAAGCATGCACTGTATTCCTTATCGTAGTTAATGAAAATGCACAAAATGTCAGATCTCTGCAGAACCCCACCTGATAGATACTCTAATTTCTGATAACTAGCCTTTTCTTAGTTTCCCACCCAGCTATGCATGACTTAATCATAGTTTCTTCTAGTCCACATTTGTCCTCCTTACAGAGGAGGCTTGCTCCTCTGTAAGAATGTCTCATGAAACAACATTGAAAGTCTTAGTCAAATTCAAGTCATATGACACTTGCTGGTTCTCTCCTCACCTGAGATCTATTATCCTGCTACAGAAGGAAGCTGGGCTCAATAAATTTGCTATATCTGTGAGAAATCCACATTGTTCTTCCTTACATTCTATACCATTTAGATAACTATTTGCTTGCTTATTTTAGTAGTTTTCTGGGAAATGAAGCTTACAATTTTCTGGCTCCTCTTGCCCTACTCCTCCCTTTTAAGGACAGGCCACATCGTTACTATTTCAAGTTTTCTGGAACTTCTACCATTTGTCTTGTAAAATTTCTCAGTGATAACCATGAATATCTCTGCAATTGCTTCAGCCAGTTTCTAAGTGTGCTTGGATAGATTACTTGAAGCTCAGAAATTTGAAACCACAGAATTTACCTAAGCAACATCCATCTTGTTCTTCCTTTAGTTTAGTCAGGAACCTTACCGGAGGTCTTCTGTTGCTAGCTCTTGCTGTGGCACATGTCCAGCCATAAACGTGCCTTTCAGAGAAAAAGAATTGCTGTCTTCTGATTTTGGCACCAACAGCTGGTTGGTAGTGCAAACTTTGCAGGGAGCAGATTCATTCCCCAGTCTTCCTTTGTCTGAAAATGGATTTACGGAGTGTTTCCTCCTTAACTGTACCTCACTACTTCACTGCACTTGATCTTGTGTCTTGATCTTTCCAATATAATTCTTATACATTTATGCTATTCTTTTATACTAATCTTCATCATATAATCCTCACTCAATTTTTTGTAAACATCTTTCTTGCTTTTGAGATCATAGGAAACTAGTGGTTTAACCAAATTAGCCTTTTACTCTTTGTAACTTTATCCCACACAAGGATAATTCGCACTTATGCCCTTTTGAAGCAATATTACACAAATTACACTAAGACCTAAAAATATCTGGGCACTTTATAAACTTCATTCCTGCTTAAGATATGACTGTGTAAATACAAGGTCAGATCCTGAGCTGTTAGTCATCTTCAACCAATTCTTTATGTCACGCAAAGCTGTAGTTGAAGTTGATGGGTACTTTGCATGTATAGGAAATGAGTAGAGCCTTGGGGTGCAGCCCTGACTTATTAGATTACTTCAGCATGTTGATATGAAACAACCATGAAGAGTTACAAAGCCAATTTAATCTCACTGATGCAAAATACTCCACTGGAAGCTGCCCACTGAGCTGTGAAGGACCCCCAGGCAGAAGTGGATCATCCAAGTACCTCTTTCTGCTGAATTTAAGGCAAAGGGACTGTTTGCAACCTTTTATAGGAGATAATGGTCAGATCAAGAAGGACTCCCACTGGCAGCCTATGGGAACTGGCTGTTCTAATAAATTTCATTGTTTCAAATGTTGCCTAAATGCAGCAGTGTGCCATTCTTCACGGCTGATTCTGTCAAGCAACGTTACCTAACAGTCGGAGGGATGCAGTTTTCCCTCTTGCTCGCACACCCTAGTGAACTGAGGCTTGTATCATGCCTGTTGAGAGAAACTCAACCCCAAAGCACACCATTGCTGCAGAAGATTGCAGGCAACCAGTGGTGGGTAGAGTACGAAAGGACGCCAGGCACCCAGAAGCACCAGGAGCAACGGAGGTGGTCCTCCTCCAAATGCCTTCATCCCAAGGCTCGTTTGTGTGACTTCCCACAGGTCTATAAATTTTCCCTCAAATTCCAGGTCAGGTCTCACAACTGGTTCATAAACATCCAACTGGATGCATTAGGAGATTCAACTAATAAACAAACTGGAAACATAACAGTATAGCTTTCTCAGGGGAAAATTTGAGTTGTATCTAATTATAGCTTTGTTAAGCCCAAGGAGTAAAATGCCAGTGGTTGCCAAGAGACACACCACTGGTGGGGCAGCAAGTTGGTTTCAGGCTTTGTTAACGGTACTTAAGAAAAAGAAACTTGAACAATACGTTTTAGCAATAATGCTTGAAATGGCTCTTGGCTTTTAGTTTACTCCCAAAGAAACGTAGATATAAAATCAGAACATGATGAAACATTTTAAATGGTGCTGTAGCTGGGGCTGGGCACCAGCTGGACCAGCTTCCAGCCATGCGGCAGCTGGCATGGCCCTGGGAAGCTCCGAGCTGAAAGCTCACAGGCACGGGGAGCTCCAGAGCACACGGGGATGCTGTCACCAACCACACATCGAACCAGAGACCACATCCCTTCTCAGCAAAACTTAAAAAACCCAATGGGCTTCTGCAGCCAGCAGCTGTGTGCTTGTGAAGCTGTAGCAGCGGGGACTGCTGAGCCCACCTTTTCCCTGGTAGCCCAGCATTGTAATTTATTGCCATTTCCCACACTGTGCCCGGGCATTCAATTTTGTTTAGAAGCTAGAGACCGCATACGAATGTGTAAGAAGAGTTGCACTAATGATAGGAAAAGGAAATAAAATGGGTATTTGTATGGTAATTCTCAACTACTGATTCAACTGGGACATTTCATGGATAGCATTCACTTTAGTTTATTACTTTGTTTCCCAGAATGAGTAATAAATATCTCATTTACTCTTCTACACAGCACAACTGGAAATCTTTTTCTTGCTGTGACACTAGAGAATGGATTCTTCATTCTTGTGTTGACCCACAAAGGCAAACAGACAAAAACTTGCATAATGAAAGTAGCCCTATTCTGACCTCAGTTTTTCCAATATTAGTCGAGAGTCATTCCAGTACCCTGAAATGACTCCTGTGTTAACTATAATAAAATGCTCTCGCCTGGGTTTACATGCAATTTATTTAATAATTGACGCAGCCTGAGGATTTCACATGCTGAGCGCTTCTGAAGCTGGGTAACCAGCCAATGCCATATTAATGCTGGAGTGTGCAGGATGGCAGCATGTGTCTGTACAAATGCAGGTACATAATAATTTGTCTGGAATCTATCCCACTAATTGTACATTTAATCACCCTTTTTTGTATGTATTCTAGGTATGCTTCCCTAACTGGCATTTCTATGGAGAGAGACCACATGAAAGATCTTAGAAGATACCTGGTACTTAAATATATCCAATACCTTGTCCTGTCTTCTTCAAATGCCATCAGCACTTTTCTGGGCTTGCTGGGCAGTTTGTACACGATAATCATCCTGCAGTCTGCAAAGGTTTCATCCAAGTCCACTGTGGTTCTCATTTCGAGCCTCGCAAAGGCAGACATCCTGGTTTCTGTTAGCATTGTTTCTGCTATGGTTGTTTGGACCTTTGAAGTTAGTATCTCCTCTACAGCGTTCACATCAGCTCTGCTGCAGAACCTCCTTACTGCAAACGCGCACGTCAGCTGCTTGCTGCTGAGCTGCGTTGCCGTCGAGGCTTACTTGATAACCTTCTTCCCCACAGACTCTCGCCATTTGCGGACGGTGAAAAATGCCAGACTGACATCCAGGATCATCTGGATCCTGGTGACTGCAGAGTGCACCCTGTTCCAGACGGATGTCCTCCTGAAGGCCAGCAGCACTTCTGCTCCCACCCACAGCCCTTGGGTTTTGTTGTTTCATTTCTCCAGCATGGCCACAGCCCTTCTCAGGTCCCTCAGTTACTTCCTGGGGATTCTTTTAAGGATTGCCAATGTATACATCTACTACAAAATATTTTTTAGTGTGTCTAACAGATCTACGCTAAAAACGAAGTAGCGCGTATTCCCAGGGGAAGCTGCGCTGTGACACCAAACAGAAGACACTTCAACACAATTTCAAACTATTGGTTTGAAAATTGTTCAATAACCAAGGACCAAGGCTCATGTTTTGGCACACCATTGAGTTTAAACCTTCCTGTTTTCTGATGCTTTTTAGCCTTGGTTGTTATGAGGAGCTTGGGGCTGAGGAGCCCCTTGGCACTGAAACCCAACGAAGCTGGGCTGTGGGTGCTTGCGTTGACAGCCTTAGAGCACCGCGGGCTTGCTTTGATTGTTTGCAGTCTACAGCTTATTCACTGTGCAGGTGAAACAAATGACATTTCACAAACGGTTGTAAAAACTAAAGCAACCCAAATATTTTTTATATAAAAAGGGTGCTTAGAGGCTTACTCAGGGATCCGCTGAGCCAAGAGCTGTACAGTTGTACACTAAAGACATGATCTATGTCCTAAAATATCTCTAACCCAGGTGACCCATCAGAATCAGCAGGTAGGATCGAGAAACAAGGTGAGCACCAAGCTGACCTAGCCTAGCTGGGCTTGTCCCGCAGGTGGCATCAGCCCCACCACGAGAGTCCCCAGGACAGAGCGGGGCTGAGCTGCCACATCTTGGTACGCGCCTGGAGCTATTCTTGGGAGGTTGCTACAGTAAAGTAGTAAATAGCTTCTCACATCCTCCTTCAGAATTAAACAGGAGGTGGAAAGCCAGAATGCAGTTGTTTGCTGCAGCCCTACAAGGGTGGGGAGAGAGTTTCAGAAAACGCCTCTGTTGAAGGCTCCATGTGCTGTACCCAGAGGGATCACCAGCGATTTTGGTGGCCACGGTTTCAGAGGCAGGGAGGGATGCGCTGGGGTTAGCAGTGCTGTTCCAGCTCCCTTGGCAGTGGTGCCGTGGGTACCAGGGCCATGCTGACCACACTGGGGCTCGGGGGGATGTATAACAGAGCTATTACCCAGCTGGTGATTCCCAGGGTCTCCTCAAAGCGCTGGATGGTTATCAGCAAAACATAAAGTACTCCAGATACCTCAGACACTCCCCAACACACAAGTGGATGTAGGCACTTCTGATTACTTTTGCACTTTGCATGGGAGATGGCCTCCAGCTTCAATTAAAGACTGCGGTTTTGAGAAACTGAACTTCTGTGATATGTTCTGCAATCCGCAGATCATAAAAGGTGGAAAGAAAAATGAAATAAGCCAAAGCCCAAGTATTAATAGCCAAAATGCTACATACAACCTCCCTCCGTCATGCTTCCAGACCTTCAATACATCTTGCCAGCCCAAACACAGCAATAAGCGTCTGCCCACCTGAGAAGAAGAAGGATGTGGGGCACAAAACCCAAGCGTGATGAATTTCAGCTCTAACCTTCCCTCCTTCAGGCTGCGGTAGGTCCTCACACTCAGACTGGTACCAGTGAATGCCTGACGTGCCCTGCTGGTAGCAGTTACTTGGCACTTAGACTATTAGAGCTGAAAATTGGAGCTGTGAGCACTTTCCCGAGTGGCCTGCAGTCCAAGGTGACCAGAGGCACAAAAGCTGTCAACTGAAGATCAGACTTCACAAACCCAAGAGAAACAGCAAGTGCGGAGGAGTTTCCTGCTCTTTGCTATGCTTACCAGCCAGTTTCTAAATTTTGCAATCACGTTTTTTCTAGTTGGTGTCAGAAGTGATTTTTTGCTCCTTCAGGGAGATAAACTTGACCGAAAGGCAACACCCAGAAAAGGGGCAGTGAAACTAGGTGCACCCGTCTTGCTGCCGGGGCAGGAGGTGGCTGGCAGCAGGACTTCTCCTTCACAGCCAGACTAAATGAAACAAAATAGGGTTTTTTGCATGTCAGATAAAGTCAGCTCAGTTTTAATGAAAGGCAAATATCCTGGCCCAAGGAGCATGCATCTTACATTGGGATCTTTGAGATTACTCAAGTGCATTTTTTCTGACAAGGACACTAAATGAAAACCTTTTTTATGTGACTACACCCTGCCTAGCATCTCCAGAGTAATTTCAGAGACCCTCCCCGCTTCCTTTCCACCTTCTCTTTGTGTTCCTTCATGACACTCTCTGAGAAAAGGCTGAATTTTGCTTCTACATCAAAAATCAAGCAATAATAATGCAGATGTACTTGGCTGGTTCTATGAGATGAAAATAGTGAGCTCTTACTTACAACTGCTAAAATCTTTAAAAATATTCTAATCCCTTTGGCTGCAGTAATACACTTCAAAAAATTATGAATAGTGTTATTATCAGAATTCACAGAAGTTATCTGCCCAGAGTGCAGTTATTTACGATGAATATCGGCAGCGTCAGAGATGCTGTGGACACTGGTGGTCCAGAAGCCAGGGAAGAGTGCTTGACATCATTGTTTCTCAGAAGACTGAAAGGAAACACTGGTAAGGGCTGGGTATCCAGTAAAAGCAGAACAGAATTTCATCAGGTCACTTAAAAAAACTCGGATGCATGTTGTCTAACAAAGCCGATTCCTTCTGCAGGAAGGACGTCTTAGTACTTTGATGCACTGTGATACACTGTTCTTATTCTGGAAGGCTGAAATGCCACTTTCAGGGCAGACAAACTGCTACTTGAAGTGCTGTAATTAATAAAACTTTGTTTTGTTAAAGCATGTGCATTATTTATTACAAATGTATATTTTTTCTGAGGATCTGCTGCACTTTTGCCCCCTCCTACAGAAGCCCATGCAGATGGCTGAGTGTTGACCAGGGGACCAGAGCCGTGTTTGGTACACAAGGCATACAGGATTTTTAATCTTCAAATTCACCACTTGGCTCATGATTTTTTTCTGCCTGACTATATCTTACAAGTGCCTCTGCCCTCAAGACAATCCTTTTCTTAAGAGATTAATGAAAGCAAACACTGAGTGTGACTTGGCTTAAACAGCAAGCACGTAAAAAGAAGATAGCCTATAGAAAAATCCAGCAGGTATTTACTTGTATGTGGAAATCAGGATCCCACGTACCACAGTGAAATACTTGAAGGTGCGATAAGAGTCAGGAATTGGGACTTTTGCTTGGTGACTAGGAGCCTGGTGGGCCAGAACATGGTGAACCTCACAGCCCCCCCAGCTGGGGAGCTCTCCTGTGTTTCAGGCTTGCAGGTCCACTGGGAACTGGGCAGTGTTCCTACATCTTCACTACAAAATAGAAGAAGACACATTTAGGCAATGAGTTTGTCTTACTGTCTTATGCCAGGACATGTCTTTCAGCTGGCTGTGAGGTCAAGCTTTAAATAACACCATCCACTTTTTTCTGTTGGCTTTTGGGCACCAAAGAAATTGTTATTCTAACATTCAGCAACGTCCAAAATTCACATGCTAGGGAAAAAGTGAATCATTTAATACAAGACACTCCACAAAATGATGACTAAACAGAGCTGAGACTCTCACACTGTGCAAAATAAGAGTTCAGGAAATTTCTTCTCCCTCCCAAGTGACTCATTTCCATAGTATGAATGAGCATTTTACTGATCTGAAGTAAACTAGCAACCAAAATTATGTTAGCTGATGTTAATACTATAGAACTCTCCATCAAAAGCAAAAGAATCGATGATGGTTATCAGCTTAGTCCAGCCAGACTAAACTTGCTTTGAATCCCAGAATATTGTGTTGGGTACTTCTTCACAACAGTTTTTATTTTCTGGGAAGTCATTGATGGAGATCTATTACAAAAATACTAATAAAACTGAGTTATCTGTAGAGCCTGCCAGGAAACAACTTGGCTGTTTCCAGAGCCGGGTGACCTGTTACCCTGCTGTCTGCTCTTGTACATGTTAAGAACCAACAAACTCTTTAGCGACCTTTCCTATTCAAAACCTGAGCAATATACACATAGAGACAAGTAATCCCACAGCTCTGAGATTTTTTTCAGCATCTCCTAACTACACACTCCTCTGAAAGGCAAATGAATGCCCCAAACAGTCTTCAACAATAAAAACATATATAATAAAGAAAAAAACCAAAAGCCTAGGGACTATCCCCATTCTGCAAAAGTAACCATGGACCCCATAACCATGGCTGCTCCTGTTGCTTTGATTGCTGCATCTCCACCTTGATGGATTTGCAAGAAAAATCCCAGGGAAGGTGAAGAACAGCCTAGTGGGGACTTTCTCATCTGTGTTGAAGTCGGAGCCCTGATTTGTCTCTGATTTCAGTGATTGAGGATCAGGTCTGGAATGGAGCTTAAAACTTCCCCCATCTGACATGGTCTGATGAACAGAGGTTCCCACGTTGCATCATACGCTCACCAAAGCTAAGACAGGCATAAAATAAAATGTTGGGTGTTGGATTCACTCAGCTGAGATCTACAGATAAGAAGATTATCGTATCACAGCCAAAGTTGGCTAGTTTTTTATTAGTGAACATTTAGACCACATTTGACTCCTTAGGGTGGCAAAGAGGGACACAGAGGAAACCCAAGTGACAGAGAAATGTTGCTGCACGCTTGTATCTCCTGTCCTAAATCTAAGCAGCAAAAGCAAATTCACATTTTTGCTCATGCATGCCTACCAGCAGTTTGTCCCCATCACCCCCACTTCTGATCACCTTCTCAAATGTAAAGGAAACAAACCTTACACAGGATGATAAAACTGATAAATAGAAAGCATTTCCTTTCCCCTGTCAGCAGAAAGCCACCAGGGAGCTTGAAGGTCCAGAATCTACTCGCGGTTTCAGCGCACAGCTCACGAGTGCTGTGGAGGGGAGACCTTCCTCCTACCACCCAGGGCTGAAGAGCTGCTTTGTGCACACTCTGCAGTGGTAGGTTGAAATAAGTCCCCAAGAAGCCGAGCGGCCTTTAGCTTTTCCTTGTGCTGGTACGACCTTTGTGGACACAACATCTCGCCCTCGCGCATGACCAGCCACCAGCATCCCTCCTGAGAGCAGGCGGGTTTTCTGGGCAGCGGTCAGGCTGGAAGGGAAGGAGATGTTCCACAAGGAAGTTCTGGGTCCACAGCTGGGACAGCAGACCAGATTACCAAGAAATTTGCATAGCTGGAATCCCCAAAGTGCTTTGTGGTCAGTGACAGAGCCTCTATTCCCTTTGCATATTCACATGAAGTTTCAAATCATTAAAAGAAAGGGGATTTCTCTACAGCACTCCTGATATACATGGGCTATTTGTTTTTCACTTGAAAGACGATTGCCTAAGTGATCGGGGCTGGTTCATGAACCAGCAGGTCTGACTGTTCACATAGCTGTGGCTGCAAGGTCAGGTCACTCTCTGCAAAAGGTTCGCAGACCCATCTGTCTTTGCCAAGAGCTTGGAGCTATTTTCTGCACCAAAAAACTACAGCACTTCTTCCCCTGGTTTCACAGGCACTGCAGACGCTGCTGTTTCTTTGGCCACCCGAGGAAGCTCAGTCCATCCTCTCCCTGACCACAGAAGCCTTTTCTGGGGTGCAGGGAGAGGAACCCATCCCTCCGCAGCGGGGTTGCAAACGGACGGGGACGGCCAGCGGACGGCACCAATGGGCAGGACACAGCCTGGCAAGGGGCTGCACGTGTACCTGTGGGGACCAGACCTTCGGTTTGCATTAGGTGGGGATGGCGTATTTTGAGACTTGAAGATGCAATGGTAACTGACATTTTGGGGGCCAACCTAAAATCTTTCCAGAGCTTTAAAAAAGAGTAAGACCTGCCGTGCAGATCAGGCAGTGCTTTTAAGGGCTTTTTGAAGTGATGTGAGGTCCGGGGGTCCATGGCAAATGGCGGAGAGTCCATAGCAGATCTTCTAGAAACTATGAACAAGGTGGCCAGCTGTCGGTGGTGGGACTGGGAAGGAGCTGTCAACAAAAGCAAACACCACAGGGCGAGTGCAAGCTGGTAGTGATGGAGGAAGCAGGATGGGCAGGCCAAGTGCACATCCGCAGTCTATCTGTTGTTTTAGGTGTTGGTAACCTTAGACAAATCTCTCCAAAGCTAGAAAAAATCCTTGGCTACAAGATAATGGGTCAACAGGGAAAACCAGCTGGGTAGAATATCCTAAAGGTGGGACAGGGGTGAAACAAAACCCCAACAAGCCTGGGTTGTGTGGAGAGCTTTGCCTTGCTGAGCAATCCATGTGACCATTTCAAGGGCTATCTTTGGTGCAAGTTCTCTTTTTCAGCACCTGCTAAGCAGCATAAAATAAATTGTAAAACACACGTTAGCCCCAGTGGGCAGGGGTGTGAAATCCTTGCCAAGCCTTTCCTTATCTGCCGTTTGAACACCCTGAAGCTTCGTGGCCCAGTCAGTTTGTCTCATAATACTAACAAACAACAGTGTTCATGAAACCATGAGCAGACAAGCAATTCTAGCACGCAACTCCCAAGGGAGTGGAGCAGCACAACCCTCTTTCTCAGGTGGCAGCACCAAAGAGACCTTGTGCTTGTGATTTTTTCCTTCTTACCACGCAGGAGTTGCTCAAAGCAGGTGATTTTTGTCCATTCAGCCCAACTGGTCACTGCACTCATCTAGCATGTGTGTAAACTTTGCCTCTCGGAAGAAAGTCGATTTATAATTCAATCCTTTTAAGTGTGTGTCAGTCAGGAATCACATTGCTGCAGTAGTATGATATGAGCAGGAAGTTGAAATAAAAGAAAATTTGGAATAGACATGTGGTGGTGCACAACAAGGGAAATTTCCAGGTCATGGGAATGACCAGAACAGTTAAAATATACAGCTGAGGCTAAACAGCATGTTTGCCTCACTTAATTATTAAGGCAAGAACTGAAGGTTTCTCATGCCTTTGCTTGGAAGCCTCTTTCAAAGGAAGTTTGATAATAATCCAGGGAGCCATTTCTGAGAAGGAAACAATCAGACAGGAAAGTATTTTTCTACAACCAGGTCATCTTTCAGAGATCGATTTTCTTAAGCACTGATAATCCAAAGGACTGTAATTTAGACCTCACACAACCCATGAGCAGATTGAATTGAAGAGGTGGGTTTGCTCCCTGCAGTAAATTACGTTGCTAGAGGACATTGAGTTGTCTTGGAAAACGTTGCTATTTTGACATCAATGCCTCAAAATTCTGGAAAATGAAGAGCAATTCCATTCCTTCTAACAGATGCTGGCTCCATTTCCTTTAATTCACAGAAGTTTCTCCAAATTCCATTTTAAAATAGCTTTGAGGGTGTTTTATAATGAAACCAAGTGCTTTCGAAAGTGCGGAAGATATTTGGCCACTGTGGCTCTGGGCTGGGAGCAGTCAGCAGCGTGGGGTGCTTGCTCAAGACGCAGCCAGACCCTTTGCAAGGCGCTGAGCAGACCCCGACACATCCTGCCTTTGGGGTTTCTGGCTCTGCACACTTGTTCCTTTTTGCTGCATCGTTCCTGAAATTGCTTCTGGCAGGGGCAATCACCGTTCTCACTGCGCATCGTGCCCTCTGCTGGGAAAGCAATGGCTTTAGTCAGCCAAAAAGCAAATCCTCCCGGTTTGCTGTGGCACAGCGCGATTGGTGCTGGGAGGAGGCAGCAAGTCATGGCCAGCTCCAGACCTGGGGCCATGAAGTCACCTTTGAGCTGCCACCTCAGTCCTCTGCCACATGATGCCCATTTATTCAGAAAGGTTTTCAGGAGCTTTGCTTTGCATGCTGTAAGTATGCCAAATAAATCCCGCTGGGGCTGATTATCCACTCCCATGCCCCAAGGATTATTTTTGTTAGGGCAAGTAATTACATTGCTATACAGCCAATGTTGAAGAATAAATCTGTCCCACTTAGGCTGTGGTAAATACACACTGATACTCATAGAAACTAATACTTAACATGGATAGACATATAGTTTGGTCTAAGAGCACTCCTTTTTTAAACTTTTAGCCCAAATGCAGGTTTGTTGTCTGCTGCTTGCACTTGCATTCTGACTTTTGGTATTTGTCAGTGTGTTATTTCCAGTTCTCTGAGAATGAAAGCAGAAGCTGAAAAACAGCACATTTTTCTTGGTTGCACACAGTGACCAGTTCCGGCCATGACCAGAACAAACTTCTCCTCTTGTCAGTGATGACGAAGCCTTTTGCTGCCCCGAGAAGCCAGACCTGTTAAATGCCTGGATCTGCGCACACTGCAGAACAGGGCTCCCAGTGACTTTTCTAAAATGCTGTAAAAGGGCTGATCCCCTCCCCTGTGCTCATGTCTGTGGGCTACCATGTTTGCCTGATTATAAAGAGCAAAACTGATCCGTGCAGAGGGTGGATTTTCAAAAATGAGACATGTCCATGCTCAGGGCATATTTAAAAAACCCTCGCGCATCCAGTTCACCACCAATAAGCTGACTTGTGGCAGCCAGGTGATCAGTGTGGGACACTGGAGGCGACAGCAGACTCCAGGGCTTGGGGATGTTGTGGCTCATTAAGTGGTGGACACATGTACAGCATGCAAGATTAACGAGGGAGAAGAGGCTGTGAGGAGCTTGCTGCCTGGGGCCGGGAGAGAGAAGTTCGAATAAGTCACATCGGCTACCAGCAGCTGGAGGAGGGCACGGAAGCAGCATTTTCAGGCATTCAGCCTTCTGTCCAGCATCCCCATCTTTAATGCAGCCCCCAGCCCTAACACCCCCCCAGCTGTCCCTCCGATCAACAGGGTGTTCAAGTGATTAGGAGATCAATATATAGGAAACTTATCTGAAAATCAAGTTACGTTATTATATGCGCATTGCTTGCAAAAAACCTAAATAATGAAAAGTCTAGCAGTTGAAAAATAGGCATACTCTGTTTCATGATACTTGAGCTTATGTTTAATGATGAAGGCCTGTGCACTACCATGGCTGACTAAAACTTTCCTGGAGTTGTCTTTTCAGTGAAAAGTTGCATTTTCAACTAAATAAAGCCTTGTACAACTTAAAAATTCATTTTTTTCTTCTGGAAACTGAGAACAAAAGTTGCCACCTAAGAAAAGAAGCTTCTAGTTGCCAAAAATTCTCTCTCATCAGACTAATTTTCTCAAAACTTCTTCTCCCTGGGGAAAAAAAAATCCCTCTTCATTCCCATAAAGGTGACCTCCAGGACCATGATTAACTACCTTCCGGCACACAGCCTTCTGCCAAAACCATCAACACAGCCAAACAACTTCAGAATATTAGTGCTGGGGGAAATGATCAGTAACAGGTGTTTGCAAAAAAAAAAAAAAAAAGCCCAGAGTTTAGATTGCCCGTAATTAGTGAACGCTACACGCAACAGGAAAGGCAGGAGCATCCTGTCTGGCTCTGCTCACCCAAGGACACCGCGCTGGAGCAGCAGCACGTAGCTCATCTCTAGATGTAGGTGTGCGAACACTGCCTTAACTCAGAGCCAGCGATCAGCCATGGGACTGACGTAACTGCTTTGTAGCAGGTTTGTACACCAGGTTTGTGCGAATCCTCTCCTAACAATTTTTTGGGCAGTCAACATGGAACAACCAGGAGTAGCAGGGGGCTGCTGGTACCCGAGAATCCTGCACTGCTCTGCAACCTCCTTGCTCAGGATCTGGCCCTGCTGGAGGTGCCCGTGGGCAGGCAGGAGCTGCCCGTTTGTCACAACAGCGTGACAACGTGTTCACACCTGAAGACGAAAAGCAAATATTCTGGGTGCAAACAGCAAGGCTGTGCAGGCAGGGGTCAGAACGGGGCTCCTGCCCACACCCTGCAGACCTGCACTGCGCTTTTGCAAGGGGTGCTGCTGCGAGCAAACCCATGAGCAACGTGGGTCGCACAGTCAAGACACAGCCCACGCAAAGGTCCCTCGGTGACATACGGTTTTCAATTTAACAGAAGCTTACCAGGGTATCAGATGACACCGTGACTTGGAAGTCACCCCACAGCTTGACATTTGCAAGAAAAAGTGCTCGATTGCAGCTGCACGACCCAGCACTCCTGACGTCCCGGACATATATCTTACAATATAATTAGGGGAAAATCAGATTGCAGCTACAGATGTGGCACCAGGAGGCTGTACCCAGAGAGCCGAGCGGTGCATTCAGGCACACACGGCTGTGAGGATGCAACAGGCACGAGGAAGGACCGTAACCCATCGGAGCAGAGCAGGGGTGAGCTCTGCTCACTGCTGCCAGCACCGGTCCCCTCCAGCCACCACACCGTGTGGAGGTGACAGCTTCTCACCTCATACAACGACTGACTTAATTTCCTGGCATTTTGGGGATTTGTTTCATCTTTAGCACTATTTGCGTTTGTGTTTCAATCCTGCTTGGTGCAGGCTCAGCCGTGTGACGAAGCAGCTACCCGTCGAGGCTGGTGCCGGCGTGGACGGTCAGAGAGGGACCCCAGGCATTGCTGTCCCTGTTAGGGGTTTAGTGAGCAACGCTTTCAACGTCCAGCCGGCTCTGCGGATCCACGGATGGCCCGATCATGGCTTTCTCCCGGGGGACTATGTGCTTCCCAGTGCTACAGTGCCTCAGCAGGTGTAAGCCCTGCAGGCACGTCCACTTCTTCCCTGAAGACATAAGCTGGTGAATGGCTGTAAACTCCCTCCACGTTAATCATGATGTACAAGGTTCAGCCAATTCCCTCATTAAGAATCCTTTTCACTAGGAAACATAGATGATTTTGTTTAGACAAAAGGAAAATTCTCTCTTCCTTCACGTATTTATTTTTAGCTACGCTCTGATAATGAATAACTAGCCAGAACTTACTGGAAGGTCTGAACAAACGAACATGCCAAAAAGCAGCTCTTCGGGGACCCCGTACCCCAGCACACCCTCCGCAAGAAGCTCGCAGCCCCACCGTGTGCCAAGCCGCCCTACCACAGCTTAAATGACCTCCAAGCAAACCCCAAAGCCGCGAAACACAGGAACTGATGGGAGAAATATCTTACCATCTCCCGATAACTTCTCTAGCTTTACTTTCCTTTGCAGCCCAGGGTTAGCCCCGGGGCTGGTGACAAGCCCAGAAAACCCCAGGAAGAGGTCCTGCGTTTCACCCATTTCGGTCAATGGCGATGATGCCACAACATATAAATGATGCTGATGAAAGAGCCCTTCCCGACACGTCTTCGAGGCTTGCTCTGGGCAGCAGGGGCAGATTTAGCGGCAGGTCCAGGCACAGCTCTGCCCAAACAAGCTTCACCCCCTCGCAGCGCCTGCGCTCCCCGGGGCAGGGAGGCTGTGACACAGCTCAGCTGTGCTGAGGGTCCTGCCTGTTAGAGGAGAAATTAAGATGTAATTAAGACTTAGAGCTTTGGGATAATTCCCAAAGGTGGGACACCGTGTACTCACTCCTGTCAAATTTCACGTGGGGGCAGAATGCATAGTAAAACAATAAATAGCGCATATGAAATAATACAATGTTTGAGTCCGTGGCAAATGTTTCACATCCTCACTGCGGCTTATCGGGAAGCAAAGACAGGGAAGTGCTGCCCAGGGCTGTGCAGGACCGACCCGCTGGAGACATGAGAGCATCCGAGCTGAGGCCGAGGCCGGTCCAATGCGGGAGGGTGCTGGTGCCACTCAGCAGGGATGTGCCTGCAAGACACAGGCACTCTAAACCCATCAGCCCTCTGGGGAGAATTTTTGATGACATGTCTTTCATGATATAAATCCTGCTTGTTGTCTATTCTAAAAAGTGACAGGGCTACGAAGAGGCTGGCTCTTGCCCTGGTCCTTTTTTCAGACACTGTCTTCCCAGGCACTGCTCAGTCAGACAGTCACCATGTCAGCAGCACTGCTTAACGTGTTGCTTTGTGTTTTGTTTTTACCTTTCATGGCAATAAAGACAATTATCTAAATAAAGGCCCGGTGCCAAGGGCCCATCTGAGCTGTGTATAACACTTTTGCATCTCCCGGGTCTCTCCCAGTTGCAGCCTTCATGCTGCTGGGAGCAGGCTGGGGGCTGCTCGAGTTGCCACTCAGCTCCCACACACGCTCCTTCGCCAGACGTTGCCAAACTGCAGCGATAGTCTTTTGGCAGCTTACAAACCGCCTGGCTTGCTGGGCCTGGGCTGGGATTATTCCCGCTCTCCAGATAACGCCGCCTTGTCAGAGGGCATGCAAAGCTGCCGCTGCAACAGTGCCCGTGTGGCTGTTTCACAGGATTGGTGTTTACTGTCAATTTTACCCACGGCATCCATCCACAGAGGGACACCGCCCAGCGTTTGGCAAAGCTGAGCCCATCTCTGTTTGTTGTAGCAGCACACAAATGATTTATAATATTTAAAACTGGAGATGTGACAGACTGAACATTTTGATTCCTTTTTTTTTCCCTCCCTCTGATCTCCATGCTTTCCTGAAATTAGGCTAGACAGGGACCCAAACCAGAAGCATCTGTTTCTCCTTTCAGTGCCAGCAGTGTAAATAAAGTATATTTGCGATGTTTTGATTCCATAAACATATTGGTTTTGGCTTTTCTTTGAGTATGCTGTGGAGCATTGCTGCAGAGCTGGACGGACCGATTAGCGTGGCTCTGATCTGTCGCCAGGCGCACAGAAGTCTGTTTACAGAGCCGGGTGACCATTGGGAAGTGTGGGACCCTGCCTGTCATTTACAGGAATTGTAATTTACCCCAGCCCTTTGCTGAAACAGCTCCTGGAATAGCACCTACTGAAGGATGGAGCTCTCAGGGGGCTGGGGGTGCTGGCCCACCGGCCATCCATCGCTTTTCCATCCTGCTGCAACCTCAGCGGCGGCTGGCGTGCCTCTGCCGACACGCTCACCGGCTAAAATCGTGCTTGTTGCCACGGTGGGGAGCCAGCATCCTTCTGGAAGGGCTGTTTGTCTGTCTGGTTGCCAGCCTGCACAGGGAATCCCCAGAGCGGGCTAAATCCTTCCTGGCATTTAGAAATGATTACCCGGGGCTTCGGCTGCAAGGGGCACTCACCCTGCTCTGAGCCCTGGGGCTGATTTTGGGTAGAGTAACTAAGCACCTCAATGTTTTAAAACTTGGAACACATGCATAACCAGAGGAGGTAGCAAACGATTATTTCAATCTGATTTTAGTTCATTTCTTTTTTCTTTTTTTTTCTTTTTCCAATAGCAGAGTAGGAATATTTATTCACTGCAATGTTACTGGGGTGAGCAATGCTAACTAGCCTGCTTTTCCCAAAGAGGATTTTTAATGAGACATGCTGTGGCCTTGAGAACACAGAAAACAGGCATTTTCCTTGTAAACACAGCAGCACAGTTTGCTGGAATTCACCCCAGAACAGAAAAAAACGCTCATGTTAAGAGGTTGCACTATAAGCAGCTACTTTAACATAGTTTACATTTTCAGATCTACGAACATGAATAAACACATCAGATTTTCCTTTGCCTATGAAAGAAAAACGGTGGATGTGAATCCAGGTGGACACCGACCTCAGTGCTGCTCCGCTGCAGGGCTGGTTTGGGGACCTCCAGGGCTTGCAGATCCTGATCCCACTTGCCCCCAATTCTGCTCCACGTTTCTCTCCTTGAAACCCTCTACACCTTTTAGACATCCAAAAGAGCCACGACCTCGCAGCTTTTTGCAATCTGCTTTCTGTATGATGTGCCATTTGCCCAGGTAGCTCAGAGGAAGGTGACGAGGAGGGGGGGATGCAAACCTCGTTTGTCCTCCAGGCTGGAAGGGTCCCTTATGTTTCAGACTACCCCACCTGAGCGTGGGAGTGCTTTCTGCCTAACAAAAGTCAGTCGTAGGGCTTAGTGGCTACCCTTACTGTTGATCATCTACGTGAGAAAATGCAGATTTGCCTGTTCCATGGCTGATTCAAGATGGAAGAGAAGCTCAGCCACAGAAATATAGAGATACTGTAGCTTGGAAGGATGTTATTCAAAGGGCAAGCTTTGTCCAAGGGGATAAATAACAAAGAATGGGAAAAACATCAAAAGGAGAGGGATTTTCTGAGAAGAAAAAGGGCTTTTCTCCAAGGAGGCTGTAGTGAGTATCAGACGGAGGAGGCATCACTGTCTCCAGCCCGTACGGCTCATGGAGCTGCTGACCTTCAGTCCAGGCAAAACTCTGCTCCTTGCTGAGGTCAAAAGTTCTATTTGCTTTTTGAGAAATGCCTCAGTCCTGCGGCCTCCTTTATCCAAAAGCAACCCCCCCCCCATTTATTGGGGAGGAGGAGAGAAGGGAAGAGGGTTGCAGGCTGAAACCGGTATGGAAGAGCCACTTAAATACAGCCCCCCCACATGGAGACCTCCTAATCCCAGCTGGGTGAAGCAGAGCTGCCAAGACCTGCTGTCGCAGGACGGTGGTGCTGCTCAGCAACGTTTTCATGCCAACTGACAACAAAAGCCAAAAAATTAGCTATTTCTGACATGAGGGCTAGATGCTTAACCAGAAGAAACAGCTCACGCAGGGAAGCCCGACGCTCTGGAGAGGGATCCTGGGCTAAAAGGCTGAACCACAGCTTGGGCCCTCATTGCCCCAAGTGAAGAAGGGAGAGGTTGGAGGCTGGGAAAGCAGCTTAAAAGCCACCAGGTAGAAAGGTGGGAAAAGATCTCAACTTGAAACTACAGAATGGGCTCAGCCTACTTTCAGATTCCTGAGAAATTCCAGGCACATCTTACTATTTTTCCCCGTCTTCCTTTATGTGGAAGGCAGTCGACATTACTTCTTTAATTATTTGTGTGTAAAATATGCAATAGCCTATTTTAAAATGATTTTTGAATTCAATTAGCTGCACATTTCATTGACAAGACAGGAGACACATAAAGCAGCTGAAAGAAGAAAGGCATTTTTGAATACCTCCATGGATAAAGAGCAGAGATGAAAAGCAGATGTTGGAGGCAGCTGTGTAAAACAAATATTGAGTAGGCCAGAAAAGACATCATAAAGAAATAACAACCCTAGTGATATGCTTCTCGAACGCCATCTCTGCATTACTGTTTATAGCAGCCAGGTTTTTAGCTAGCCAGGTTTGCAGACACCACTTTTTGTCTCCCTGCTAAAGCTGTGCCAGTTTGTAGCTATGCCAATACCCCCAAAACTGCAGAGAGCACCAAAAAGCCATCGTTCCAGCCTCCTCAAGGGCTGGGTGATGGTTCCATGCAACCATCTGATAAATCTTGTGAACCTCACCGTCTCCTCTGCATTATTTACTGGTTGTAGAAATACATCCTTAGAAATGTTGATCCTCACTGTAAGATAATATCTAGGGACCCAAAATATGCAGCCTCCAAACAAACACGGTCACATATAAACTCATCAAGTAAATGCATTTGGAACAGCTAAAGCTGTGAGGTTAAAAAGGTTAAGACTGTATTAAGACCCTACTATCTTTTTCTCCAAAGAATCTTAATTTCCAGCTTTAAAAATAATTTTCAAGATACTGAAGGTGCATCTGCAAAGCAAAGAGCAACACTTCCCACTTGCCTTCAGTGCCGAAACAAATAGGCGCATTTTTGTTCTGTAGCAGCTAAACACCCTCGTGTGTGGGCTGTTTCCATACTGGCCATGCACTACGCAGTTTCAGAAATGGCTGAACTGAGGGCAATCACACACAAATTTCTAAGTTGCCCTGCTTTGCCAGAAGGACTCTTCTCCCCTCACTCCATGGGATGTGCTTACTTGAATTATGGTCTCCCTGAATTTTCATTAAGAGCAAGGAAATGAAAGAAGGAATTAGTCACAGCTTCTATTCTCTCCTTCCCTTAAATGGGGAAAAAAACAACGGGGTGGGAGGGGGGGGGAGGATTAACTAGTGGCAAAATAAAAGTTCGTGTCCTTCCTTCCCTGCTGCAGCAGTGAGCCGGAGCTTCCACGCCAGCACGCATTAACCGCGGCCAACGGCCGATTAGCACGGGGCACGTTACCCACTAAACCCCAGCCCAAACGTTTATGGGTAAGCTAAGGGAAATGAATACCAGCCCAGCCCGCAGATTTGTAACAGGGATAAATGCCCAATTCTTTCCAGAGACTTTGGAGTATCAGTGTCAATCAAGTGCAGAAATCAAAGTTAGGGCTTTGAAGGAAATAAAAATTAATGTGTTTCACTCGGTCAAGTACAGGTTCATCTGTTTTCTGCCTAATAATGCTCGCTTGTTCTCACAGAAGGAAGACAAATGCCTAATCTGTTCATAATCCAACCTCAGCAAATTCTGCTTACTTCTTCCTCCGAGCAAATAAGAGTTCATGATCAGGCAAACAACGTATTAGTCATTTGAACATTTTTGGTCAATCTCTATGTACAGCATAGCTATGGTATCTGACTGCTACAAGCTCTTCCACTGCTGCATATCTGTCACTGCCGCATATCTGTCAGCCTCATTTAAGTCCCCTCAACTCCTTCCATAAGGAAAGGGATGGTGAAAAGTGTATCGCAGAAAGACCTTAATTAGGTTTTTTCCAGTATAAAATTGAGAAAGCAGAAAACCAAGCTGTATGGCAAGATCGAGGCTTGCTCATGTATTCCACTGTAGATCAAGGCTTGACCCAAACTACCGAGGCGTTCTCCCACTGTCTTGAATAGGCTTTCACTGCAAATCGATACACCGTGCTTGGGAACTGAAGAAAGGAAAAATTCACTTTCCTTTCGATTTGGCCATTTTGCTTTCCCCAGTCCCAGAGCATGCTCTAACACTGAAAGCACGAGGGGCAATCAAGCCTTCCCACTGCAGGCAATTGCTTCATCCAGGTATTTCTAAGGAGAGCAGATGGTTTCAGCCCAAATCTAATACAAAACGCAGAAATGAGATCTCTTTCTCCCCAACAAATAAAAGCTATAATAATTGCAGTACAGGATGCCGCAGAGATCTGGTGATTAAATACAGCGTGAGACTCTTTGTCCTACTCAATACAATACAAGACTTTAGTCAAGTTCCTGAGTTACAAAACTGCTTGTCATGGCAGGTTTCTCATTGACACAAATGTTGAAGATGCCACATTTCATTGTCTGCAGTAATTCTCCAAGGAGAGAAATTCAGGCAATGAAAGTAGTTTGGCATTTGACCAACTATTTAAAATATTTAACAATGACCTTGAGAATTATAGAAGGATCCATTTAAAGCCCTAGTTTAAGGGGAAAAAAAAAAAAAAGACAGAAATATGTTTCCTTGCAGAGTCTGGTACTAATGTGTGTTTACTGCAAAGTTTATCTCAGATATGCTCTGTACACAATCAAAATGAGCTTAAATACGAAGGAAAAGGAAACAAGTTTAACTCCTTGACTTAGAATTACTCTGTGACCCTGCATGTATTTGGAAATTAATTTAATTTCCAGAATACAGGATCACTTCATTCCAGAGTCAAACTGTTGCTCAGAGCAAGGAGAGTGACCAGACTTTACACTGATGCTTAAGTGGAAATTTTTTAAATTTATGAAAAGGATATCTGTGGCTTGTTGCATTTATGGCAGGTCCAGCTGGCAGAGTAAACGAACCATCGATTTGCCTTAGACAAGACCGCTCAAGGCAAAGCTCCCAAGTGAGTATACCAAAGGCATCAGCTTCTGCAGCTTTTGGTGAGGGCAAGTCGCATGGAGAAGCCCAAAGGACGAGATCAGAGCTCTCTGCCATTGACAACGTGCCCTTGGGGACCACCAGCATTGCAGGACCTGAGCAGGGTGTTAGGGGAATATATGCACATACTGAGACTCATTCATCCTTTGTGGTTTCTCACCCATGACCATGCCGTAGAGGGGGTATATTTGGCTAAGAAGAGCAGAAATCCACTTCCTGGGCCAGTTAAACTGGGCACCACAGGGTCACCTTGGTGGGGATGGAGGTGGGAGAAGGGGGCTCATGTCACTCTGGGGTCCCTGTTCTCTGGGCTTTGGGCACAGATGGTTCAGGCTGGTGCTTTCCCCGTCACCGTGCCTTCCTGCCATTAAACTACAACTGCTTCTACTTTGTATTTTCAGTGTGCATCTCTTTGCCGCTTATTATTGTTTCTAAATACGAGTGCAACTTCAGCACATTTTAAGGCTTATTTTGCACAAAGATTTTAATTTAATATGTGCGTAGTGACCTCCATGCTGCTGTGATATTTTGCCTATGCGTTAAAACTGTTACTTTCATAGAATTATAGAATCACAGAACGGTTTGGGTTGGAAGGGACCTTAAAGATCATCCAGCTCCAACCCCCCTGCCATGGCAGGGACACCTTCCACCAGACCAGGTTGCTCCAAGCCCCATCCAACCTGGCCTTGGACACTGCCAGGGATGGGGCAGCCACAACTTCCCTGGGCAACCTGTGCCAGTGCCTCACCACCTTCACCGTAAACAACTGCTTCCTTATCATCTAATCTACATCTACCCTCGTTCAGTTTAAAACCGTTACCCCTCATCCTAGCACTACACTCCCTGATAAAGAGTCCCTCCCCATCTTTCCTCTAGGTCCCCTTTAGGTACTGGCAGGCTGCTGTAAGGTCTCCCTGGACCCTTCTCCTCTCCAGGTGAACAACCCCAACTCTCTCAGCCTGTCTTCCAGGGAGAGGTGCTCCAGCCCCCTGATCATCTTTGTGGCCCTCCTCTGGACCTGCTTGAGCAAATCCATGTCCTCCTTACGCTGAGGGTCCCAGAACTGAACGCGGTACTCTGGGTAGGGTCTCCTGAGAGCGGAGCAGAGGGGGAGCATCTCCTCCCTCGACCTTCTAGCCACACTTCTCTTGATGCAGCCCAGGGTGCGATTGGCCTTCTGGGCTGCGAGCGCACAGCCTCTTCTAGCAACCTGAAAAACAACCCCTGGAGCACCAGGTGTTGCTCTGTGTTCCTTCAGCATGGTTTTTGTGGTCCAACAGACAGGAAGAGGAGCTTTTTGGTGGGGAGATCCTATTTGTCCTTACAGACCAGTGTAGCTGGCTACTTAACGTGTAGTCCTCTTTAATGCTGCGAAGCTGTGCGACTTCTTTTTCCCATATTATGGGCCCTGCCAGATTTCCTTGTATTTCTTAGCAGGTGTAGCCCCAGAGAGAGAACCCACACGACAGCCCTGGGGAAGCTGCATGCAGATGTGCTTTGGGTCAAACTGCAAAGAAATGTGGGTGTCTCCAACTTGGAAATCTCAGACCAGGGTAAGAGGACAGACATGATGACCCACAGTACTCAAGGTCAGATAAATATGTTGGGGTCCTCTGTGCTTTAACCTCTGCTAGTGCTTATCTGCCTTCTTATAGACTACAGACTGTGCTTGCTCACATCCCAGGAGTACAGAAATTAGAAAGGAAACCACAACCATCTTGGTTTTGCCAGCACAAGACTGTTTGCTTCAGTCTATGTGTTTAGTTTTGACCTCAGCTTTTCACATTTAGTGGATCTTCCCCACCTCCCAGTTGCTCAGTGTTGCTTTTCCCATAGGTTAACAGAGGGATTTGGGAAATGCCAAAAAGCTTCCAGACTTCCAGCCACAAGTCACAAAGAAAGATAAACCAAATCATTTCGGTTATGGTACATTTTCCACTAAATGCCCTTGCATAATATCACATTTCTGCTCCATTTGCAGGAGCTCCCTGCTCCAGCAGGACCTATGTTATCCATGCTGCTACTGTAGCACTGCTCAGGCATGCATCCATGCTTATTTTTATAGACCTAGAACCAACCTTCCTCCCAGATACAGCATAAACCTAGTAGGTTTTTTCCTGCAAACAGCCCTTTTGGGGAAAAAAAGAAAACCCTAAAAGTAAAAACATATTTTATTATCTTGTACCTCTTAGGAGGCTGTAGGAAACCACGTCATGGGTCAACACTTCAAAGTATTATGAAAACAAACACTCCAAATCTAAAGAGCACGTAGAAAGTTATGCAAACAAGCCCAAGGAGATCCAGCAATGCCACCAGACTTCGCAGGGCCTCTGCTGAGCCACAGCGTGCCTTAACAGACAGAAGCGTTTTGTGTTAAGTTTGATCAAAAAGACATATCAAGGGAAAAGGTAGGTAGAAAGTGATCAAGGTAAGAGTCAGCCAAGCAGCGGGCGCCCCATCCACGGCCTCTGGAACCGGCCGTGTCGCAAAGCTCAGGTTTGTTCGGTTTTGTGCAACCTGCCCAGAGACAGGAGGAATTAGGCACATGCACCTGAGCTCCTGTTCACACCAAGGCTGCCCATGGCAAGTGCAATACGGCCCCTTTTCTTTGAGATTCAAGACTAGAAATCTGGGTGACATTTACCTGAGCACCTGGCAGCATTTTGCACCATCTTTACACTTAAGATATTTTCAATCTTAATTTCCCTTAATCTTCACAAAATGTATACATCCTATGCATTTATTTTCTCCAGTATTTGCATTATTTTTTAACTCACTCAGTGTGTTAAATGGTTAGTATTGTCAGTAACATGGTTTCAAAACAATTTTTTGGATGACTTTGTGAACTGGTTGCCAGCTGGACAGAATGTGGAACCTAGATCCAACTTTCTATTACATGTTTCTCAAAGAAAACAAGATTTCTTTAGGGATATGGAAAGTTTTTCTAAGGTTTTAATTGATTTCCCCCTCTATCCTCAGTTTTGGCATCTGACGTGGATCCACCCTGACTTGCTGATGGATGGCAGGGACACGAGGGGTCAAAAGAGCACGCTGAAGATAAAACCCACCGCGACAGCTGTCAGGCATCGCTGTTCATGAAGGAGAAGCGAAGCAAAGACTGTATCTGTATAGCACAGGCAAAGAACGAGCTTATCTTGAATATGAAGGCCACAAATTAAAAAAGCATTTTTTACCAGCATAAAATAAGCGATCCCCTCCAACAGTGAGCCCAGTGTAATGCTCCAGAGGTCCGGGAGAGCGCGGGGGGGAGCCGGCAGCTATCGCCGCAGCTGCGGTGGCACGACAACGGCGAGCGCCGTCCCACCAGGCTGGCAAAGCCCCTCGCGTACGAAATGCCAAACACGTCCACCTCGTACTTGGAAGATAAAGCACATGTTGAGGATTGCACAAACAACAAGAAACAGTCGCACGAGGTCGTGTTAATCACTTACATGTGCCCATTATTAGTTAAAAAGGCTAAAAGGAAGGGAAAGATCAAGTGAGACTAGACTTCGTTTCATACTTTTCAGCAACAACAGTATAGATATTTTTTAAATCCCGAGTGCATGAGCTGTGCTGTCGCGTGCTTAACCCCACGCCACTCGCTGGCAAAGGCTGCACGAAACCCTCCCCAGCCCTGGAGTACATTCACAGAATAAAGCAAGCCGGGGCGAGACCTACAGCCACCCAAGCTACATGAGTTTTCTGCACCCCGAAAGTTCTCCCTTGTCCCAAACCCGTTGCGCTCTGGCACAGGTCTGCCCGTGCCTTTAAGGACAGCCACTGCGGCACGGTGTGCAGCATCCTTCGTTACAGCAGGGACCGAGGCAGCAGTAATGCAGAGTAAGACTTGACCCGACACCAGGACAATAAGAACCAATCGGGAACAATTCTGTGAAGCAAAAATGCACCGTTGCTGTTTTTCAGTGCAGCTCCATACCGAGGTGTGACTGAGGCTGTGCAAGTGCAAGGTGATGCTCACTTCAAGCTGTTCCAGCAACTTATCCCTTAAGAAAAATGTATCACCCAGAAAGCAGAGAGCGTTTGGCGTTAGCTGCAGCTGCGGTGTTGGCTATGGGAAGCACTTTACAGGTCTGCCTAAATATTTGGGTTTCTGCTCTCTTGCATGTTTCCATCAGCCTTCTAGTCATCCTGTAAAAATAGAAATTCCTCTTTTAAGGAGATAATTGACCAACCCTGAGCAGCTGCAAGGAATCAAACGCGGCAAAAGACACTGAACCCAGCAGTGCTCATAGCCAGCTGCATAACATTACTGCTTCCTACCAAGGTCTTTCCTCAACATTAGGCAAAAAAAAAAAAGGTAAATGAAGACATAAATCAGGCAACGTCCATTTGCTCTTTTGTGATATAATTTTAACGTGAAGCATGCCTTGTGCAGTCTAACTTGTCTGAGCAGAGTCGAGCAATGCCTGAGACCTTTTTTCTGGGGGATTGGAGCAGCCCCGTGCATGGGGAGCGCTCCTCGGGGAGCAGGGCACAGACTCGGTCCCTGCCACCTCGGCAGGGAGATGCACCGGGATTTCACCGGGTGTACAGCTACACCTCTCACTGCACAGCCTTCAAAACCCGTCAGCCTGAGTGCAGCCCCTGACCGCTGTCCTGGACATGTACTAGAGCCCATGAGCAAAAACGCTCGTCAAACCGATGCTAAAATCAAAGGGACACGCTGCCTGGGGCCATCTGTTACGGTGGGTTGGATGGGCATGGAGAGGGAGGAATCACTGTCTGACAACTGAATAACTTCCAGTGCAAGAGCGGTTTGGGTAAGCCCATTCGCTTTGTCTTCTCCTCTGCTGTTAAGCAACTGGTTCCCATTATTGACAGACAGAGAAATGATCACCTGGAGTACCAGATATTGCAGATAGGAAGCAACGTATCGAAGGTGATCTGGAAAAAAGGTTTCATATTTAAAGCTGACCATGGTGACAGCTGGGAGGCTGACCACTTGCCATGAGCAGCCTCTTCAAATCAAGACATCAAAGAATCTGGCTGTTTGTTTGCTCTGGCTTTCGAGAGAAATAGCTCCCACTATTTCAGGTGACAATCTGCTGTGGCAGCACTGCACAGGTTGCTCGTGTACTTACTTTTTTAGGGGGAGATAAGTCTGTGAGAGCAAGCTATATGTATGCATTAAAAAAGAGAAGCCTCCAAGGTAAAATTGCAAGAATAGTTAACGAATTACACAACCACAGCTCACTTTTCAGTATTATATGAAAAGCAGAAGGAGAACACATTTGCAGTGACCCTGAGAGACAGAATTTGGCAAAGCACTAAATGCTTTTGGTGAAATAAAACAGTTGGGGGAAAGACATGCCCTGCAATCCTTTTGCTTATGATATCAAGTATAATATTCAATGGTCTTCAGAGACTGAAAACTGCTCTGCTGTTTTTGGATTAAAATGAATTGATTCAACTGTAAATTAACAGCAGATGACTTGTGGGAATGTTTATTCCCATATTTACAGTTTTGGACAATTTTACATTCTTTAAAAGCATTAGAGCAGAAGGTAGCTTGGGCAGGGCTCACCTGGAGCTCCAGGTAGGCAGCGAGAACCACCGTTACCGGCACCCAGGTTTGGGCATCACTTGGCAACACCACTCAAGCCCCCCCCCCCCCCCCCCGCCAAATATATGTAAGTGCAAGCTTAAAAATAAGCAGATCCTTAACTTCTGTAACGGGCTGGGGTATGATTGAGCACGTGCTGAAATGTTTTGCTGACTCAGAGCCCAAGCCCTGCACTGGCAGAGAACGGGTATTTATAAAGCGCAGGTGAGCCCCAACCGCAGCTGAAACAGCACTTCATAAAAACCCGGTAGAGCCGGCAGCTGCTGACAGAGCAGCAAGAGCTCCTCGGCCTGGGATAAAGCAGCGAGGGCCGTATCCTGCTCTCGTGCACGCCGCTGCAAATCTCTAGGGCCAGCTTTGCTGTGGATGTAAACAGGCACAGCTCTGAATGCAGGCAAAACGCACCCACTTAAGCAAGCTGTACTTTTAATTAGCTGGTTTCAAAGGTCTGCACCGCTGTGAGCTGGAATGGAAGCATGAAACTGTTATTAGGAAAAAAACTCAATTCCCTCATCTTCTGACAAATCAGCCCCGCTCTGCCTCATCCCTCTCTTCCTACATCAAGTTTGCATGTAAACGGCAGCTGGAAATAAGATCTCTATCAGAAGAGGCTCATACCTGAGTACCAAAGAGCTGCTCTCAGCTCTGCTGCCCGTTCCCTCCCGGCCAGCACTCGGCGTTCTGCTGCTCTAGTTTTGCAAACCACCTGGGCATTTTGGGGGCCTGTTCAGGAAGCCTTAGCACGAGAGGGTGCTGGCTGCTCAGAAACCAAATACTGCCCTCCCGCTCCAAAACTGGTCAGTTTTGTTTTGTATTAGCAATCTTAAATCACACGGCTCATTTAGACAATTTTTAAAAAGGGAAATGAATTATCAGAACTTCTGCTTTAAGCCCCTTCTCCAGGGGCTTGGATTTTCGTTGGAGCAAGGTCAGGGAAGTGCTGTCCCCCCACGATCCCATCACCTCCTGGCTCAGTCATTCCCAAATTACGCCACGTATTTGCAGAGCTGCACCTGCCCGAGCCCATCTCAGACCGGGGCGAATCCCAGTCCCTGTGGTGTTAGGCTTAGTGATGCTCCATCGGTGCTGCAGTTACACCTGGCTTCAGCCCTTCCTTAACAAAACTCCTGCTTGACCTTGTCTAAGGACTGAAATAAAATGGCAAAACTCCACCAAAAAAAAAAAAAAAAAAAAATCCAGGGAGGATTACACATTCATTTCACCTGCCTGTTGTAGCAGCTGAAATTTCCACACTTGTGAGAAAGAGTGGGTGGCATCTCCCTGGCCCCAGCAATGTGGAATTTTATTTGAGCACCGACACGATATTGTGGGCCCAGTCTGACTTTTTCTCAGGCAACAACAGTTTATCGAATGCAAGGCAGTTAGCATCACATCCAGTGCCCCTCAGCGGGATGGCTGCATGCCCACTAGCTCTCCATTCACAGGCTCTACGCTGCTCGTTGCAGAGCTGGGACAACTGGGCATGTTCACCACTTAGCTGGGAAGCGAGGCTGGAGTTATCATGGGGAACTTAATTTTACAAACGCACCTGTGGGCTGTAGCTGGCTGACAAACGCTCGCACCTCAGACGGTTGAGGACAGGCAGTACAAGTAAGACTCTTCTCTCTCCTGTGCATCCAGAGCGGCTGCCTACGGTTTTTGCTCCCTGCCCTCAGCACCGCTGCTGTAAAAGCAACAAGAGGCAAAAGAGAAATAGCTAACGCTCTCTCCATGGTAACATCCAGCAGACTCCGGGAGTTGGGGCGCCTGCCAGCGGTCTGCGGGAGTGAACCGATTTGCACTACGTGACCTGGGTTTCCGTGCAAGTTCGAACGGTGCCGGCAGCTCCCAGCAAGTCAGCCCGCTGCGCTTCGTGCAGGGACACCTGAGCTGAACAAAGTCCCTCAGTCCTAGAACAGTGCAGGGCTGTCAGCAGCCCGGTCCTCCCTGGCTGGCAGGCTTCATTTCTCGGCAGAGTTAATTAGCACAGGATGAGCTGCCTCTTCAGCAGTAGCTCAAGTCTCTGCACAGCGCTACCGTGTAATATAGTCATACGCTGATAGATCCAGGACCCCCCATCACAGCAGTAAAGTAGGTGTATCTGGAGTATTTGTTTCTAATGCAAGGCCATGTTTCCAAATGCAAACATGCAAATGCACACAAACCCGCGAGGAAGACACCCCACAAACATTCATGGAGATGTTTAAAAGGTTCTTCATGTTTTGGGGCACCCACTCTGAGAAAAGAGCTGACCTTCAGGTGCTGAGGACCCACATTCTGAAAATCAGGTCTCCGAAGCACTCGCAACCTCCCTTTGACCATCCTAGGTACTGATTTCAGGTAATCAACCGCTCAAAATCCAAACACACAACTGAAAGGACCCTGACACTGCCGATTCTGCCTTATTTCTGAGGGAGGCAATCAGGCAGAGGAACACAAAATATCAGGTTACTTATTTTATCTCATTAGAGGCAGGAGGCACACAGACTTTACTGCGTGACAGTAGGTGTGCACAGGGTCACAGAGAAAGCAGCAAGAATAGCATCCTAAAAACTTAATGTCAGCCATGCTGGATGCTTCATTTGAGGGACTAAGCAGATCTGAAGAAGAGGAATATCTGGCTTAATCCTCTAAGGGAGATGATACTTGCTGCCTCCAGGGCTGAGGAGTTAATCAGCAATGCCAACAAGAGAAAGGCTGTGGGAACTTCTCAGCTGAGTTTCTCTAATGCTGAACAGGAGAAAGAATAATGGGTTTTATCGTTTGGTGATTTGGGGGGTTTTTTGAGCAGCTGGAAAAACTGCATGTTAGAGATGAGCCCAAGAGTCTGAGTTACCCAGGGGCAAGGCTGCATCCAGAAAGTGCTGGATTTAAGCACTGCGTCAAATGTCTCTGATGTTTTTCCCTGCTCAGGCAGGCTCGGTGGCTGCATGGAGCTCTGTGCTGCCATAGTAGATGGCTGCAGTTCCCCAAAGAGTTAAAGTCAACCAGGGCATGTTTATACTGTTTTGCAGTCATTTTGGAGCCATAAAACACAAAGCTGAGCTTCCTCCAAGTTTATGGCTTTGGATCTCATGCTCTTGCTCAGGCTGCATCTCTTAGTATTTATACCTGCTCGCACTTGGCACCAGTCTCAGATACCTTTTCTAGAAGCCCAATTTGCTTGGTTTTAGAGAAAAAAATCTCTCAACATTAGGTTCACGGTAATGCGGTAGCTCAGCCTTACATCCAGCAGTATAATTGGGTCCACTGGAAAACGTAGACATCATCTTACTAAACTAACAGATTGCCTGTCATTAAAGCCTCCTCAAGGAATCCCCTTGAGACACTGAAGCTTTGCACCGTCCTAGCAGAGCTAAACACAGGAGCAGTGGCTCCTCTCAGGCAGCTGGACTAGATGGTTGTTGTAGGTCCCTTCCAAGTGAAATATTCTATTCTATTCTATTCTATTGCCATGCTCAGCTGGTGGGTGGGTAAAACAGCTCCAAACCCCGTGGGTGGGAACTCCCCTGCAGCTTTTCTACGAACTTTTTTCTCTGCAGAATATCCCATTCTGAATCACAAACACAGGTTTCTGTATGACAGAGGTGGCTACTTCTTCAATGCATAGAAAATGGGTTTGATTCTCCAAGTTACCCACAGAACTGCTGTTAGCCAAAACACTGATACTGTTGAGAGGCTGTAAAAATATGTTGAATTATCTGCTTTCCACTAATATGGAGAGCCAGGAAAAAAGCTCATGAAGAAGTCTAAGTTTACCTGAAAATCAAGCCAAACGAGTTTTTCTCTCCCCCCCTTCTGTGTGCTTCTGTAATGGAACGAGTTTGAATCTGGAGGTATCAAATTCAGAGCAGTTTAAATGTTAAACGTGGACTGAGAAAGCAGAGCTTTTTAAAAGATTTCATTGAACGTTGTTTTTCCTTGAGCAGTCTCCCCGCTTGTGCAAATGGCACGTAAGCCTTTTTACAAGCGGTCTATTCATAGTGACACTGGCTACTAGATCTCCCTCCGCTCACAAAGTTGTTGGTCCAGCCCCAGTCCCTCGGCTTCATTAAAGGGTTTGTGTTTGGTGGACATGCTGTGGGCTCTTTTCATCTCTCGGCCTCCGTTCAGGCTATTTTTAAATGTCAGGTTCAAGCGCTGCGCCTGGGCAGAGCTGCCGCCGGGATGGCCGTGCCCTGCGTGTTTACGGAGATCTGCTCAGCTGAGAGCCAGAGCAACCTCAATGCTCAATATAGTGTCCTTGGTCAAGAGCTCAGAGCATGCTCAGAATCGACGTAGCTCAATAAATCCTCCCAGGTAGTTTCAGAAAAACTCACCCAAATAAAACCAAGTGCTGCACCGACTGACGGAAAGCCTTGGGGGAGACGAGTGAAAGCCAGACTCCTGCCTGCTCCCTGGTCACGGCATGGGGAGCTTTGGTGAGCAGAGATTTTGCTGTATCTATGTTCTTTCTGTGGAACTTGGTGGGTTTTTTTATATTGTTTGTTCTGGTTTGTGTAGCAGGTTAGTGCAGCATTCCCTTCTGCTCTTTCCCCGGGAGCACCAGCTCCTCCCTGGGGGAGAACGGACCAGAAACTCGCCTTCCCTTTTCCCTTCCCAATTTCAAACCTCCCTTTAGAGAACGGGGACACAGGCGTCGTACTCTGTGCTTCTGCCAGACTGAAGGCAGTTCTGCCTGCAGTCAGGAAAAGCGGCATTGCTTTGTGTGTACCTCTCTGAAATGAAGCACAGCCCGCTCTCTCCTGGCAGACCAGAGACCTCTCTCCCCCAGCTCTGCTCCCTGAAGGTGCTTTTGCTGGGTTCTGGCCCTGCTTTCATACACGCAGCTACGCCAGGCTCTGTGCCAGTTGCTTTTTTTGCCTGCTGCTCTCTGGACCAAGGGGAAAAAAAAAAAAAAAAAAAAAGATGTGTGCAACCCGTGCCAGGAGCACAAGCTGAGGTTTTCCAGGCGAGGTGCTGGGTCCAGCCAGGCTGCAGGGCAGGCAGAGCTCCCAATGTTTCCCTGGGGCTAGAGAGATCTCGAAAGTGCTCTGTGTCTGTATGCATGTCAACTCCAGGACTAAAACAAATGGTCATTTAAGTCAGTAGATTATCAGAGAGCACCCACATTTCAAATCTCCTTTTCTCTGTACTATAAAGGCAAGTGATAACTGCTCCCAAATTGCATTTTAAAATTTTCTCAAAAACTGTCCCAAGAATCTCTGTTGCTGTCATTGTTTGAGGAAGCCTTTGAAATCTGGCAAGGAAAAAACCCTCTGAGCTAGATAAACTTTTTCTTTGTAAAGACTTAGCCAATTTTTCAAGTCCTGAAACCTGCTGTTTATCATCCTGTGCACCAAAATGGAGTGTGGAGAAACCAACATACTTGCTGGTACAAAAAATATGCAGATAACGGAAATAGTGGCATTTCTTAACTTTGGAATGCTCCATTTGCAGCCTAAATTGATACCACTGATCTCTCCGCACCTGTCTGAGGTTAAGACACTAGGCAAGAAGCAAATTCTAAATTATTCTAAATGACAGTGTGGGAAATCGTTTTTATTTGTAAAAGCAACTTGTACGAGCCAACAAAATGGTCTCAAAACCTTGTCTGTGTCAATGCTGCCAAGGCAGTTCTGCAAAACACAATCATTTTTTATAGTAAACCCTTTCTTATCCTTTACTGAGGAGTTTCTTCCATAAGTGAAACTCCTTCTGCACAGGCTTTGTAAATCTAATAGTCATGGCTCAAAACACTTAAATTTTTTCAGCATAAGGTGTATGAAGAACTGTTGATTTGAATCATAACAGCACAAACAGTTTCCAGTTGTCCTCATCCAGCGTGTCTAACCCACGGACCTTGGTGCAGATAAAGCTATACAATCCGCTGGCAGGGCTAAGCAACAGGCAGCAAGTAAGGAAGCCTTTGAGAGTTATCATGAGTTTTGTGAACCCAGATGTCCACCTGTGAACGACCAGATTCAAGATCTAGTCGTGATGGCTCCAGGATATGCTCTTTCTGCAAAGCTTTGCCTCAGAACGTAACTAACACATAAATCAAAGTGAATCACAAAAAATATTTAGGAAACTCACAAGATACGATACACACCTTTAAAGTCAGGCTTTCCCTTATTTTCTTTAAGCAAACATATGCTGCACATTTCAAAAAAGCTGATACAAAATACCCAGTCACTTCTTTCAGGATCCCCTGGCATTTTGAACAGCCTGGATTAAGATTTCTGCAAGTCCTTTTCTGGGGGCTGACTACAAGGAGCCGTCTGGATGTGTAAAACACTGCTTGTAGCTGTTCCTCCCCCAGCAGATTTGGTAGAAACAGTAAATTGGGATTCCTTGCCAGATCCTGCCCCAGCCTGCTGCTGACATGCGGGAGGGCTGTGCTGCCCCGGGCGGTGGAAAAGCCTCGCAGTATGCCCAGCTACCCACGGCACGTCAGATGACAGACCGCCTAGTTAAACATGGCAATGACGTCTTGATTAGAGAAAAGAAAACATCAATAAATGGTAAATCTATACATAGGAAAACAAATAACCATGAGCTTTGATTGTTCAAGTTCACAGCAGAGATTACTTACCTTGGCAGATACATATTCAAGACATACGGCTTGTAATTCCTTAGCTAGTGCTAAGCAAAACCATGTGTTTTTCTAAAACAAGGGGAAAGTTTAACTCCAACACTGTGCAAAGACAGAGCTATGGTCATAACTTCTGCTCATAGCAAAACTAAATTGAAAAGGGCCAAGCAAAAGGGTCCCAGAGAGAAGAGCAAAGACTGAGCAGCAGCTTGGAAGAGAAGCAAAAAGTGGGTTACAGACCCACGCCAGGGATGGGGAGAAGACGTGCACTGGCCACAGATATGCCCATGGCAATGTGGGGTGAAGAACAGGGTGTATAATCAGGAGCTTCTCCAGCGACGAGAAGTTATGGTGCTTCCTGTGACTTCAGGTGTGGCAGTAACTCAAAAAATGAAGCAGGGGCCGTTTCAGCAGCTCCTCTCCCCTTCTCTCCTTAGGAAGCCAGCCATAACCGCAGGGCTGGCTGCGTACTCCCCCTTCTCCACTGTCAGCTGTCCTGCAGCATCATGTTTAACAAACTGAAAGCTCTGTTGCCTATAAAGGGGTCCGAGGATGAGGTATATAGGACTTTAAAGTCAGCTTGCTCTCATGTGACCTTCATGCAACCCAAACCAACTGCAGTGGTAGCGAAGCTGAGCCCATGCCCTGGGTAAGTTTTTCCTTCCATCAAATGGCTTTATTAAGATTTCTCCTCCTTCCTTGTCCAGATAAAGGTCCATTATTAAAAATGGTTGTAAGGCTGCTGCAACCACTGCTTACCACCCAAAAAGGCCTCGATTCTGTTCATTTCCCACAGATGGTATTTTATTGGTGCAGCTGAAAGCTTAGACGGAACTGTCATTTGGCGACACTGTCCTCATTAAAAGATAATGCGGTCAAAAAAACAAATAAAAGCACATGAGAAAGAAAGAGACTGGGAAACACGAGCAGTGCGTTGAACCCTGGGCTGTGCTCACCGCCAGCCAGGCCAGCAGCCACTGCTCTGCCTTGGCAGCAGCTCCCCGAGCGCGGGCACGGTATCAGAGCTGGCAGCTGCCAGAGGTACGTGCAAAGTACTCCTGTGATTAAAGATGCATCCGTCATTGTTATAAATTAGCAGAAGCCAAGTTTAAGTGTGAAGAGCCGCCAACAAGAAGGAGCAGTTAAAAAAAAAAAAAAAAAAAAAGGCTACAGTTTTCTATCACTCACATTGCAAACAGATGTCCCACCAATATTGGACCAGGGCACCCCAGCCAAAGAGGTGAAATCATGCTTCTCAAGGGATGTTTAGAAATAAGTCATTTACTCCAAGGTGAAGCGGAGGACCACATGCTTGGCAGTCGAGGGCAGCATGTACCAAAAGGCTGTGTGGAGAAAGGGGGGTGATGAGGAATTTGGAAGCAGTTTAGCAGGATTTGGAAGATGGTAGGAGAGGTGGTTTGGGAAAGCTAAAGAAAACATAAAGAGAGAAAAAAACGTTTACAGAAGAGGTGTAACAATGACTTGACAGAGAAGGGAGAGTCTCTGGCAACTATTTCTGGTCAGAAAAATATTAGTAGGATCAAAGCGGTGCTTAGGGAGGCTCTGCTCCTTTTCAAACTGCTTTGAATGAACTACACTCAGTGAAAGTGATAGTGGTAAACTCTTTAAACAGGGACCTTGTCATGTAACTGTACTATTTAAAGATGTGTCAGCATTAGGATAAATATAGCATCCACTAGTAATGGTCCAAGAAGTCGCTTCAAATTCACATGAGAATATTTATCACAAGCCCCAGCAGAGTCCAGCCATGTCACTGCTGCAGCAAGAGCTCCCAAAGCAAAACCTCCCTGTGCCGCTGCAGACAACTGAACGGCAGTGGCTGGAGCTTGGTTTGAAACCAGTACGGAGGAAACACTTCACACTGCTCCAGTACCGCTGCCCTGCAAACTGCCTCTCAGAGGAGACATAACGCAGAGACCCAGGCTACATATGGTCGTTAAAGTTTTGTAGGAGATGGGGTGACAACCCCAAGGACCTGGACAAATTCCAGGCTATTTAATTGCTTTCTGTCTCCCTGAATTCCTCCGGCGCTTCCCTTTGGGCGTGCTGGTTTCTGCTTCCTGCCCCGAATCACGGCACAGTGCAGCTGGAGCCGGATTGCCCCAGGCACGGAGCTGAGAGCCTGCTGGAAGATGCTGGCTTGATTGAAAACTCATTGTTTTCCAGCCCTGCGAGGAAACCGCATCTGCAGCTCCTGCAGAAGAGCTGCCTGTCCCCAGCGCTGGGCTCTGCCTTGCAGCTCCGCTCCTTGCAGCCCACCTCACCGCTGCGCAGGGAAAGCAACTTCGCTGCAAGCAGGGAAATCGCACATGCCAAGCCTACAGAAAAGGGAGGAGGATTAGGGCTTTCCTCAACCCATCTCAGTGGGCTCGACGTGCCGTCCTACTCTGAACGTGCGTTGCAGTCAAATTGGGTACCGCAGCCTCTCGTAGCCCACCGAGCGCTCTGCTCCCTGATGTTCCCGGCCATCCCTGGGACAGGCAGCGCAAAGTCAGGCCCAGGGATGAAGGAGTCTGGAACCGGGCCATTTGGAAGCTTTTTGGTTGCACGAGGTTAATAAAAGCCTTTTCCAACAAACACAGAAGAGCTCCATCAAAGCCTTAGCAAACCCGCCGGCCGTGGCTGCGTCACTACCTAGCTGAAATCAATGAAAATCTTCTCAGCTTTCTTTTTGCTGAACATCACATCTGTGGCTCTGACAAAGGCAGTGATGGGGACGGGATGGATGAAATAATCCTCAAGCCCACAGCACCGCACCCGAGGGCAGTGGGTGCTGGCGCAGTTCGGACAGCAGTCGCTCTGGTGGTATTACAAACAAAAAAGCATCCCATCTTCCCCTGTTTCACAGCCAGTTTGCCTTGGAGGAGTCCATGATGATTACTAATTAGTGAAATTACATCACAAGAAACAAGACACTACTTAGCAACCAGCAGGAAAGACTTGTAATCAGACTATGTAAAAGTAGGGGTTTATTTGTTTTGGTCTATTCGCTTCAGTCAACAACACTTGCTGTTAAATGTTAAGTAAAATCCTTCCTTTAAGCAAATCCTCTCCCAACAGGAGAAGCATGGTAAAGGAGGGAAGACATGAACCTAGGAGTAAATCCTGTATTTTGCTCCAAGTCACAGGAAATACATTTGCCCTTCCCTGTTCACTTAGTGATGATAAAATAGGAAGTCCATGAATTATGAGTGAGGGTCTCACATTTCGTGGAGGGCTGTTCTCTAGAGCAGCGTGGCAGGCGTGCAATGGGGCTGCGGTGCCGCATGCTCCTGCGGGAGCTGAGCTGGCGGCAGCAGCACTGGTCACTCGGAAGCGATCGGCTATGGGGAATTCTACAAGGTGAAAACCTCTGCGTCAGCGCAAACTGTCAGGATATCATTTGGATGAGAATGCTATTTGAATTTTGAATCTGAGAAATTCCACATTAAACATGGCTTTTGGACAAAGGAAAAATCAAAAGTGCAAATTCAAATCCAGATACTCTTCAGCCTTCCCAAGTTCTACGTGTAACCCCTGTTGTTGTGGTACCAGATAATGCGTAAACCCAGAAGGGAAGGGATCATCTGAATATGGTTGAATCTCAGAGGAGCAGCTGATTTCACAAGGGCTCTGGAACTTTGGCAACTAAATCTCAGGGCACTGAACGGCAAGAAAACTTTAGTCAAAGTTCTGAACATCTTACAGAAAGAGGGATGCAGACTGCTATGAACCCTGTCCTGACCCAGACCCAGCAGAGCACCAACTCTGCTGAGGGAACAAATTAGGTAACATTTAGCCCTTGTAACACAGAGCACCAGCCTCTCCTGTGCAGCAACCTGTGCACAGGGTGCATTCAGCGAAGCAAGGGACTCAGTGCCCTGAGAGCAGGTGGAAAAGCATGCGAGATGGCCACGGTGATGGGAAGCAACGGGCAGGGGGAGGACATGGTGCCCCCGGCAGGTGGGTAGCTCAGGCCAGGGAGGGAGGAGAACAGGAAAGCAAAAACCTCTTCCAGTTGCAACAAGAACTGATCAAACCCAGAAAGAGTCTGTGGCAGAGATGGGTGAAGGGACAGCGGTGGAGGGTGGTTTGAAGACTTGGCTTGGAAGGCCATCCCACGTCAACAGAGAAAAGGTAAAATAAAAAAAGTCATTGCCCTGATGGTGTTGCTTTCCTCTGTAAAAACAATGCTTTTAAAAGTGTTTCTTCCCCTCTGATAACAGAGGGAAATGTTATACAAGGATTTCCATTCTTATCTAGGGAGCTCCTAGACAGGGTGGCCTTTCCCCTGACATGGCAAGCTGCCTCTCCAAGCAACTTCTCCTTCAGGAATAAAAACATTTTTAGAAAAGCAGCTTTTATTCAGTATATCTTCTGTATTTATTTGTCTTGGTGCTCTTTTTTTCAACCTGATGGCACTGCAGAAACACCCATCTCCTCTCAAAGGACCGCTGGGTCTCAGTCACTGCATGACTTGGGCACCGGCTCTTTCCATGTGATGAGCAGCTGAGAGCTGCAAACGTATCTCAGAAAGTCATTAGTGTTGGAACAAATTCTCCACTTGTGCTGAAGTGCCCCATGGCAGCCTTCTACCAGAAACTGAAATATTCATCATGACAGGCATCCCGAGGCACTGCTGTCGCTGTACCCTCAGACCTGGGAGCATGGCAGGGGCTAGGACGTGACATCTGCGTTCTCGGTACCGCAACCTGCTGGCAGCAGCTGAGCAGTGTCCAGGTGTCACCCCCTGAGCTTCTCTGCAGCCCTCCTCAGGCACTCCAAGGAAGCGAACAGAGACCATCTGTTGTTATCTGCTAACAGCACCCCGCTGTATTTTAAATCATAGCACTGGTGATACCGTTTTCAAGGTGGCTCAGGCCGAGATGCGTTCCCTGAGCTCCCCACGTCTGTGGGAAAGTTCTGTTCAAAACTGAACTTTGGTCTGAACTTTGGACTCATCCTTATTTCTGAACCTCGCGAGCTGCACAGCTTGTCCTGTATCAGTGACCCACTGTTCAGCTAAGCCCTGACTGATACGCCGCTGGTACCTGTAATTAGGTACTTGTCGTTGCCTCCTTGCTGGTGGAAGCTATCACTGAGGGGTGCGTTTGGCCCATTAATAACTTCTTTCCAGATGACTCCATGAAAAACTGGTTGAATTCACTTTCTGGAGGACACCTGGTGACGTGCAGCACGCAGTACACCTTCCATCGGCCACATTTCTTCAGCGTTAGCCTGGGCATGAATTTTGGGCTAGTTGTTAACTAGCAGCTTTGGGATTAATTTGTAACTTCAGGCTGGACTTCCAGTGGATGCCAAGTGTCTGCTATAGGCTATTGTGGTCCTGAAAAGGAGAGTCAGTAGGAAGAAGGGTTTGTGAGAGCTCCCCGATGGGCACTTTGGAGGTGTTTTGGGGCCATCCGCAAGGCAATGTTTTATTGCAGGCTTCCATGGAGATAATGTGCTCTCAGACGGGAGCTGGGTCCTGTCCCTCTGTACATGAGGCTTTTCAGTCAAATGGAGGAGGGATATTCTCTCCTATCAGGGAAACTTTGATATGCTCAACTCGCACTAAATTACTGCAAGTTGCCTTTAGTTTAAAATAAAAGGAAATTGGCCAATGCCTGTATTTGCATACCTGATGTTTATTTTATGTAGCTTTAGCACAGATGCAAATAGCAGTTCACAGACTTATGAGGTGAAATATAATGGTCCAGGGCAAAGTGAAGAGAAACAAGAAATGCTGGATAGAGCCTGTACCAGGCAATTCCTGCACTAGGTCAAACAGTTAAACGTTAAAGGAACAGCTTTTTCCTATTGTTTCTGGGTTAGGTGGACTGCAAGCAGGGGAGGACATCAGAATTACAGAGCACAGCAGAGAGAAAGTTTCTGTATTTTCTATAAGCTGATGTAAAATAGAGACTTGTCCAGCCTAATTCCTGCACACTGAACTCATGTGGAGAAAAAACCACACCCCACTCCCCCCAAATGCAAAAATAATGTCCTGAGACAGAAGAGGATGAAAAAATGTAATGGAAAAGAAGCCTCCTAAGTTTAAGCCTAACAAGCCAGCCTCCTCTCCGTGCGGAGGGAGGATCCCAAGGTACAGACCTTCCCCAAATAAGACAGTCACTGCCTGGATGCTGCTGCCTTCCCACATTTGCTCACAAGCTGAGAGAGACTGTTTGCTCCTTCTCAGTACACTGTCATAACTGCTTTATTGCAGACTCTGCTGAACCAAGACAGCAAGTTTCAGCTGGAAATATAGTCTATTTCCAAAATGAAATGCAGGCTCCATTTTATTTTTACATTTATGTATTGGCAACACACTTAGGCCTTGATATCTGTATCAGAATCTTTCCTCTTTATTGCTCCTCTACACATAACATCCTGCTTTCATTAGGAACACAGGCATTTCTCTGGAGTCTCTGGTAGAAGAAAGTTTTTTGTGGATAGAAAAAGGCTTCAGAAAAAATTGCATAACACTAGGGCATTAAATATGTACTTTTCTCAGAAACTACTTTTCAATCAGAAAAACAAACAAGTTAGTACCAAAATAACCTTCATGAGTCAATCAAAACTATCAGAGAAGGGCATTACCAACACAGCTGGTAGCATATTCCCCGGAACATCCATTGTGGAGAACCTTTCAGAGCACGAACAATCAAAACCAGAACAGACAGCCTTGAACGATGCTTTGTAAAAAGCTTAATCGCAATCAGATTGACGCGATGCCAGGGTACTGTCAACAATGGGCTGGTAGAGAGCAGGAGTTAAGTGGTGGTGCAACACGAATAATACCGCTTTGATTTGCATAACACTGTCTGACTGTAAGTTTGTGCAACAGAAAAGCACACGGCTTGGCAAGATTAGCTCCATTAATACGCTTTACTAACACAGTCCCTAGGAGAGAAGTCCGGCGCGAAGGTTTGGACCTCGGCGTGCGGCGTAGCTCTGTGCAATGGCACACACCTCACTGGAGCTGGGCATTAGTCATGCTCCAAACAGTCGTCTTTTGGGTTAAGATACTCAAAAGGGTCAACCACTGAGAAGGCAGGGGGGAACCGCAGGCTGTACCAGCTCCTAGGTACTGCAATAGCTTGGATGCTAAGGGGAACTGGAAATATTTTTCATCCATTCTAGCGTAGTTCTTTCATCAATAAATTCCCTGATAACAGCTATGCTGTTGTATGTTGTGATGCTGCAAGAGGCTTCCAAGACAGTGAAGCTACAGAGCATGATGAATTTTACTGATTTAGCTCTGTTTTTGTTCTCCATCAGTGATACAGCCACGGAGGTTGGTGTAGTGCCGAAGGTGGGGGGAGCCCGATGGGGCTGTGAATCGTCCGGCATCACCCTGCTGTCTGCGGCACAGCCAAAATCCTGCAAGCCCCCAAACCTGACTGCACGTAAAGTGGGAACCAGAACACACTGGTGGGGAGATCACTATCCTGAGTGGTTCTAAGGGAAGCAGCTGCCCTCTAGAGGGAGCGGGACCTGGGTTAATTGAAATTTCTTACGAAAGTGCAGAAAACGGGCTTCCTCCTAGGCGCAGGGACAGCCAAGGCAACCTCTTCGCGCTGTTGCGAAACGCGGTGCGGAGGCCACTGCAGGGCTGTGATGGGCGGCGTGTCCCCTCTCCCCCTTCTCTACCACCCACCTTGCAGGGAGAGGACCTGCACAGAACGCTTGCAGCCTCCTCGTTTGCAAGAACTCTTCTAAATCTGTGTATCAAAAAACGCATCTCAAAGATGTTATTAATAATGGCAGTGCTATGTTCGCTAGGTATTGTGAATTGTGTATCACTGTACTGAAAGATTTCTTTCCAGTATACGTACGCTATGGTTTTGTCTAGCTTTCTATTATTCAGCCCATGTGGCTTTTACCACTTCCCTCCGGAGTCTCCACTGAAGTCTAATAGTCCACATTGTTAGAAAACGTTTCCTGATATTCAGCTGCTTCTTCCTTCTATTCATGCACAGCAGAATTGCAAGCTCCTGCCCGGTTGCGCCTTCAATTGTTTTAGGTGCTCCAGGCTCCTTTCAAACTCTGATTTTTTACCATCAGAACAGAGATTATATTCACCAGTTTCTCGCGTCCTTTGGGTTTGTTTTGTTGAAACTTAATATCCCTCCAGCGCTGTGCTCCGAGGTGCTGTCCTTGCTACTGCGCGGGGAAGTCAGCCAGCGCTGGCCCGCATCGTCTGTTGTTCTATGTTTGCTCCATTAACTGCTCTGCAGTGGCTCTTCCTGACATGGTCACTCTTCGTGCTTCCCAATTCATCTGGTGAAACTCAGTTTCCTCCAGTAAAACACCAGCACTTACTGAAGCCATTTTACGGTCTGACTACAGCCGCCCCACAGCCTCAGCCCAGGGAAGCTGCGCTGTGTGAAATACGGGTACGGTACCTCCTGCTGACACCAACAGCCGCTGCAGGTCCAGTCACACCAGTCAAACAGGGCGCTCTTTGCTAAAAAAACCAGGCTCCACCATGCCTGGAATAGGAGCCATTGGCTGGCTATCGCTGGGATTCAGAAGAAGAATGAAATGACTCTATTTCACCTGCTTTTCATTAAAACCTGCTCTGGTCCCCGCTACGGGAAGACAAAGTCGCTTCAGCTTCCCCTTGGGGACATTCGAACATCATCCTCCACCGTGACAGCAGCAATGTCGCGTAACTCTGAAATCAGGCTCCTCATCAGCCGGTGCTGGCGGTGGCTCACGCAGGCAGCCCAGCAGCTTTGCTGGAAAACACCTGCTCTGTTTTCCTGGGGATAAGATTTCGGCATAACGGGTGCCTCTTGTCAAAACAACGGTATACGTTACCGCGTGTTTATTAAAGCGGGGACTCTGAAGCATGCAGAGTCCTTTTGAACTTAGTAAAAAGAATCAGCGAACCCAGATCCCACACCAAATTAGGACAGTGAGTTTCTGAACTCGTTCTGGTGGAGAGAATAATCAGGTTATTTCTTTCTTGCCTGAAGTAACTCCTGGATGCAGTTTCTTAAGGGAGACATTATCGGCTAGATTTGGTCATGCAAAATTGGAAATTGTTCCACGTTATGGGGAAAATGACTAATGAGCAGGGAGTCTGCAAAATGAATCCCTTCTCCGTTGACAAGAAAAATTAAAGACTCTGAAACTACTGAGACACACTTGGAAGAGGCCGATTAAATTACTGCAAAACATGGAAAGCAAAGGGAGAGGCGTGCCTCGAGGCACGGAGAGGACATTGTCCAAAAGACTGACATTCTTCGAGCTTATTGATGATGCTACATAGCAAAGAAAAGCAAAAGTTTAGGAAAAAATGCATGTTTTGGAGGAATATTCAGTTCAGGCACTTGGTGCCACCAGAAGCTTCTATTTTCCTGACCTAGCAAAGAGTATGAACTTCTGATTTACTTTTCACACAACGAAACACATTTCAGCAGCTCATAATCTAATGCCTTTGCTTTGAGTTAAGCGCATTTAATAAAGGCAGGCCCTCAGGACCCATGAGAATGCAAAGAGTTGCTATTGGATGGGTCTAAACATCAGAGAAACAAATCACAGGTTAATTGCTTAATCCAATCCTTACCCGGATGGACCATATGTGTGTTTTAGCAGACCGTGTTCACACTAGAAAACTGTCAGTGCTGAGAGCAGCAGGGACTTTCTGGACACTCAGCCATTCCGCTGCTGCAAGTAGCACTTTCCCCTGCCCCCCAAAAAGCTTTGATTTGACTAAATATTTGGAGAAGAAATATCCTGTCATTTATTAGCAAAAAGTCCTGTTGGATTGGAAAGTGATGGAACTTTAAGTGCTGGTAAGTTGACAAACCAGGGTTTTCAGATGAAGCCTTCTTAAATTTGCAAGGATACTGATTCAAATAGGCACTTGCTTTTTTTTTTTTTTGCCATCTCACTACAGCATTTAAAATCATTAAAAAAGGTCCTTCTAAATGCATATTTAAAAAAAGAAAAAAACATACACAGGATGAGGCTTTGTATTTCCAGTTGATTCCAAAGTGATTTTTTATGGCTTTGTTATAAAACTCTTCAAAAAGGATTTCAAATGGAAGAACTGACAAACCATTAAGTATTAGTAAACACTGCAGCATTAGCGAGCTCCTGAAGGGTTCTGCTACCTCTGCTCAGGAATTTTCCTTCAAAATCTTTTCCAGCAGAGACTGTGGTTTCTGTAAAGTAACATTTTTTTTTTCCAGGAAAATGTCAGTATTACTGATTTTTTCCTTTAGCTTTCCTGGGGCACATTTAAATGAAATACACCATTCTAACAGAATTGAACCTGTTGGTCTAATTATCCAAATGTTTCCTTTGGGGTCACCCAGACATTAACCGTATTCCATAGGAGCTGTGTAGTCCTAAAGCCAGCGCTTAAAAAAGCACGAGACCTTAGGAAGCGGTGTTCCTCATAGGATGAGCGAATGATACAGGACATCATATAGATGTATTGCAGACAGCCAAAATTTCTAAATACAACCAAGTTTGTAAGCTCAAGGGGAAGGTATTTTGGCAACATGGGGTTTACCTGCTTCTCCAAGGAGGGTCCTTAAACCACTCCGGTGCTGTGTGATGGTCCATTTTGACCACAGCAGCTTAACAGAATCTTGTTCACAGACTCTTCTCTACGGGAGGGAGGGCTCTGCGGGGCCTCGGAACATCTGATATGCGCTGCCGTATCAGGGTTAACTAAAGCCATGCAATATTTAGCTACCAAATGACAAATTAATTCTGCTGTTGTAAGAAAGCAAAGGAAGGAAACAAGCCTTGCCAACGAATAGAGGAGGAAAGGGAAAAGCTAATGTCTCTATCCTATATATTCTAGTGGTCTTTAAAATGCAATTTTGATTTGGTTTCTGCTCTTTGGCTCCTTTTGAGTGCTCCTAAGTGCCCTGAAGTAAGAATCTTGGCACAATGAAGCATCAATTGACTGAAAATAGCCAGTATGTTTGACAGCAGAAGAATTAAGTGTTAATCATCCGGAAATGCAATATGCTAGTCTTCTGGGCAAAACTGTTCCTTAAATTCAGATATTGCTGTCTGGCTGAAATAAATGGAAATATCATATGCCAGTCCAAAAGCCACCAGACCACTGACACAACAGACAACCAAAAACACAACAGAGGTATCATATCAGTAGGGTTTCTATGCATAAGCAGAAAATCTGAGTACTGTAAACAGGGGGTAAAACTTTTGCTTAAACATGTTATGCCTTCTCAGCAGCCGTGGTTTTCAATAAGATAACAGTCCAGTTTCCCTTGTTTTCCAAAATAACTAGAGATTATTGATGTACTGCCAATGTTTTAACAAGGAGAACTCACTAAATCCCACCCTGTCCCAAGTCTAAGATGAACACCATGGGATCAGGGTGGGGACAGCAAATGAGTTGTGCAAAGAGGAGAGATGAAGAGCTGAGGAGTCTATTCATTGTTTTTCCATTTTAAAGAAAACACTTGCCTGTAACTGTAACCAAGAAGAGAGGCAGCCACCTCCTTTTTTCATGTTTGGCAAATAAACCTATGTTAAGGGTACTTTGTTGGAAATGTTTGTACTTTATTTATTTAAAAAAATATACTGAGTACATTGATAGCACAGCATTTGGCCTATTTAAACTGGTGTGGAGAAGGGTAAATACCTATATGTATTGCTCTGTGAAATGTGCCTTAGAAGGGAGCAGAAATATATTGCTCTGGGGACATTTGCTTTTTCGTTAATACCAAAACTTTTTTATGTCCCATAGGGGAAAATGCTGAGATTTTTTTTTATGATTTCTAGAGGCTGGAGAGTAGCATCATGGGTCACCCTAGAGATCCCACTTTTCCAGCTTCTAGTTTTGGCTATACCTAGCAGAAAAAGATGCTCCTTTTTAACAAAAAAAACCCAGAGTAACAGGTATAACCTGCTCACTAGAGATGCGATTGAATTCAATGGCAACCACGGATGAAGTTGGAACCACTACAATGGTTTAGAAGGATGGACTCCATAAAGGGCAAAAATACCATCCCTGGTCTCCTGTTAGGTTAAAGGTAACATAATAAGGAGCAGTTCCTGAGAACCCTTGAAGTTCACAACAGCTGAAGACTTTTGTTAGGAGGGTTTAATTAAACCAATAACTCTAGAGAGGAAGCAAACATCCCAGATAGGTACAGCTGCCTGGTTAAATTCCAGCAGCATCAAAGTTGGCATGATTGCCACGTTCAGGCTAAATACTGTAAGAAGCACAGAAATATTGTTTTAAGATTTATGCTGCATGCTTCAAGGAGTAATCAGTCTCCTTTCTAAAGGGTTTGCCCAGCGACTGGTAGTTTTGAAGGCTGAGACACAAGATGTTAATCTGCAAAGGGTTTCAGGCAGCTCATTCTAATCTGTAGCAGTACACACAGCTCCAAACCATGCAAACCACGCTTCTTTCTGTAAAAAGGGTGATTTCAAATGCAGAGGTGTTGTTTAATCTGTCCCTGCTGAGAGCACTCACACTCGCATAAGAATGGGCCCCGGGGTGTGAAAAGCAGCCAGCCTGAAAATGCCCACAAGCCATGAAGGGCCATAGCTGATTTCTGTATGCCAGTTTACTGGTGATACTGGTGGATTTTGCATCCTGAGCCTTCTCCCAGCCTGCATACTCCCCCCCCATCTGTCCACAAGTGACAGTGGTGGCCGATGTCTTTGGCCATCCCTTCACAATTTACCCAGTTTGGCTGTCATCTTTACCAGCTGAAAAAAGGAAAATGGACCTCTGACCATTAGGAGCAGGAAACATCTGCACCTTCGCCATTTGCCATCCAAATCCACACTCGTGTTTTCATATGTTTTATTAAACTGTAAGCCCTCGGAGGATGAGGTTTTGCAGACTGGAGTTAGGCTGTTATATGAGATATTCAGGAAGTTATTTGCATCGACTGGATAAAAGCCTGTGGCAGCTGGGCGTGCTGCAGAAGCAAGTCAGAGACCGCTGCATCAGCCACCAGCCCAAGGAATAACATTAGTTCCAGCTTCACAATGAGTTGTTTACTGGCCTTGGCTGCCTGTGGGAACAGCCGAGAAGAGTGGAGGAAAAGGAGAGACAAACACAATGCGAGCGAGACACGTTAGGTGGGAGGCTGGGCTTTAAAAGCAGACTCAGGATTTCAAACCTATGGAACTGGAGAGGGCTGAAAAAGAAAGAAAAGGGCACCAGCTGCTCCACAGCATAAACAGGCGGAGGCAAATAAGCCGTCTGCTGCATTACTCCTGCTGCCAGAAGATCCTCTTTCCCTAGCTGAAGGGCTGGTATTAAAGGTAAGAGATAAAAATAAAAAGCTTTTAGCTAGTGGCTCTGCTGAAAGGCAGATTCACTGAAAGGCAGCAGCAGCTCCCGGGGTGAGCTACACAGTCAAAAGCAGCAGTGCTTCCCTAGAGTATTTGTAATTATGTCCCTAAACATTTGAAAGCCTACAGGTTTTCCAGCAGGAACCCGGGTCTTTCAGAGCAAACTGCTGGGGGACAAGAGTCCAGACTGTTCTAGTCAGCTCCTTTGAGAAGATTTAAAAAAACCCAAACCGACCCCAACCGAAAACCCAACCCCTTTCTAAATCTGTTTAGAAAGGCATTTTATTTTCACGGCCAGCTTTGCTTTGCAGACCCAACGCTTTCCCGCTCCCCCCCCTCCTCCTCGCTTTTTTAATTGGAAGGAAAAACAATTACAGCCGTGCGAAGGAAAATCCGAGATTTAAACAGCTTTTCCCCTGCTCATTACCATCCCCGGCGTGGAGGCGCGGGCACGCTCTCGCAGGCTGTCCCCGCCAGCTAATTGCTCAGGAAATCCGCGTTACCCATTGTGGGGCTGTCCTTAAGCTGCTAATTCTGAACTGGGAGCTGCCTTGGCTGGGCAACGCTCTGGAAGGGAATACAGCCCCGCGAGAGGGACCCAGCAGAGACCGGGGCGCGGGGCGGGCTCAGGCACTAATAATACATCCCTACCCAATGGAAAGCGTTTCCTATCGAGACCCCCAAGAGTTCCCCCAGCCCACAGACCCTGCCCAGACATTGGGCCCATTCTTGTGTCCCGTTTCCCAAGACATGATGGCTGCAGCCTTCAGCAGTTTTCTTTCCTCTCCGAACAAAGGAAGGCAGACAACTACCAGTCGCTTTAGATTTTAAAGATGAACGGGTAAACTTTTAGAAAGTCGAGCACGCAGATCTTCCGCGTGGGACTAACTCGGCTCACGTTCCACGCACACAAAAAGGATAAATGTGGGCTGTCAGGGAGGAATCGGGCTGAAATCTGCCGAGTCGTGGGCATGATCTCAGCCCCGGCTGCTCTGCCGTGGTAAGTTTCTGCTTCCTCGCTTTTGAACTCAACAGAAAAGCATCCAGATTTCATGTCAGCTCTGAAAAAAGGATTGCAGTGTTTTCTGAAATCTGAAGGCTCAGACAAATCCGGGGGTTAAAACTAGCCGGGGATGGGCTCGAGTTGTACATTTCAATGGAGATTAGCAATGTTTTTTCTATACAGCCAGATCTCATTCCTCATACTTGAGCTATGCTATGGTCGGGATGGGAGAGGCGAATGTTTCTGTTTAAAGTGAGAAAGATGATCTCCAAGTTTTTGGAAGGTAATTACTATGTGAGCTACTCCTCCAAACTGTTGCAGTGAAAATTGATATAATTCACATTGTAATTTTCATTGTGTCACTGCAGATGACAAGTTAAGGACTTTTCTAGCCTTGTTGTTTGTTTCAGATTTGCAAAAAATATCCCTTGGTTAGGGCGTCTTTTTTTTGTACTTGAAGTCAGTATCATAAAGACACTTTAAGCTTAAGAAAGGATTGCATGTAAATGTGGCATAAACGTAGACTTTCAACTTACAATGATACATGCTTTCAGCTTCATATAATGTGAGAACTGGTTCCTACAAACTGTATTACAAATTAGGAAGTAAGTTATATATTTGATACTGCAAAACTTAAAAGTGTTATTTATCACTGTGGCTTTCATTTATGGCTAAAATCTACTCCTTTTAAGCTTAGTGGCAAAATTCCATGAGAAAAAGTCAAATACAGCTCTAAACAGATAGAAAACCTGGTGTCAGAAGTAAAATGAATGATGAACAACATACTTAATCTAAAGGCGCAGCTGTTTAGAAGAAATAGGATTTAACACAATATAAGCCCACTGCAGAAGAATTTGCAAGAAAAGTTTGGGTTTTTTAATGGCACTCCTCAATCTTTGTTTGAGAGGAGACAATTGTGTGTTTTTGTATTGCTCCCCTATATGAACAGAACAGTAAAACCCAGAGGATGGGAAGTGCAAAGTTCACAGGTTGGTGATAAGGATATTCCCCCCTCGTAGCACTTTTCCATCTTCTTTCCCTTACTAGCATTCTGAAAGCCAAAAAAAACCAGGCAGGAAACTAACCTTGGTAACTTTAGGGGCTTCAAAGCCTCTGAATTGTAAAAGAAAGTCCTGAAAAACATGGGAGGGAGGAAGGGAGGGGGAGGCTGAGCATGCATTTCACTTTAATCCTTTGAGACTAAAAATGAGACTCCTCCTTAACTGGGGTTAGGTCAATTGATAAAAATCAGTGTCTTTCAAATTCTGGAGTTAGGAGTTCAGCTTGTACCAGACAGACAAACAGAACTAATGCCTGAACGCAACTACCCATTCACTTTCATTCAGAGTATTGTAATGAGAGGGGAAAAAACCCCGTGAAAAACCCTCGCCTCCCAGTTTTCTGAGAAGCAGTGATCGAAACATTCACTGTGCCTGAGCGCTGCAGCTTGTGCCAGAGAGAGGATGCACTCCCAGCTGTAAGATGGTTGCCCTCCTCCAGCCTGTGACCTCATGGCTGGAGCACAAGAGCAGGAGTTAAGGCAATTTTACCCAAACCTTGGGCCAGATCCTGGGGTAAGGGTGCACTGTAGGAGGGTATGTTACTCCTGGAACAGGGTGTGAGAGAACATTGCTCCCTGGAGAGAGATGTACATGGCAAAACAATTTGGGACTCAGTTATCGTGGTACTGCATTGGCACTTATAGCAGCCATACGTATTTATGCCAATGTTTGTGATTCATCTGTGCAGGCTGTGCCTAACTCTGCTTAAAAGCATATTTGAGTATCGGGGCTCTATTGACTGATGCCTGAGTGTTGCTGGCCAGGTGCACACAGATGATGTGGTGGTCCCAGCGCGACAGCTCACACAGTGCTCCAGGATCACAAATGAGATGCCAGTGAGCCATCCCGTCTACGGCCTGGGGTGGGTGAGGATGGCTCCTGGAGCACAAATCCAGCCTCAATAGGTCTTTCCAGGTCAAGTGTGTGTGCAGAGGCTCACTCTGCTCCTTCACACATTGCTCCTCCTCCGTAAATAAGGATCCGATTTAGTCTCAGGGAAGGGGAGCCATCACCTTTTGTGAAAAGCAAATTTGTCCCTTGAAAAGAGGAGCTCTTTATTCGTGAGAACAGACAGTGGCTCTGCAAGACTTCCTCTAATGCACCTTCTTCTCAGTTCAGTCCCATAAAAGGGGGTAAAGATCCACACCGCTCCAGAGCCAAACTAGCCTTAGCTGACCCCAGCTGCAAGGAGAGTTTTCTGCATTATTTGTAATGGTTTGGTTTGGTTTTGCAGAAAAAGGAAAGTCTCTTTATCTTGGCAAGTGAAGCTGAGGGACATTCATCAGTCCCTAAGCCCCGAGACAAAGGTGCGTGCTAGCAACAGAGCAGATTGCTTTCTCTGTACATAACATGATCTCATAATACTTTGAGTACCTATTATGCCCGTAAATAGATAGCCACGACGGAAGCTCTTATTTTCACCTAATTATATTCCCATTTTAATTTCTTGAACTCGCAGATAACACACCATCTTCCACCCCAGCATGCATTTGCTTTTACATGGTAAATGGATATTGACCATAAGAGCAGCATCCCTTATAAAATACCGAAATGTCATTCCCCTTCTCTCATCTCATTATTAGAAATCTGATTTCTAAGAAACTTCACTGCAGAAACATCAGTCACTGGCTGACATTTGATATTTTTGCATTGCAAAGTGATTTCTTATTTAACACATTAGTGCAAATTTACCCTCTGTAGCACTTGCTGAAAAACAGCATAGCTGTGTGCTGTGCTTCCTCACGTGTCCTTTCATTATACACCACTGAATATTTTTCAAGACCTTAATGATTTTCCCCCAGAGGGGGGGGTGAGGGAGATGACATGAAAACCCCAGTCATGCCTCCAAATATCTTGCTGAGAAACATACACCAAGGAGAAGAGGGAGCCTGGTGCTCCAGGAGGGGACCATGTATCTCCAGCGCTTGGAGGCCAGACCACTGGAGCAAATGAAACTAAGGCTGATGATACCCACCCAGTCCATACTGCTGTCAGAAGAGACTTCTCAAACCTTCCCCTTTCCCCCCAGAATAAAGCAATTTGAGAGAACAAAGCCCTGTTTTATCAACTCCCTCCAGTAAATAAATGCAGGGCACAGATCCTTTAAGGTCCTGAGCACCGGAGCAGAGTACAGATTGCCTTCTGCCCTGCTGAAGGACTGTGCTCAGCACCCACAAGGAAACCAGCCGTACGTCCTTGCACCCAGTTTAGCTTGCAAAAGCTGAAATAGGTGTTTGTGCTGTGGTGCTGGCAGCTGGATGGAAACTTGTTGGTGCTAATGTATGCAAGGAAAAAAAAAAAAAGGCCTATAATTTTTTGGATAAACAGAGGTGAAAGTTCAGCTCTCCTGCTTCAGCAAAGGGACTGCAGAGGAACCATCCCAGAGCCACGGTCCTGGGTGAGAGCGGTCAAACAAGGCTCAGGTGAAAGGACGGCTTCATGCGGCTGCAGGCGCCTCGCGAGGAGCCGAGGAGAGGCAACAAGGAGCCAAAAAGCCAAGCAATCACCAAGGAACCACTGGAAATTGTGTCAGAGAAAGCAAAGAAAGGAAGCTTTTTGGGCAGGACGCTGACTGGAAAGCATTTTGGAACCATAAGCAAATAAACTGAGTCCTGTTGTTGGATTCCCCAGTGGTTCAGGGAAACAGGACTCTCTTATTTTTGATTTTTTTTTTTTCTTAACCACGCTTTGTAAATAAACAGGGATACATCAAAGACATAGCTACCTCCATCACCAACTTCTACTTCTGAGTGAAAATAACCTGTAAATCTTCAAGTATTGGGTCAAACAGTGTAACTCTGCTTGTCATCAGTTCATCATTTTTTTCTTTGCATCTAAATCTTCTCTTATTGGGATTTCTATTGAATCTAGCAATGCTATTATAAAGCAATCTCCCCTTAGTGAGACACCTGAGAGTGAAAAAAAAGCAGCATTCCTACAGTCCTCTATCATCAGATTGATGTTCCTTTGCAAGCAAAAAAGTCCCTCTTACAAGAATAAAAGAATGCAAACTTTGCTGGGAAGTTTGGGGTGAATTCTGTCATTTCTGGTCTCCAGACCAGACTCTCTGAAGGCCGTAGTGGATGGGGAAGGCCAAAGCGCGTCAAGGGTTAAAGGAATGATGTAAATGGAGAGAGACATTCTCAGTGAAAACAAAAAGAGAGTCATGCCCTGAGGATCAGTGTCTGAATATGGGGTAAGTCAGTTCACTATTCTCTTCAGAAGGAAACATTTTAATTAGCTCAATACAAAACAGATACAGCACAGAGAAGTCACCATGAGCAGGAAATGCTTTGTAAGTCTCAGAGGACAGTTAGGAGACAACGGCTGCGCTGACCAATTAAAAAAAAAAAGGAAAGAAAAAAAGAGAGCGCCTTTAGGATTAGGTCCGATAGGCTCAAGTTTCCACTTCCCCGTTCCATCTTGGAGAAGAATTAAATTGGGTTCCTGCTGCAATTGTGTTCACCAACTTCCAGGCAACAGAAAGTAGCTGTTGAACTTGGAGGGCCTGCGAGGTTCCCGGAGAGCCCAGGCCACCCCAGGCAGGGAGGAAAGCAGTGGCTGGTGCGCTCTCACCTAGTCCCAGCAGGTCCCTGGGATGACTCTTGGTGGCTGAGAGAAGAGAAATGCCTCATGGGCTCCCATGCTTTGTTTTTCTTCTGTCAAAGAGGATTTGAAAAGCAGACGGTGAAACCTGACTGGAACGATCCCGAGTAATTCAGGATTTCACCTTCCCACCAGGTGCTGGAGATGTTATTACACCCACACCAAATACTGGGGAATGGAAGTACCAGTGGTACGGAAGACCCTTGCACAATAAGTGTCAAAGCCATGAATAAAAGCCTTCCTACCTTGTCGTTTATGCTAACCATCAGAAAATGTCCCCCTTTGCCCAGCATACCAGCTAGGCATTCACTCTGATAAAACGCAGGGAAGAATGGCTCTTTGAAGCTACAGAAACCTTTGCTGGACTTCAAAGTCACACTTCTGTCTACTTTCCTACTGTTCTCAAATTCATCACTTAGGATTAGTAAATGAAAGAGATTAAAGCATTTCTACTTTCCATCGCTTCATATAGTCAATAGTGCTTTGTTTACAGGCAGCTGCTTTGTTTCCCACTGTCTAATCCCACTCTTTCTCCAGCTCCTACCACACGGGGAAGAAACGTAGGCAAATGTTACTGTGAAACTACAAGAAGCTCGGGAGGATGGAGAGCTCACAGCAACTCGGCAAGCTGGTCAGTTTAAAAACCAACCCCAAACTTGACGTCCCAAGCCATTTCCATCCCCAGCCATTTCCCTGCAGTAGCAGCCAGGTCCAGCAACGCCTGCTGTTGCCAGTACAGCTTTCCATAAGCCCACGCTGCTGGCACTGGGAAAATGGAGCCAGCATCGCTGTGCAACACAGTTACTGCCCTGTCAGCCTCAAAAAGGGAAAAGTCAGCAACCAGATTCCCCCAAACTGGAGGTTTGTTCTTACAACTGCTTTCAGGTAATGCTCTCAAAGTTCTTTGCAACCAAAAATAACTAGTGAAGCTTTATTGAAAAGAGAAAGTATTAGTAAGTGGAGATCCCATTGCAGGCACTGAGGTACTGCGAGAGTGGCAAAGCAGCGGGGAACTCAGCGGTGAGATAGTTTTGTTGTGTTTTCCATCGCTGCTTTGCTTTCTTTGAATTCACATTTTGTGGTTTTCAAGTGAACATTTGTAAGCCTTTAGAAATAATAGTTTGGTGGTGTTACAGTTGCTCATTAGCACTGTCATACGATTGTCAGAAATGTTTACTTTTTCAGGTAGAAAAAGTTTCTTGTTTATCTATTAAGTCCATATGCAAACAGTTGCACTATATCTCACCTTACCTATAGTACTCCTACCAGTCTGGAAGAATCCAAGTCCTATAGCCTCATGCAGAATTATCATCTATGCAAAAATCTTCCAGAACCCCAAACAACTCCCCCCCAACCCAACAAAACCTTTTTTGAGCCTTCTGTATAATTAAAGTAGAACGAAGAAGGGAAATAAAACCCAAGAAATTGAAGAAATTATACAGTTTGTGGTTGTAAAGCTGTCACCCTGGGCTCAGTTGTAGAAGTGAGTTGCACATCATACAATTGTTGTACCAACTGGATGAGTAACAGGGAAGTGAAAACCCTCTAATGAATGTAGTTCTTGTCAAGAGAAGGCATAAAGCGCATGCTGTGCCCAAGGAAAATACTTATTTATTGTCAAGGTCTGAGACTATACCAAAACACAACAAGTGCTGCTGTAACCTAGAGACGTTTCTGGACAAAACCCAGAGAACCTCCCCCCCCCAACGCCAGTATCCCTACCTTTTGATCCATCAGGTTTTGGCTTCTGTACCTATAAAACCTTTGTCTCTCAAGATTTAGAGATAACCTGAGTACACATAGCGATAATCTAGAAAGAGATCCTTCAGATTTGAAAGGTTTTCACATTCGGTCTGTATCAGACCTCACAAGAAAACGCTTTGCAGTGTTTAGTTATTTAAATGAACACACACAGGATGTCCTACATATTCGGACTGATAAAGTTACATTCATCTTACATCTCACATGAGAAAAAGAAAACGTGAAGATGCAAAAATGTCAGTCCCAAACTTCATGCTGTTTTTTCTGACCTCAGTTTGATGGACTTGTGGGGAATGAGATGTTCATGAAGCAGAAAGAATGGGCTTAATAGAATTACAGAATCTGATTTTGAAGTGTGCTTTTTACCTGCAGTAATTTTCTGTACTAACAAATGGTTGGTCTGAATTAAGCTGCAAACTGGCTGTTTTGGAGATTTCTTGGGGTGCCAGGTGGAGGAAATAAAAGAGTTGTAAACAGGATACTTGTGCACCATAGGAAGTAATACGTAGAAGTTTTCCTTTATTTTCAGTACATGGAAGACAGGGGATATCTCTACAATAAAAGGCAAATGGAAGTAAACCCTGTCAGCTACTCTGCTGAATCCCACTTCATAACTCTGAGAATAACGGGGTTAAATGAGTAAGCAACAGCTGCTGTAGGTTTACTTGTACCATCCCTGCTACAAGAGAGAATATTCTTAATATTACCACATTAAACAGGCTACATGTTCTGTTATGGCACCAATTCTGATAACAGCCAGGTACATTCCTGCTCTCATGTACTGCCCCCCATTTTAGATACAGGATTTAAAGTTTTGGCCTGCCTAAAATACAGAACAGTAAAGTGGTTTTCTTTATATTCACTTAACTCAGCATTTTAAAATGTATTGCTAGGGTTTTTTTCCCAGCAAGGCAATAGCAGTGGTGAACGTGTGATAAATGAAGAGCATCCTACCACTTTAATCCTTAGTGAAAAGGAAGGAAAGTGAATTTTACATTCAGAAAACTAAATCTGTAGACTCATGCTGCAGAATTTAAAGCACATGGCTGAGTTTCAAAGCAACTTGCCAGCTTGTTTAAACACTTCAGTGTTAGATAGGTAAACAACACAGGCCTGTATTTTAAAGACCATAACTTAGCTAAACAATTGCTGGCAGGCAATTCCCATAGACTTATACACCAGAAAAACTGGTGTTTGACCTTGTGGCTGTCTGATGCAGAGCAGGGAAAAAAGAATCAAGTGATTGAGCATCTTTTCTCCTGTGTAATGAGTATCTGGGTCAGGCTGCTGGCAACAGCCATGTAGGTCAGTAGTAAAGGTAAGCATTTCAAAGCCGCCTTTCAAACCTGCTGTGTCAGGCTGTGTTTTGAGGAACAGCCAAAATCCTGGACTGTGTGCACAGATTGGAAAGTGGAGTTTCCATCAGCCTCCTAGGCACATGGCTCTGTAAGGTTTCAGAGGACACCCAATCCCTCTCAGACCTCCCCAGTTAGACATGAAGCCTGGACTAGAACAGTCTGGCACACCTGGTTTTTACACACTGCAGAAGAAAAGGATCTACTTATGGAGTTTACATTTCAGTATAAACAAAAATTGCTCCTGATGGAGATAACATGCACTCTCTTTCTTTGCTGAAAGGGAGTTACAAGCCAAGAATTTGATGCATTAGGCTGAGGGTTAAGCTAAGAGGCACAGCTATTCCTGTTGGAGCTCATGTATGCTTTTGAATCTAAGTTCTTGCTTAAAGGCATTTCAACTTGTAGGTGAGACCTCCGCTTATTTAGATTACCACCTATTCAAAGGAAGTGCACCTTTGAGATTTTACTACTATCCTTTTCATAAGTTTAAATGTTTGGTATCTTTTTTAGGTCATTTCACAATAAAGTTCATTTAGGCATGAATTAGTAGGAAAAAACCCTGAGATAAGTGCGAAAGCACAAAGGGGTGCAAGGAACATTTTGCTCCCCTACACAGCCCATTCCCTACCCTGCCTATGTGTCCCCAAAGCCCTGTACAGTTTGCATAATGAAGCACTTGCCTACATGCACTGTAGGGAAAGCTCCAACATGGGATCAGTCTCCTCTGTCATTGCCGCAGCAATCCGATAAAGGCATATCTACTTCTGGTTTGAACATTTGCTAATACAGGATATCATCACAAATGTGTTACTCAAAACGCAACTAAAACGAAGGGAGAATTTACTAAATTGGGTGAAGAGCATGTACCAAAGCTGCCTACGATTATCATAGGGAATTCCAGTAGTTCAAGGCTTGCATAGCAAACTCAGCCATAACAGCAAACCAGCCCAAAGCACCACTTCGCTGCCCCAGTCCTGACACTGCCTCAGCCTGCAGAGAGCATGAACCCTCCCTGACAGGAGAGACCTAAAAGTTCCAAGTCATCTTTTTGGATGCCAAAAGGTTCAAGTAAGATGACTTTCAAATTTCTGAGAAGCGAGATCTGGGGATCCTCCCTTACTGCTTTTTTTCTTTACGTCCAACTAATCTGTAAGGGGCAAAGGCAAGGTGCTGCCTGCTCTCTGGGTCACAGGGCTGGTTTTTGTAAAGCCTGCAGTTGTCCAGGCGCTCCCAGGTGAGGGCAGAGCTTGCACCTTCCATCTGGCAAAGCCGTGGCTATTACATCTGTCTCAACACTTGACATTTTACCAGCTGACTCACTGACAGCCTGCGTGCAAGAACAATTGTCAGCGTGAGCTTTTCCAGTAGGAAAACATATGGAAGACATTTGATTTTTATCAGTTTGCATCCCAAATTGTCCTGATTCCATGCTTTCTTCCCCAGTTTATTTGTTTATATGTTGCCATTTCAACCTTTAACACGAGTCAGTTACATGTTTGCTGTTGAAACTACACTGTCAGAGGATCAGTTTCTGGAACGGATCCTACTCTTCACAAGGGTTTCATCTCTCTAAATTACTCCATAGTGGTAGCTACCAAGATGTTTCTTAGATTACAAGAAGATTACAAACTTTGTTTTGTATTTGGTTTGCTGTAGTTTACAAGGCAAAAGGTCTCTCTCTTCGTTGTCCAACTTTGCTCCACATTTCCGAGATGTACCGACTGCAGTGCCCATGTTCCAACTCACAAACCCTCCTCACTCCAGCGAGGGAGACTTTCCAACTGCTTAACCTCCCAGGCCTTAAAAACAATACTTAGAAGAGCAATAAGAGAACATCAAGACAGTTCAGAAAGCACTTATTTCCAACAAACAGCATGCTTACTTCAACTCTACAATTCTCTAAAGCTTGCTGAACAGAGACAAAGTCTTACAAGAGCATAGTTTGAGATTTCTGAAATTTCAGGTTCTGAATGTTGACAGAGAGTAGAAATGAAATGAAGCTGTTGGTACTTAGGGGAGTCCTTTTTGCAAAGCATTTTACATTTGCAAAAAAAAGTCCTTTTGAAAGTAATACCATTTTTGCAGAAATTAAGGAAAAAAAAAGCACCATTGTCCAAAAGTGGCAAGCATAACTTTGGAAAGTATTTCTGAAAAACATTTCTGAAATACAACATTTCAGTTTTTCACTTTGAAAAACATGTCTAAGGATGCTCCTATTTTCAAATAGAAAAAAGGCAAAGCAGTACTTTGTTAACATAGGTTTGGTTTTTTTTAGTACTTCTGCATCAAAAAAGGTTGAAAAACCATAGAACCTTCATTCCTGCACAGTTAAAAGCAAATACTAAAACTTTCAGCTTCTTTCTTCTCTTGTTACAAGTTTAGGTGAACATTTCAGACTGTTTGATTCTATACCTGGGCAATATCGTGGGCCCATGATTTAATTTCTTTCCAAACACACTGGGCCAATTCCATCTCAAATTTTAAAGAAAAACCTTTCCAAGTGGAAAGTTGGAATTAGCAATCACTCTGCTTCCAATAGGAGGACAAGGGAGCGATGGGGGAAGGAAAGGAAAGGAAAGGCTAAGTACACTAACTGCTGTGTTCAACTTTGAAAAATCTCAATAATAGTGAAATTTTTAAAGACTACCTTGAAACCTAGTTACTGGTCTTGTTTGCACATCCAATCATTTAGAAAGGAAAGAGTATGTGTTCTCTTGCACAGCCACTTTAGGGGATAGCAGGTTGCAAGACTGATGGCATCTATTTCTCTCTCCTTTAGGATGAAAGGATTCGTGACAGAGACGTGGTAGCAAGGTGTCAAGCAACCTTCCTGGAATGTGTTTCTTCAGGAAGAGAAGAGATCACTGCCTTATTTTATGGATGTCACTGAAGTAGACTTTGAAGTTCTTTGGAAGCACATCACAAACTTGGCATGGGAAACCACAGCAACAATCATACCTGTTTGATAGATGATTCCTTTAAGTATAACTTGTATGGAGCCGTGTACAGCGTGGTCTTCATCCTTGGTTTGATTACTAACTGCGCCTCCCTCTTTGTTTTCTGCTTTCGGATGAAAATGCGAAGTGAAACAGCCATTTTCATGACAAACCTGGCTGTTTCAGATTTGCTTTTTGTGTTCACTTTGCCTTTTAAAATTTTTTATAATTTCAACAGGCACTGGCCTTTTGGAGATAGCCTGTGCAAGATTTCTGGTACAGCATTTCTCACTAACATCTACGGGAGCATGCTGTTCCTCACCTGCATTAGTGTTGACCGTTTCCTTGCTATCGTCTATCCATTCCGATCTCGCACCATTAGGACCAGGAGAAATTCTGCCATAGTCTGTGCTGGTGTTTGGATACTGGTCCTCAGCGGTGGAATTTCAGCTTCATTGTTCTCCACAACCAACATTTCCAACACCAGCACAACCTGTTTTGAAGGTTTTTCCAAACGTATCTGGAAAACCTATCTGTCTAAGATCACTATATTTATTGAAGTGGTAGGATTCATAATTCCTTTGCTACTCAACCTTACGTGCTCTTCTTTAGTTCTCAGGACTCTCCGGAAACCTGCCACCTTGTCTCAGATCGGGACAAACAAAGAGAAAGTATTGAAAATGATCATTGTGCACGTGGCCATTTTTGTCGTGTGCTTTGTGCCTTACAATTCCATACTCTTCTTGTATGCTCTGGTGCGGTCCCAAGCAATAGCAAATTGCTCCTTGGAGAGGTTTGCGAGGACAATGTACCCAATCACGTTGTGCATTGCAACAATGAACTGCTGCTTTGACCCTTTCATCTATTACTTTACATCAGAATCCTTCCAGAAGTCTTTCAATATAAAAACCCAGATAAAAATGGATTCTCTTTTCAAGACTGAGACACCTCTAACAAAGACTGCACTACCAGCACCACAGGATGAAATAAGTGACCAGGCTATTACAAATGGAGGAGACCCAACATCTGAATCGCATTTCTAGTGAGATGTTTACACATGGAGTTATCCCCCATTAACTTCTGATTAACACCATGTGTGAAATAGTTGTTTCAGAATTTGTGAGTTCACACATGGTGTTAATGAAGAAAAGTTGCTGGGGCATAACTACACAGGTAGACAAATCCTTACACTGGGATGGTCCCATCAGATACAACAGGTGAACATGAAATATAAAAATCCCAATGGATCTCCCTTTGGAGATTACGGATAGGTAACAACGTATGCACCAACTAAGGAGGGAACAGAACAGCTTCTTTAGTCAGAATGTGCCAACATTTGGCATTTTTTTCCCCCAACAGTTGACATGGGACCAGTTGAGAAATAGAAAATTTAATTTTCTTAGAGATATCTGTCAATATTTCATGTCTTTGGGAAATGCATCATCATATGTTAACTCAAAAACTTCACACAATATGTATGTTTGCTTAAAAAGACATAATAAAAGCTTTTGGCTTTTCCTTATTTCACTGCAAGAGTATACATTCTGGTTTTAATAGATACAGGCATGCTGAATTTATTGTATTGAGAGGTTTCATGTGTAAATAATTGTTCTGAGAGTAGGCAAAACAGTTGTCTGGTGATAGAGAGAAAAAATAATAAGCGAAAAGAATAATTAGTAATGCAGTTTTGAAAGAAGAAGTTTAATTTTTGTCAGATTAAGCTGTCTTTTAATTTATTTTAAATGGCACCTCCAGGGAGAAGTAAGGAGCTCATTACTGTTCTGTTGCACCTGGGCTTTTACATCCCAGGAGATTATATGTGACTATTTCTGGCAAGGGCTAGACTATAAAGCCAGCTGAAGGAAAGGGCCTGAAACACCAGAGTTCTTGCAAGGGCAAATCTCCTATGTGGAAATTGAGTGCAGCTGAAGGGCTGAAGAACTAGAGTACTGACCTTAGTAAAGAGCTTGTTTGGATACAGACAGCTGGTGTTAGAGCATCCAATTAAGATAAGATCTTGTAAGTGATTGCTTGCCAGTTTTTGCTATACAGTCAACTAATTAAACTAGAGGGTCTCAAAGTAACTCCAAAAGAAGAGTAAGTAAAACGAGTTAGCCATACTCTTTTCTTAGTCAGTTACAGCAATGTTCTCTTGTTTTTCATATCCTGCATTTCCTTTTATAGATCTAGATGATAGAAATATATGGAAAGTTACCTATCTGTGTGTCATTGCATTTTAACCGTGCGCAAAGTGAAAGCCAGTGCCATGCCCCTTTCCTTCCCCTGCAGGCCTGAACCCAACTGTTTAGAAGGCTTTTTAAAATTTGTATTTCCTTTGGCCGATGAGCCCATTCCAACACTCGCCATAAAATGCATATATTTCAGAGAAGCTGTTTCCATAACTTCAGATCAAAATGCAAAGTGAGGCAAGAAGGATTTTACAGGCTTCGATACAGGCAGGGTTTTCTGTATGCAGCAAACCATCCTTCACAGCGCAGTGCTGTCTAGGGAAGAAGAGGGGACTGTGAAACCATCAACAACTCTGACATGTCCTAAGCTGTGTGAAAGACATGGGGCACCCCTGTTCCACTGCCCTGCCATTAAATGGTTGTTAAAAATTGTACTTAATGAGGGAAGAGCTCCACTTCTAGGGATGGGAGAGAGAAGGAATGAGAGTGGGGAGGATTCACTAAAACCTGAGGGTGCATTTAAAACTATCTTCCTATTTGCAAGAAAAATATATAGTACACGAGTAAGTGCTCTTCTCCGAGGCAAAAACTCATATTATTTCAGTTTTACAAAGACAGATGAGAAACTTGTTTACATGCTAGCTTGCTCTCAATGGGCAACATACAACTGTCAGCTTGTAAATCTTACTTTAAAGCTGCTTCTTTCCACTTGCAAGCAAGAAGCAGGAAGATGAGATTCCTGAGTTACGTGGGGTTTGGGAGCTTCACGGGACAGGGCTGTTCTCACACATGGTGGCTGCTCAGTCGCTCTGGGGTGAGCGAGAGCAGAATTTGGCCCAGCACCTCAGAGCTGACAGCAGAGGAATAACTCATCTGCAAGAATCCTGGAAGACCTTCTGCTCTGTGCTCTGCAGACCTTCCTCTAGTTAAATCCAAGGGAAGAAAAAAAAAAAAAAAAAAAAAAATCACCCTAGAAACCACTGTCTAGGCTTCTTAAGGAAATGTTAAAAGAGAGGGGGGAAAGAACTGCGTGTGACTGGACAACCTCCAGGCTGTACGTACATAGCTTAACTGTAATCTGAGCATAATGGGTGTCTTTTTCTAAGTGAAACTAGTGCCAATGCTTACAAATTTCTGTTTGCAGTTTTATGGGGCAAGAGCTGTGGTCAATATTCTCACATAAAATGTAATACTATCATCATGTGCCAAAAGGCTAACTGAAAAGATTCATTATTTTGTAATTTAATACCTTATAAATTATATGGAGATCATATGTTGACTGACACTCACATCTGCTAGGATAGTTCTTGACTAATCTTTTTTTCTAGGTCAGGTATACCAAGTAAATGCTCTATGGTTTGTGTATAAATAACCAATTATGCATTCAGAGAGAGGAAAAGTAATTTTTCAGATGTTGGTAAAGCCAAGCTGGAAGGAACGATGGAGGTACAAAGAAAAGTGGATTCACAGTTTTTCTGGCTGAGGTGCAGCTCAGTGTTCCTTCTCCCCTTTGCTGACAATAGCCCTTTGTCAGAAACGGCACACACCAGAACTATGAGTTTAAAAGCAAAAATCAAATTAGTTAGAAGTCGATGCCTTTATCTAGCTGAATCTGAGAGACAGGACCCAGTAATCCTCTTGGATGCTAAACATACAGCATTAATCAAGGATTTCATTGCTGCCAGCCAGCTCACTTTTCCTATTCCCCGGTCTTCCACATGCAATTCATTTGCTGTAAGCTCACCACAAGCTTTGCAACTCATTGCCCTGCTGGAAAGCTGAAGCTCTGAAAGGGAATATGAAAACCTCTCTGCCCAAACTCACCTTTGTATAGGCACACCTATGCAAAATGCCACGCCAGTCTGAGTTTTCATGGTAGATGTCCTGAGAGGAGGAAGCAGGGCCTTGTATTACAGTCACCATGAAAGCCCCTCCACGTACAGTAGGCTTTTCTTAGTAACACAGCAGGCTCTACATCAGATGAAACATGCCAAGTGTTTGTGGGACAGCATAAATCTTCACCAGCTTTGTAGAACCAGTGCAAACCACCCAGGCTCAAGTCCATGAAATGCAAGAGCAAGCAGGCAGCACAAGTCACACATAAAAGTCACATAAGTAAGAAAGATGAAAAGTTCCTGTGCTGCACATGCAAGTAAACAGCTACTCAGAGAGCAAGGCTTTGTTCCTCCTAACCTTGCCCACCACATACCTGCCGGATGGATTCAGCCTCTAGGTCCCTCTAAAAACATCCCCATGACATTTTTAGGAAGTTCTCCCTGTGGTGCTGCAGGGGTGATGGCGTGACACTGTCTGCTCTCCCTCCCTGCCCTCTGCCCAGCAAAACCGTGCTGTACAACCCCGAGAGGACTTCCCTCTGACAAACAGCTGGTCAAGGAAAAGTGGACCTATCGGACTGATAAGATTATAAGGCACCTCTGATGATCTTCTCAAAGGCCAGTGTCCCTAAAGAGCTCCCCAGTAACGCTCTATGTCATTCCCAGTGGGTGGATTTGCTGTACAACAGGCAGGCAATTAGCATCTCAGAAGCGCTGTCTCAGAACAGAGACCAGCAACAGAAAACGGTCCCTGTGAAAGCACGTCTACACAGCGCTCTATTTGGAGAAAGAAAAACAGGAGGCGTGAGGGAACCAAGAGGAGCAGCCGAGACCGTTTCCACAGCACACCACGGAGCACAGCGAGGAGATGCTCAAATTATCATCGACCCAGGCTGCAAAGTCCAAGCAAAAGAGGCAGAGCGGTGCGTGCCAGGAGCAGCACTGCCAGGCTCCTGTGTGCCCACAGCTCTGCTCAGCAGCCGGCTGCAAAGGTGACTGTCCCGCAGAGAGGATCGGGAGAGCCGCCCCGTGCTTCTCCGCTGGTGCGGGGCACCGAAAGCCAGGCTGGGTCTCGCTGTGCCAGCCAAGCAAACGTAACCCTAAGCGCAGGATAACCCCAGAGCTTTGCTGTGTCTGAGAGGGCAGACTGCAAATGGTTCTTTGGGTAGGATTTAAGAACAGAAACAAAACAGTCCTCGTTTCAGTAAGCAGATTATGTTGCTCAGCGTTGAGAAAGAGGCAGAGCTATTCTTCATAAGATTAGAAGTCCAAGCCCTGTTTCCCTGCCTAATGCCGGAAAAGCTGTAATTTTAACTTCTGAATGCTGACCTCAAGCTTACCCCTGAGAGTCCTATCTGGGTACAAGCTGCGCATTTTCGCTCTGACACACTCCTAAGGACCATAACTCAAATCACCCCCGAGATGCTGTGCTACGGACGTGCCTTGTTTAGAAAATTAAGTTTGTGGGATATTTAAGATGGACTCAAAAAGCCTAAAAAGTGAGGAAGATCTACTCAAAATACCTTTTTTTACTTCCCACAGCAGTGGTCAAAGATCCTTTTCTCTAGGTACCAATTCCAGCTGCTGTAATCTTCTCCATTTCATGTTTGTTCTGTCAATATCTGGATATATTAGTAAGGGCTCGTTCTGCCCCTTGCTGTGCTTTTTGCTCTAGACGTGAAACATAGCGAGTTTGTACCAAGAGTGAAAGATTGCTAGGCAGAGCTGTAGATAGAGCAGATGTGGACAACATGTGAAGGACTGTGCCTGCCGGGGTTCCTCATGGGGAAAAGGGCTGGTCGAGTTCTGGAGCATGCCAGGGTGGAGGGAAGGGGGGGCAGAAAATAGACAGTCTTAAGCTTGTTGTTTAACACAGTGATTTTAACCTCTATAAAACGGGTACATTTCACAGCAAAGAAAAGCATAGCGCTATTCCTATTTCTCTAGAAAGAGTCATTTCACTTTAATGTTTAACACTGCTGGCTGTTCTTGGTTTTGATTCTTAAATTTAGCTTCCATACAAAAACAACAGCACACACCCCCCCCTAAAACACTGGGACAAGCAAGAAGTCAAGCAGTTTCTCTTTAGGATCACTGTGCATATGTTTTCCCAGAACACTTAACTGTCCAGTAACCAAGAAAACCCTGCGCTAGCTTTTCTCTGCCTGGGGGATTTTGACCAATATAAATATTGTACAGAACTTAACAACATGCATGTTTTGCACTGTTTGCTGTTTTATGTATCTGTGGGCACGTGTGTGCATGTGTGTGTATAATGAAAAAGGAAAGTTTTTTCCCCGAAACACAGTACGTGTGAGTGTGCTCATTTATTTTTCTATAAATATACATATTAACTAGAATAATATTTAAATTTAAGCTTTTCTGTAGACCTCTTAAGAAACTCTGAGTACATCCAGCACACAGAGAGAATTTCCTGGAAACCATAAGCATGGGAAACCAGTCATTCCCTTTTGTTTTATACAAATCCCCCAACTTCTTCTGAGGCAGTGCATCATTAAACTCAATCATCTCTGCAGTCACGGAATACTTTCTTGGAACTCATTCACTAGATCACTTCTGAGAGTCAGCATCCTAAGACCAAAATTGACAGATAAGACTAAAGCAGTTGCCACTGAACCTATTTTAATAAATCTGTTTCTCCGAGCTCCCACCTCTCTCTCCTGCACAGGGTGACAAAGTCAGAGCCTGGGCTGCCAAAACACCTTCTGTCCCTGCTTGTGCCTCCCACAGCTGCCCTCCCTTCAGCGTGCATATCTGCAGTCCCTCTTTCATCCTCCCATTTCCTCCTTTTCGTGCCTTGCTGGAAGGAGTTTGTTTACTGTTACAGCACACTCAATCCAAAAAGAAAGCAAAGGTAGATATCTTGTCTAAGAGAAAAGGAAAATGTCTTTCTAGACTTGGTGTTTTGGCTGTTAACACATTAATTTCAAATTCAAATGTGGCACAAAGTTTGTGTCCTCAAGCTAACAGAATAAAATTGATCTTGAAATATCTTTTGACTGCTGAAAGGACTGTGCTGTTTCCAAAGCTGGCATCAAGCTGTGTTAGCTCTGGAAGTGAGATGGCAGAAAAAGCCATCTCAGTAAAAGTGAGTGTTGAGATCTTACACAAGGAGCCTGAGAACCGTATGGCACACTTGAACAATGCTGATTTAGCAGCTGATACACAGTGGAGGTGTTATTTCATATACTAAATCAGTATCAGCTGCATTAGGGAGTGGGGGAAAGTGCTTTAAACAGGTGTCCCATTGCACAGCATCAGACCAGCACACGGATATCATGGGGAGGATTGCTTTCTACTGCACAGATGTAGTGTTGGGCTGGGAAATACTTTTACAAGTTTTACAGAGGTGTCACAAGTTTAAAAAGTTATCCTATGTTCTAATAGTGACCTCCTGGCATTATTAAGATCACAAATTCTAGCGTCCTCTGTCAGTGTCCATTACAACCTTGTGCAGAACCTGTGCAGTAACACACTCACAACCTGGGCTAAAAAAACCCACCACAATAAAGTCTTGTGTAAGCTTAGAGCATGATTCAGCAAGGTCAGATGCTGACCATGCTGCTCCAGGTAAGGCAGTAAAGATGTTTTAGCAAGAGAATATTTTCTCGTATAAATAGCATGATCAGCGCCACTCATATAGAGCTTGAGGTTACAATGGAGTTGAGATTCACTCACACAACTGTTGAGCTGTTGGAAGAGAAACAAAATTTCCTGCACATGGGCAATATCAAGTATGCAAAACGTCGTCTTAAAACCACTATAAAGCCAAGCATGTAACTACCTGACTGCAACCATAGCCAGGAAGTAATTTGAGGAGACCTTGATTCATTTTCAGATTTGTGCAGGAAAAGGGTTCAGACTTATCATAGGATAAATTTCAGTCTCAAGTCCAACAACCACATCCTGCTAAATGTTCTTCTCGCAGTAATATCTGCAGAAGGCACTTTCTGTTTCTGGTCCTTGGTTATGCTGTTTTCACTGCTGGCAGTGGTCACTTGGCATGTGTACAGCTAGGAGGCCACAGAGCAAGGGGCTAAGGGTTCCTATTAAAATACCTTCACTAACCTGAAGATTTTGCATTGCAAATTATATAATTTGAAATGCATCTTCTCTCAGCATTGCTCATGAGAATAATTTTTTGTTTTCCAACCCCACTCCCACTTGCGTGTATGAAAGAAGACATACCTGTGCAATAGAGCCATCCCAACCCAAGGAGAATATTGGTAAGACCTGTTTGTCATGATGTTGGTACAGCCATAAATGTGGTTGCCCTTTGGCAGTTCAGATTCCCGTCTTGTTCCCATGTATTATCTCATCATCACAAACTAGCACAGCAGGTAGGGATGAGGATGGGGGAGGTAGATGTAAGACACTGTCATGCAGCAGTCACTCATTCCCCAATATTTATTCTCAACTCCCCCTTTAAACACAACTCGTGTTGGTTAATTTATACGCTCTGAAACCAGGTTCACAGTTCAATTCTCCCTCTTTTTTTTGAGGGGTGGAGGACAATGAAACTTATTTTTGAGGCTGCTGCCCACTTTTCTCCCCATACCCCTCTCTGCCTCTTCCACTGCCCTTGAGCTGTGCAACTCCTGTTTGGGAGGTCACATTGCCTACCAGATCACTGCAATGACCTGGTTCAAATGTAACTCTCATTTCCATGGCCTCCCCCCAAAATGGGCATTTGATTTTAACCTGGATCATTTAACCAGGTTCCTGTTAAGAGCTCTATCCCATCGATGGTTGTGCTGGGACAACTGAGGGGAGGGTGTCTGGGGGTGGGCAGAACATTTAAAGCCAACTTTGCAGCTCAGGTCAGTGCATCACAGACCCCCTCTTCCAGAATAAAGGGTAGGTGTGTAGTGGAGGTGGATTTTGATTTCAATGTTAAGTCTTAAATACACCACCCAACCATTTAAATTCCCTAGCTGATAAGACTAGCACCTCATCAAAGCCATCTCATCCTTAGAGGTCAACACAAAGGCAGCATACCTGTAGTTCAGATCAGAATTATGAAGGGCGATACAAACACTATTTTACTGTTCAATATAGAAAAAAACCACTGCATACATCATTTATGCTGCATACATCCCCCAGCAAACTATCACCTTCCTTACTTTGAGAGCCTGACTTATACTTCATTTTTATTTAGTTATCTTAACCTGTTTGGGTTTGCACTCCAGCTCTCATAACATCAGAGTACCTTCTGCTGATATAGCAACATGCCCTTGGGAAAAAAAACCCCCAACCTGTTAAAAGCAAAAGCATCCTTTGCAGTTATCAGGAAGTCTGCAGCTGAGGGGGGACAGTTATCGCTTTATTCCTGTTAGACAAAGCAGGACAGTTTTAGTGTGCGGATCAGTCACAAGGCCAAAGAAGAGGAAAAAAAAAAAAATCAGGATAACCACTGTCAAGCAGTGAGAACAATTGCCTGAGTTCTTGAGCAGTCCTTGTATGTGACAGACTGCCATGGCCCTGAGCCAGACTTCGACAGATGTAAAAACTGCAGGATTGGACATTTTGCCTATTTAGGGATTTTGAAAATCACATGTGGATTTGTCTGACACCAAAACCTCAGACTTTGTGTGATCTAACATTTTAGTGAAGGGCCCAAAAAGATGCTACTGTAAGAAACTCACAGTAAGTAAAGTTCCTTAAAAGTAAAATAAACAGTAACAAACTCATAATTACGAAACTATGAACCCATAACAGACTCTTCAGTACATAAGTCACTGAAAGCTAAACCAATATAAGCCTGCTATAAGCAGAAGTGTCACACTGTAGTAGGCTACTAAATAAGTTTAGTTGTACCTTATGCTAAGGCTATCCATCTTTTTCCACATTGCTGAGACCTACAGAACAAGATGTTGTATTACAGTGAGAGACTTGTTACTCATTTTAAGGGGCATGCTCAAGCATACTTCAATGCTTACAGCAACACTTTGTGTCTTCAGTGCCTGAACAGCCACCAGAGAGCGATGCCTAGCACACACGAATGCAGAGGAGAAAGCTCACGCGTACGGAAACAAGCGCTCTGAACGACATGTTGCTTTGCTGGGTGGGCATGTCATTAGATCCAAACACCTCTTGGTGACTGAGATAACAGAAAAAAGGTTGATTCCTTCTAAATACCTTCTGAGTGAACTCACAAGATCTTTGCAAGGTGCTGTAAGCCTGAAGAAACAACCTTAAAACCCCCCAGACAGTCAGGCTCGTTGCCTTCCAGCTCTGCTACACACAGACTGACCCGGTCGTTACGATCCGGGAGTGCTCGATGTGATGCACACCACGCACTGCTCAGCTGCTCCTCTCCTGCAAGGCACCAGACCCCTGACCTGCTTCAGAGCCCACGGTAAGACAAAACCACCAGAAATGCCGTAAGGTTTTCTCATCTCTGTGGGTGACGGCCTGAAAGCATGCCCTCGCTTTATCCCAGCCAGTATCCAACTGCACACAATGCTTTCAAGAGCCAAAAGGGCAGAAGGGTAAGCAACGAGCACAGTAAGGAGTCCAAGATAATCCCACATGTATCTATCTCGAGGAACTAATTTAGTGACTTCTAGAAGGAGTAGCTTGTACTACAGAGGAGGGTAAGGATTTGGGAGGAGGAAGGCTGAGGGAGAGAGGCTGTGTGCTGGAATTAGAACATGAATTTCCCCAAATAATGTATGGACTTGAATCTTCCACAGGATTTACATCCACTTGCCAAGCTGGCTGTATGCCAGCCAGCTCACACCTGAAATCCCTGTCCCTGCCTCAGTACAGCACTGTGCTCCAGGTTTAATAAATCCCGGCTCTCGGCAGGGGTTGCTGGCCAAGAAACACCGCTGAGCTAACACATCCCCGTTGTTTCCATTCGGGGCTTGGCTTGCACCTGGCCAGCCCAGAGCATGAGCAGAGACAGCCCACACCAACTGCAAAATACCCAACTTCAATACATCAGGTGTTTTTCAAACGATTTTGCAATGTGATGGTTTTTTGATTACAAACAGGATTTTTTTTAACCAGAACAAGCTGGAAACTAGTTTTGCAAACAAGTTTTATCATCTTAGACTGGAGGTTTTATCACCTTCGACATCTTAGACTGGAGGAGGGAAGAAAATCGCAACGCCTTACCAAAGTGATTCCTCCTTGCCCGTGAGTCACCAGTTTGACTCAGCCTGGTGGGACACGAGCCATCTGACAACAATAGAAATTTGGCAGTTTGCATCTGAGAGTTAAATAAGCTCATGCGCCCTAAAAATAAAGGCTGCTAAGCTGCTGAAGTCGTATTTTCCTACCAAATTTCCTGCTGAGCAGTTCCAACCATCATTTGACCACAAACTGCCTCACTGATAGACCTTCTTGGTTTATTGTAGACAGAGAGATTTAATTAGTAAGTAAGGAAGCAAGGAATTCCTGTTGGTGGGTTTTTTGAGGGGGGAGTAGGAGGGGAGAACAAATGAGACAAAAAGAATTATGAGCGATGTGCACATTTTCCTGGCATCAGAGTCACTTCAGAGTAAGCGATGCTATGAAACACACCTCCTTCCTCTGCATGTGTCTCTCCTTTCCTTCCCTTCATGAAGTATGGTTTAAATAAAGAAACATCTGCAGAAACTCCGCAGCAGATGAGCCCTAATCAGGCAAAGATAAATTCAAGTATCTGGGGTGTGCACAGGGTGTAGATACCAAGGGTCTTTGTGACAAATGGGTGCCAAGTCACTTGAGCTGCAGATTAGAATTGGCAGGGATTTCAGGGAGCTGAATGCCTGGCCCCAGCACTGGGAAAACGTGCTGCAGTGCAGACACAGCCACGGGGTGTACTTACAGGAAAGTACATGCTGAAGTATCACGGTACAAAAAGGACATCTCGGTAAAAAAAAAAATGAAACGCTACAAGTGAATCTATATAGCAGATGTATGGAACAAGTTCCTGATTATGCAAAGAAATTTGTGGTGTGTGGAGTTAACAGCTACAGCTGGAATTACCCTTTGGTTCCAGAATGACTCGTCTTATGTGTGGGAGCTCTCAGAATTAGGCCCTGTCTATCTTTCTGTCTGTATTTAGGGAAAATTCAAGGTAAGAGTTCCCATCCTGGCAAGGGATTTGTTTGGGAAATAAGAGCTGTTAAGGGTCCCAAACTCAGACGAAGGTGCTCTCTGGATGCTTTACAGAAAAGGAGGACATGGCCTCTGCTCCTAATGGATGTGCTTAATACTTTCCACTCTAGAAGCAGCAATCTATGTACAAACAGTACAATCGCCCTGATTCAGGCAGTGCTTCTTAGCTATGCTGTCTCACCATTAAAAATGATCTTTATCTGGTAACGGTGATCAACGCTGCAGTCATCTCTGTGCTTCAAACAGGAAACCTAAGCAAACACCACGTGGGGCTCCGCAAGCAAACAGTGACTTTTTTAGCAGCCGTTGCTGGTAGTGTTTCACACCTCTCTCCTGGACTTCTCTTTCCCTTGCTCTTCTGCTAAATATTTCACAAGGGGGAGATGGGTAACACAGGAGATTTAAAGCAGTTCCTCATAAAACCTGCTCAGTTTCATAGCCCAAGCTCCAGCAGTAAAATTTCATCTGGTAAGGCTAAACAGACAGTTGCAGCTGGAGCAGGGTGAGACCAATGGCTAGAACAGGATATATTTTTACTGGCTTTGTCTCACTTGACTGCTACAGAAAGAAACCTAAGGGCTCTAGGCAAGGAGCAGAGATCAAATTTACTTCCTTTTCTTTCAGAGTTTAAAGTGAAAGAGCATATTCCACAGTGCTCTCTCCTGAAAACATATCAAGCATATTTTTACACCCCCCCCCACCCCCCTTTCTTTCTTTTTGCGATAGCCTATGCATGACTGCTCTGGATAAAGACCAGAGACAGGGCCTGGTATCTGTCTGTATCATTGACATTGCACTGGTTGGGCTGAGCCACATCACAAAGTTCCAGAGATACGTTTAAAGGACACATTCACAGGAAGAATTCAACCAGCTAATTTTTAATGTGCTTGACCCAGCATGCAGAGCCAGCAGCTCTGCGAGAGCCTATGGGCACCTCACGGAGCTGATGAAAGCTGCGCATCTCGGCTTTATAACACCCTCTAAGCCAGAACTGCGAGGCGCTTATCAAATTGAGTCAGATTGTGCAGCTCAAGGTCACATCTTTCTTGGCACTGAACAGCACAGTCCGACTGCAACCTTACACCACAGAAAAAATTCTCCCATCTCGGTTATTTCACAGGACCAAGGAAGATAATTCTTCCAAAACCTCCACCTCCCCTGTCATTTTTGTAATAATGAAGCTCAGTGTCGCAGCATTTCACACAATTTCAGACCTCAAGAAGCAATTGGCTAAGAAGTGATCACAGAGACTGCCAGGTCACTGCTTAATTTCTCAGGGAAAAGAGCTGGCGATAGGTAGCAGGTTTCTGATTCATGCTCTTCTGTTCACACTGGGAACATGAAAAGCAAGTGAGGAAGGAAGCTCCATACCCATATGGAAAACAATGTTTTAACTAAGGAAACACAGGGTAAATTGAAATACAAAGGGATGCAGATAATTCAGAAGTTGAATGACTGTGTTAGCTAGCAAGCGCCAGTGGTATTTTGGAGACAGTCCTAAAAAAGGCTATTTATTCCTAGCACCATAGCGACAAAAAATAGGTTCATGTTAGCTCCTCTTGTACTGCAGCCAGGCTTGCAGTCTTGTGTCTCCAGCAGGAAATCAGGGAAGGAATTTTGATTACAAATGATCACTGCTGAAGATGTGTATTCAGATAAAAAGACTTTTCATCCAGTTCCTTTTGTTTCTTGATTCATAGTCAAACTCTAATCCTATGCATATGGCCTGGCAAGTTTGAATTTCCATAGCAACTCTTTTTAAGCTAGCTTCAGGGTAGCAGAGAAAGCTGGCAAAGGGGAAAGGTCATTATTTAAATACCTTATTACTATTACTTCTACAGGAAATCTGATGCCAAACACACAAGAACAACTGGGCTTATTTTTAAGCTTGATCTATTTAAAAGTAAAAACTCCTCCAATGTGAAAATCCTTCATTTTAGGATCTGCAAATTCTTGGTCTGCTCTCACTGTGTGGCCTATATATCCACACATCACTTAAACTACTCTGTTTCCTAATGGAAGAAGCAAGCTTTCTGGTGAAGGTGTAGGGCAAGAGAGCAAAGGAGGCTTTATTTTCAGGGCATACTTTGGAGAACTGTGCAGAAACATTTTTAGTCTTCTCTGCTGTAGCCCCTAATGTTGAACCAGTTATCTTTTATAGTCACACTGATCGACAGAGGAAGAGGCAGGACAGATTGCTGACATGGAAACTAATCTCCCCTTAAACAGTCCAGATTTTCTCCATTAGCTGAAGGACTGGCATTTATACTGTTTATTTAGAAATATACAGAGAAGAAAACCTGCCCAACATGCTGCACACTTTCATTTGTTTCTGAACAAGCACACCCCCATCAGTGTGTGCTCAGCTCAGTCAGAGCTGTGACACAGGAGGGACTGATGCAGATCCCAAACACAACCTTCTGTGCAGACCTTCCTGAAGCCACCCCCCAAAACCAAAGTGGAAAAAATTGGCCTCAGAGCTCTCTGCTGAGCTGGCCCTGAGCTATTACAGACTTGGAAGAAGTGAGCCCTACCCTCAGGGGTCATGCCAAGATGCCTGTTCCCTGCACCCTGTATTTCTGTATCAGAATCGGACCTGTTTGTATAGAGTGTTTTTCCCTAACCATGGAAATGAGACAGACAGTTTTGCCTTAAACAACAACAACAAAAAACCCAGACCCCGAATTGTGCAGACCAACAAAACAAGGCTTAATGTCCAGAGTCTGCAAACTCCTGCAGTTTGGCCACCTGAAGCAGCAAACCACTGCCTGTACCAGCACTGGCGCTTCATGCACAAGTGCTTCCATGGCCTCCACCTTCAGAGCTGAGTGCTGACAACATAGTTCTTCCCCTCCAAAAACTCAACACTTAAGTCAAATCTAGTAGTGGGAAGGAGGCAGCTGGGCATTACTCCACTGTGAATATCCAGGTGTGCTGGGTTTCTCTTCAGGTGGCCAGTCATGCTACCATGGCCATGTGATGCTAAACCACAGCTAACACATTCGATTTCATGTTACAGCTCTTGAGATAACAGCTGTGCAGTTATTTCAAAACATCAAGAATTCAGTTTATAGGTAATGTCAGCATTTCCCTTTGGTCTTTGAAGCTCTAGTGCACATTTCAAGTGAGAACTGAGGTTAGGATACCTGGCTGGTACAGGGCCCAGGGCCATTTCTGAGTACACTCCAAACTGCCTTCCCCAGTTCTCCTAAGTTTCACTGGGATGGCTCATCAGACACCATGACAAACAAAACCACAGAGTATACCATCTCAAAGTAAAACTTTAGAACATGAAACATCTTTTTCTTTCAGCTTTCATGAACAATAAAAACATGGGATACATTGGTTAGTTGGCTTGAATGCTTCTATTTAATTAAAAAGTAGAGGAGGTAGAGCTTGAAGTCATAGAATCATTTAGATTGGAAAAGACCTTCAAGATCATCGAGTCCAACCATTAACCAAGCCCACTAAACCATGTCCTGAAGTACCCTGTCCACTCGCTTTTTGAATATCTCCAGGGATGGTGACTCAACCACTTCCCTGGGCAGCCCATTCCAATGTTTGACAACCCTCTCAGTAAAAAATTTTTTCCTAATATCTAACCTAAATCTCCCTTGCCTCAACTTGAGGCCATTCCCTCTTGTCCTATCTCCAGCCACCTGACAGAAGAGACCAGCACCCACCTCACTACAACCCCCTTTCAGGTAGTTGTAGAGAACCATAAGGTCTCCCCTCAGCCTCATTCTTTCTAGACTAAATAGCCCCAATTCCCTCAGCCGCTCCTCATAAGACTTGTGCTCCAGGCCCCTCACCAACTTGGTTGACCGTCTCTGAACACGCTCCAGCAACTCAATGTCTTTCTTGTAGTGAGGGGCCCAAAACTGAACACAGGACTCGAGGTGCGGCCTCACCAGTGCCGAGTACAGGGGAACAACCACCTCCCTGTTCCTGCTGGCCACACTATTTCTGATACATGCTAGGATGCGATTTGCCTTCTTGGCCACCTGGGCACACTGCTCCCATGACCCCAGGGGAATGGAGGATGCAAGGAACATCAGAGATGAAAAGGGGACATGCAGACAACTGGGAGAAGGACATGAGGGGACAAGATGGGCTTGGACAAATAAAGAGAGGTAAAGCAGAAAGAAAGCTGTAAGGACTAGAGGGAAGGCAAGAGCTAGCTAGAGAGCAGACATAATGGGGCAGAAGAGGGAGGTGATGTAGGACAGATAGGAAAGAAAAACCCAGAATGTAAAGCATGAAATAGGAAGATAAGTTAAACCAGCATGAGTCACTTTTTTATAGCTCCCCATCTATCACGTGCTGAAACTGTCTCTCTCAGGCACTACAAAGAAAAGGGTAGGGACTCCTAAGTCGAGCATCACTGATGTCATCAACCCCTACACCAAAGTTTCCCAGCCCAAAAAGGATCCACACCACCAGCTCATCCTGTTTTTTCTACAGAAATGAGTGTGTTAGTGTAAGAAGTCAGGAAGAGCAAACACATCATTGCTACTGCCAAGAAAGCCTGCAAGGTACAACTGCTCTTGAGACCCCCCCCATGCCATGATACTACTGGGCTAAGAGGGCATGCAATTGCCTCCTCACCACTATATGCACATAAACAATAATTCCTAAATAATTACCAGGCACAAGACAGTGAGATCCCTTAACAGCTTTCTGTTGAGCAGAATTTGTTATTACTACAAGTTGACTTTACAACACCCCTTCCCATCAAACTGATCAAGGCCTCAGACTCCCTGTGGTGGGTGCTCCACAGAGCTTACAGATTACTCTGGAAGGCAACTATTATTAATTTACTATACAAGTTGCTCAGAAATCACCCAGGACCAAGGCACCTTCTTTGCTCAGCACCTGACACCAGTTTCTGAAGAATGCCTTTTTCTGGAGACTTGCTGGAACCCCTTTGCTGTGCAGCAGCACAAGCCCTATCCTAACTGCAAACAGATCTCCATCCTGGACCTGTTAGGAGAGCTCCAATAACCAAAGATGGGTGGGTGAGTTGACACCCCCACTCAAACTGCATCCTCCTTGCAGCTCTCCAAGATCTCTGAAGCACCCAGAGGGCTGTTTGCATAGCGGGAGGGCTGCTCCCTAGCACCCAGCTCCTGCCGGTCCCTATCTCCAAGGTTTTCTTGCTGCCTTCTGCTCAGCAAAACTTCAATAGGTGACAAGTCATAATTTCACTGGTACTGTTTGAAGACAGACCAGATTCCAGTTTCACAAATCCCTCCCCACTGTGTGTGCTGCAGTCTTCTGATGAGATGTGCACCAATCCTAGATTTGGAAAAATAGGGATTTTCAGGGATATGTCTTGTGTTTTACTGCAAATCACATAAGCTCCTGTTCTCTGTGTCCACTGTCACATTTAATTTGCAGATTATATAGTTACATGAAAAATTAACATCAAGACTTAGAAATCAAGAGGACTGTTTCTGAGACCCCTTTTAGCAATGCCAATAAGAAGTTTTTGGCAAGTTTCAATTAATACTTCTTTCCCACCAATGAGACCTGGAAGTTGGCCAAAGCTACGTGGGAGCACTGATGCTTTGTATAGCTATGTGGGAGCACTGATGCTTTGTTTGTCTTAATTCCCAGAACGCACAAGTGACTTGTCTCCTCTCCCCATCATCCTGCTGCAGGAACGCTGTGTCAATACTCTCCACAGGAAACGTCTGGGAATGACCTGTAGTTTTGCACTTACTGCCATTAGGACTAGGGCCTCTTCAATTAACCTCTTCAGGGTTGAAATTGCTTTGATAAGACTTGCTTCCAACATTCTTGGGTCTTCAGGAGTTGGGCTGCCTCTCCCAAAGACAGTATAGACCATGCACAAATTCCTGTGCTTTTTTTCCCCAAAGGATAGCCCTCAGAACTCTGCTGGCCTGTCCCTTTTTTAAGGTAGGCTTTGTAAAAGTCTGACCCTTGAAGGTGGTAAAGGATGCTTCTCAATTTTACACATCTAATTATTTGGGTTCTGTGTACAAGGAGAGCATTCTCCAATGACAAATGATTGCATCCACATGGTCAGTTCTTCTCTGGCACTTAGAAAAGTGAGAGTATACTCTTTTTTATTCTCTGCCTTTGCACATGAGCAGCTATCCAAGGCACAAGCCCTGTGCAATAGATGGGTTCCCTCTGCATCTCTTTGAGCTTCCCTAATCCACAGAAGACATCCACAAGCTTCCTTTTCATGAATGGGCTCTTAATTAGACTAGGGTTTTGACATATTTTAAATCCAGTAACAGTTTGTTTTCCCACACTTCTGCTAGAAAGCATTATTTATTCATACAGTTAGGTACATATATGCATTCAGCAAGAAAATTCTCACACTTTTAAGCCTTGAATTCCACATGCTTGCTGCCTTCTGCCTCTTATTTCAGTCATCTTCACTTCTAGCTCCACATCTGGCTTATGCATTTATATCTTCTTTACAGTAAGCAAGTGTTCTTTGGCTTTCCTGAGGGCAGTGCAGCCACACCTTTGGAGTGCAGTCCAGTACTGCTCAGTTTTGTGGCTTGCTCAAGTTAACTAAGAGACTAATGAAGCTATTAAAGAGAGCAAGGGCCTGTGGAAATAGCAAGTTTCTCAAAATTTTCTTGTCCCCGTTCTCCACTGGTTAGATACAGACTAATCCACAATTTAAGCCATCTATGTTCCAGACAGCTGCTCCTTTTTCTTTTCAAAAATTAAAGGAAGCCTGTTTACAGCAGGTCTGTGTTGCTCAGATGTCTCTGAGCTAAGCAGTGCAACAGGTCTGTTCTGCTCCATGTCAGGCTTTTACCCAGTCTCCAGTTAAACTTGAACCTCAGGTCAGCCCAGCAGCCTGCTCCAGAGCATCTCTTACAGACCAGAGCAGCCCTTACAGACTGCCCACACCATTAGTAGTTCCAGAAAGCTTGAAAGAGTAAATACAAGGTGCTCCCAAATTACTTAATTTGATTGCCTGGCCTGCCAGACCAAAAAAGTTGTCCCACACAAGGGAATAGGCATAGATGGTTTTGGTTGCTACAAAAATAGAGAAAAGAACTATTTCTTGCATTTTTCCTGTGTGAAGTTCTCCTTGTATCACAGACAAAACTGTTATATACGTCAAACATAACAAGAGAGATCAAATCAGATGGTGCATCAAGGACAGAGAGGTGCAGAAACTGTGAAGCATTTAGTGAAGAACACAAATATAGTTGTAAGAAATTATCTTTTAGGGAAAAAACATCTAACAAAATTAGGGTAGTGTCTAATTAGTGTCTGTATTAGAGGTTGTTAATTTAAGCCTGGTCCTAGATCATACCCTGAAATGCAGTAATGGTAAAAGATAAGCAACATGAAACAATCAAGGCTACAAAGTCTGTATGCAAATCTGCCTAATGACAACCAGAAACCTGATCTGGGCCAGTCCCGTTACAGAGCCCCAGCAACACCGGAGGGCAGCAGTGGGACACAAAAGGGAGGTGTAATTGGAAGCTCGCAAGAATCGGTAAAATACATCAGCATGAGAGTTGCCTTCCATAAATTCATCTACTGACAGAAAAAATTGAGGGCATCTTTGGAAGAAAAACATTGTTGCCACCCACATGACCCCCGTAAGTAGAGGAAAAATAAGGAAAGAAGAAATTCATAAGCACCCTTCAAAAACAGCTAAAAAAAAAAATCTAAAAGCTGCTTATCCAAGCTGGCCTGAGACACTCCAAATTCTCATGCCATATATTCACAGCAAGAATTTCTCCCCCTACAACTGCTTGTGAAGGTTGTCTTCCTCTGAGCTGCCTTTTTTATTCCAACAGATTCCTTTGATGAAACGTTTGTTACTCCAATGCCAGAAATTTCTTTTCCCATTGCACTGACCTGAGCTAGAGATTGACCAATCAGTAAAATCCCCAAACTTGTGTTATCTACACGAGGGAAGCACCATCTTCCACAAACCCCATTGTGATGCAAAGGAATAGGACACAGCACCACGAGAAAATTCAGCAATATTAGGAATAAGGGCAGAACTGAAAGGGGAAGAAAAAGGAATGGAGTGCATTTTTATAAAGGAAAGGAAGATGAGATATTTAGGCTTGGGGGAATAAACACTTCTTTCATCTCTTACAAGCTACTGTAAAAGAAAGGATTAGAAGTTTGTACTCAGTCATTTTCAAAATTAAATATTGTAACTAGTACTTAAAGCATGTACTGCCATCACGCGTTCAGAAAGAAAAACACAAGGTAGGAGAAGGAACCGACCTAAGCAGCTTAAAGGGGAGGGTGGGGGTGAGAACACCGCTGCTTTGCAAGCCATCATATAATAACATCAGCTACTCCTAGGCATTACTGTTCGGTTCTGATTTACTGCTCCAAGCAGCTTAGCTCAGTTGCCCAAATAAGCTCTAAAATACCCCCGTAGAAATAAGGTTTCTTCCTGACAACACTGCATATACTTTTTTTTCAGTGTACTTACTGGCATGCAACAAAACAGCCCCTCAAATAGTTACCAAGATAATCAGGCAAAAGGATGGTGAAAGTAGGAGAAAAAAACCCACCACCAAAACAGAGCTAATCTAAATCAAACTATTCAACCAGCTCGTCACACAAACCTGCCCTCTCCTGCCTTCCCTGTCCTCATTGAGACCCGGGGATGAGGCTCAGGCAGGGAGCAAACCCCAGCTGTGCATGTTTTCTAGCTTTCCTCCCACTGCCCCCACCTTCCATCCTTGTCATGAGAAATTGCCATGGATTATCAAATTGCTCTCTGAACTGCAGTTCAGAGTCACCCATTGGCAATAACACTCAGTATTGTGATGGCAGAGCCACCGTTCTGCAGGCAGTGGTACGCAAATGCTGGAAATTAGCAGCATGAGACTCTTGCAATACAGGTACCAAGTAAATGTTTTGATGACTTTCCTTATTAATCCCGATCCAGACCGTTGTCGCCCTCAGAGGGAACTTGGTCATTATAGAATTGTTTGAAAAACCTGCTAAAAGGCTTATTGCAACAAGATGGACAACCGAGTAACTGTTGCCCAAGAAGGCCAAACTACTGATATCTTCATAATTGCATAGTTGATCAGGAATATTACTAGCAGAGACAATGTGAAAGACCCTCACCTTCCCATGAAAAGCTGATGTGAAACTGGCCGACCTTCAAAGCAGACACAGATGAAGTGGTTAAAACTAAAAAAAAAAAAAAAACCCTAAAAAAAATCCACCTGTTAAAGTGTAAACCTAAGCCAAGTAATTTCTCCTTTGAGGTTTACAAGAACAAAGCTCTTCTTGCTCCCCACTTTCACACCTCTTAGAAAGTTATTTAATTCCAAATTGAAAGCACTGGTGCTTTACTTGGACCCACCATAATGTCACTCTGCCAGATGGCAGGGTTTTTTTCCTTTTCTAATGAAGCACAGACACAGTCCTGAGCACCTCTGAGCACTGACCCAGCTCAGTTCCATCCTGTTGCTCTACTCATGCACATATTCAAGTGCTTTTGCAGTTTACCGGAAACTTAAAGGACAAGATCAGCTGGCATGGCTCTTTCCAGAGAAGCAGGAGCTAAATGTCAGCAACCAAAAATATTTTTTTGTAACGAAGCTGGATGTTCAAGACAGAAGTCTGGGAGATGACTTGTGACAATGATATTTGGAGAGAGGTCAATTATTTATTAACATCAACTAATTGTTAAGGATTCTTTTGAGAAGGTGTCTCCATTCCTTAAACAACCCAACAGAAAAAAGCTGAAGCATATGAAAATCCTGATGAAGAGATGGCCATTGTTTGCTGCTTTCCACACACCTTAGGGTGTTGAGTCATGAATTTCCAACAAGTTTCTTAAATGATGTGACAGCTATAGCAATATCAGATGATAGATACAATCTCTATGCTATCTCCTGTGATTAAAAAGGATCAAGTGGCAAGCTTGGAAAAGTAGAGTAAGGACTACACTGAACTGGAGCAGGCATCTGGCTGTCCTGAGGTTGTAACTCGGACGAAGGGAGGTGGGCCAGAAGCACCTGAGGGGATCACTTTGCACATTGCACAGTGTAGGCAAAAATTTTCTATTTGTGAGATTATCCAGAGATGAGGCATAGAGGGAGAATAGAAGAGAATGAAGGACAGAGTCTGATAGGAAACCTAAATAAAGTCAAGGAGGAAGATGTATTCTGAAAAAAAGGACTAGAGACCTATCAGGAAAACCAGGAGACTATGGAGTTCTCGACAAAAGACAGAACTCTGGATTTGGGATTAACACAGAGAAGCAGAACTGCCAAGTACACCACCACAATTTCTGAGAAAGAAATCACATGTGCATTGGAGAAAGGCAATGGCATTCTTGCCAGCTATACATGTAACCAGAGGAAGGGTGTGGGATGAAAGGCAGAGCCTGGAGTTGTCAGGCTGGACCATGCAACACAATGAAGGAGCAAAAATGCAAGATGAATCATTGAAGTCACGAAGGGCAAGAGGAGGAGACTGCAAAGAGAAGACAAAGAAACATGAGCTGACATTGGAGAATTTGGCCAAGTGAAGATCCCCATCAACAGCGAGGAGGTGGAGAAGAGGAGAAAGGGTGTGGGGTGCACAGAGGTGTGTGAAAGTGGGGTGGGAGGCAGAAGCAAGGGAGGTGAAAATGGACACTGTCAAAGGCAGGAGCAGTGCCTGGAGGACCGACATCTGAGGAGGCTGTGAGGGATGAAGACTTTTCTAGAGACAGAAAAGGAAAAGCTAGGGGAGAAGTAATGAAAATGAAGCAGGAAATTAATTAAATGACAGCCAGGTTGGCAGAAATAGTAGTGGAAACAAGCACAGGAGATGTAAAGATAAAGAAGGTGATCTGCCTGCATAAGAAAAAGTCTCCAGAACTGAGAAGGACAAGGAGACAAAAGTACTGGTGAGAAAGAGAAAGCAATGAGAACAGAGAGGGGATTTTATGAGTGTTGATGGAGGGAGGATAGGAGAAAAAGCCAGATGAGAGGAGGAAAGCAGAAAGTCAGGACATCTTTACTGTCAGGAGAGTTGCACAGAGGGCAAACAGAGGGCAGAAGCGATGCCCAGGGCTGTTAGGCTTGTGCGGACAGATAAAAATCAGAAGCGTTTCTGGGTTCGGTTAACGGAAACCAGCACAGACGCGACGAGGGGTGCCAGAAGGGACAGGACCACCAGCAGCCCTCGCCACAGACACCCAGCTGCTTCCTCTCCGCCACAGGGCTCTGCCAAGATGACGGCGCTGGCTCTGCCCTGACAGAGCTCCCCTCACAGGAGCAGGGCCACTGCCAGCTTATGGCAGCATGAAGCCGAAACGCTCCGCGCTGGTGCTTACAGCACCTGCAGGGAAGCATGGCTGGCTGCGGCCGGAGGGGACGTGGCACCTGCTTGCCCACCCCCGGCACCTCGGGGAGGGCGAGTGACACGGCTCTGTGCTTCTCTGTTATCGCTTCTTTTGGTCCATCCTACACACGAGAAAAAACACACACCAAAAAAAAAAAGAAAAATAAAAAAACAACAGCGTAAACACCTCGAGGACGATATCTGATGAAGACCAAGCGCTTGCCACAGCACCCGCTCTGTGAGGCAACAACCCGCAGGTTCCCTCACACATCCTGCACGGTCTCAAGGCCCCGGCGCTGTCGCAACTCCCAGGGCCAAGAGATGCCCGAGAGCAAACCCTCCCGGGATGGCGTCCTGCTCCTGGATGTGCGCAGAGAGCGACGGCGATTCACCTCTCGCTGCTGGAGGCAGCCCCTCTGCCACCATTTCCTCTGTCTCCACAGCTAACGGCACTGCGGGGCCTTCCTTGGCCGCCATTTCCTGTGAGGCATCCTCAGGGACAGGGGGATGCGCTGTGCCAGCAACAGGCGAGATCTCGTTATTGGTGCCCATCTAGCTATATATATACATATTTTTTTTTTAAGTAAAAAAACCAGCAGCTGCACAGAGTAAGAAACAAGGGGGGAATGAAGCAACAGGAAGATGAAGCGCTTGCTGAGGTGAATCTTTGCTTAAAGCTTTCAGGCGCGTTATTTACTGCTAAAATCAAGTTTGGTTTGATGGAAGTGTCTGTCAGACCAGAAGTGGTTGAAGTGCTTTTTATCAAAACTTCGTAAGGTTCTTTGAAACAAAGAAATATCTTTTCCTCATTTCAAATTTTCTCAGTAACAGGGAAATAATCTTCTGCTTTCCCAACACCTACAGAGTTTTTTTCACTCTTGTTTTCATTTCAGCCAGAAAATATTTAAAGCTCATTTTAAATTACCTTAAGTGTTTTTTAGAAGTCAACATTTTCTTGTATTGCTCCACATACATTGTATTTCCAACTCCACATCCCTAGACTTCCGCACAAACAATTCAAGACAGGGTCCAGCCTTTAATAACACCACATTTTCAATGTTTTATATGTACAAATGCCTTCATTTCATTGTGTTTCAGTAGTAGATACCTTACAGCCTAGGGCAAATAAATGCTTACAGAAATTTTACTATCTAAAGTGGAACTGAAGCTTATTGTTACAAACAGTCACATAATTAGGTTAGAAGGGACATAATTCTTCACAAAGTCAAGTTCCTTCCTGCTCTGAAGGCACATTTTCAGCAAGGCAAAGTAAATTTAGCCAGATCTTGAAGCTGAAAAATAAACTTAAAATAGCAAGTAAGCCCCAGAAGCTAATAAGTCATAGTTATAAAATCATTTACCCTGTAAATACGGTTGTCTGAAATTGACATGAACTCCAAACCATGTCTGCCAGAGAGCAAGAAATGGGTCACAGAGCCTGGCAGGGAAGAAGGGGGACTACATGGCCCCATTACCAGTGGTTTCACAGTTGAAAGGAAGAAAAAGCATTTCAGCAGCTGGAAAGGCACTGGGTTGAAGGAAAAGGGGCCCCAGCTCCTGCTTTGACCTTTGTGCCAGGTGTGCCAGGCTAGATCCAAAAAGGATTTTGGCAGCTCACGTAAGTGACATTTAGGAGCTTAAATCCCAAGCTGACACCCCACAGTTTCTCATACTTTTGTCTGAACTCCGTAGGGCATGTCTGATCACAACCTTTTCATAGCTCCAGATACTGGGCATGGGACACAACTTGCATAATCTTAGATGCTAATTAGTCATCTTGACTTTCCTTTAGTCACCGGAGAAAAATAGGCACTTAAATGGCAACATTTAACTTCTCCTAGAATAGGTATCTAAAACAATCACACCCTAACCATACCCATTTCTTCTTGGTGAATAAAGGAGGAGCCCAGCAGGAGTAGCTCACAGCATAGTGGTCACTTGTGCTCCAGCAAGGTCCCTACAGACTCTCTGGAGAGGCTGAACCCAACAGACATCCTCTGTTTATACCCTCCCGATGGCAAGAGCTATTGGATCTCCAACACAGGCAGCCTTTTCTTTAGGAATAAAAGCAAAAAAACGGTCCCTGGGCTCAGTGCTCCTTATGAGCTCAGCTCATGCTGCGGCAGATCCCACTTTAAGATGCTTTACTTTCCCTGGGAACATACGGGAAGCACCAACACCTTATCAAGTTCCGCATCCATTCCAAACCCTAAAATTAGCCACTCTGACACTGACCTTGAAGCCTGCAAGCCCTTTATTTGTGAGGAAGCAGCTATTCAGACATTCTCAGGAAGTTATGTACAACCTCAGGCTGAACAGTCAGGGAGCACGAGGGCAGCTGCTCTCTAAAGACAGGGCTTGGGAGCCAAGGGTGATCCCAACACAGGCAGTGCCCTCACCCACCGGCTGCAGCCCACCCAGGAGCAGGCAGCTCATCCCACCAGCAGTCCCAGTCAAGTCCAGTGTCCATCCAAGCAGGAGCAAAGGGAAACAGAGGCAGTGCTGGAGACCAGGCTGCAAACAGCTCCAAAGCCTCCCCTCCAAGAGCCAGAGTCAAAGCCCAGGCTGGAAACAAACTACAATGTGCACCCAGGGGTCCAGCCCAGAGACGAGTTACCTGCACGTCTGAGGTCCATCCCAGAGGCAGGAGCAGAGATAAGCACACCTGCACTGAGGCACCCTGAGCTTAAATGGTGCTGTGGGCAGGGGCAGAGGAGCCCCAGGTGAGGCTGCTCAGGGCCATTAGGAGGTATTGAGGCTAGCAAAGATTTAGTAACTGGATGTAGCAGCTGCCTAACATCACTGCTATGAGATTATTGTTTGTGGAGCCCTGCAGCCTTCCAGACTTTTCTGCAATAAGACACTGAGTCACTCTCCCACCAGCTTCCTTTCAGCAGCCCCTAAAAAACCTTCTTCCTTCTCCAGTAAACCTTCTTCCTTCTCCAGCCCTGTCTGCACGGTAGAGGCCTCTTTCCTCTCTTCACCACCACTGTAACTGCTGAACGCAGTGTGGGAATGTGCTCTCCTGAATCCAGGACTGATGTTTTCCCCTCGGCAGGTCTCTGCTGGCCTCCTCCGAGCACAAAGACAGGACGTGCCTGGTGATGGTCTTCCCTTCCCATCCATCCTGCTCTGTTGTAGACCCTGCGTGCCCTGCCTGCCACACGGCTCCATGGGAGGGCCCTGCAGAAGCAGAGAGAGGCTGCGAGGAGCATGAATTGCAGCTGCAGAAGCCATCGGCCACGGCTTTGGCAGAGGCCCTAGGTGATGGGAGCAGCTTTGTCTGATGCGATAAAAGAAAACCAATACAGCTGTCAGGCAACATGCACCGAGCAGGAACAGCCTCCTGCTGCACTGTACCCAGAGTGCTCGTTGCAATTCTATATCCATCTGCCTTTGCCCGCATTACCCCTTTAGGAGTCTTTTCCAGGACTGCTTAGAAAAAAGATCTAGACAAAGTGCCACACCAGCAAGTAAATAGAAAGGATGGCACAACCTGAAAGCCAGTGCCAGTGACTGTGAAGTTTGGGTTAGCAAGCACAGAAATAAGGAGAGCTATCAGTCCTGCGATGCGAGACGCATGTGCTAATGGCACAGCGGCTGCCTCCCTCTCTAGGTGGAACAGTGAAAGGATTGATGCTGCTGTTTCCAAAGGGAGTGAGTGATTTGAGACTGCCATGGTCTGCTGGATGCATTCTGGTCTTTAGGAAGGCTAAAAGGCCCTAAAATCTGCGAGGATCTTTTTGGAGGGCTGCGGGCTGGCCAGCTGGTTTTGCATGGTTGCATCCATTAGCAGAGCTGCAGTGCAAATGAACCTCTGCACATGGAGATGTCTCATTAGGACAGGCAGCTATAAAGGCAGAAGCAAATAAACACTGACGCAAAGGGCTCTGGATAAAGGGACCGAGACCAACATGAGAAGTCAGAAGCTTTTTGTCTTAGCCCTTGCTATTTCTTTGTCACCTTTCTGTGAAACAGAGCTAATACCGCTGCCTTTACTAGTAGGCTGAACACATTAAAGGCCACAAGGCGCGCAAATAATTAACCAGGGAAGTTATACAAATACACAAACATTCGTCTATGCTTCACCTCATAGCTCAGGGGCCTTCAGACCTGCTCACTGGGGAACTAATAACAGTTTGGCCACAGCTGTATGAAACAGTGTGGGCTATGAAGCTGCCCACAAGGCTGCATAAACACCCAGACAGCTCATGCAATGCACTGTGCTATTACAGCCACGCTGCTCAGTGCTGGAGCGAAATGGTCTGAGGGTGAAGCATTCTGCAGCAACTGCAGCAACTGCAGCAACTGCAGCACAGGGAGACGTGGGGATTTGTGCACCACGGGATTATCCAACAGGCCAGAGTTGGATTTGGATTCTGGTCGGGGCAGTCACACTTCAGTCAAAGAAATCAGGACAGGCAGTGGGGAGTACAGGACAAATTTATACAAGAGGACAGACAGTTCCCAAGCATGCCACTCCAAAGTGAAAATTTCATGAACGAATGTGAAACCTCAGTGAATTCAGCCAGGTCAATGCTGCATGTCATGCAGCTGCATGGCCAGTGTTCCAGTATTAGCAGCCTTTTGCCCAAGTTTACTCTCTTGCTGAGAAAAGGGCTGCAAAAAAAGCATTTTTTCCTCAAAGCTTTCTTTGGTGACCTACCTGGGGAAATCTTTTGATTGTCTTCCCTGGTGATCAGCTTTCCATCAGCAAGCACACTCCCAAACACTCAAGCTGAGGTTGAAAAAAGGACTTGGGATTCTTAAAAGTGGTTCTGGTAAAACAGAGGTACCAAAACTGCAGTCACAGGCAGCCAGCAGTACCCTGGATGTGCCCAAGTGCTTCGGACACTTTGCATTTCCACTTGGGCTACAGAAGGTGCCTGGAATTGTGCCACACACCTGGAGCTCTGCCATCCGGAGCTGTTCAACACCAAACTCCTGCCTCAAACTGGCATGAATCCAGGAAAAAGCTATTCCAACTCACGTCACCCAGTCCCTGTGCTCAAGGCACACTTACACTGACAGGATCAGGCTCCTCACAAACTGCAGTTGCAGGGGTGCTTAAAATAAACAAACAGAAACCAAATGCCTGGCAGTTGCGGTGGTGCTACTGCTGTCCTTTGTAATTTCCATGTGGCTGGAGGACCCGCCCGGCTCAGTGCTGGCATTCAAGGTGGGTTCCCACCCATGTCACACATGTCAAGGGAGACTGCCCTAACTACCACACTTGTCAATTATTCCTTGTAAAAAGGAAGGGTGCCTTTCCACCCTTCCTTTCTCAGCTCTTCCACCTGTGCAGCCAAGAATTCAAGACTCACTGAGCCAAAAGAGGGAGGGAAAGGTCATGTACCCATCGGCTCAGCTCCTCCTCTGAGCTCCCTGCTTGCAGCACCCGCTCTCTTTCTCAGAGCCCACCTCTCCCAGCGCTGGAGGAGAAACCCCTGAGCTGCATACAAGCCTCTGCAGTGGCTTAAGTGTCCAAACATCAGGCATGGGAGTGCTTATTGTTTAAGGATATGCAGATGCAGTGGGTCTAGCCCCAACATATACGAGCAGAAAGCAGCCACGTACTGCTCTGGGCCGGTTTCAGATGGAAGTTATATATAGCCTTGTCTGAAGAAGTAGCTATGAGATGAAAGGAAGCTGAGTTTGGGGCTTAAACACGTAATTTTAAAAATACAGCTGTAATGGAAGAGGCTGCTAAGCTATGTGCGATGAGTTCACACCTTAATGTGAAAACGGTCATGTTTAAACAGCACCATGATAGGATTTTAATGCCCTCTCTCCATCTTCTGGTAATCTTTTCTTAACGGATAGGATTGAATGAGGACAGAAAAACGACGGGTTCCCTCAGCTGCAGAGCTCCTCTTACTTCTGCAATGGCTCTAATCTGTTTTAGGAAGCAAAAATACATTTTGTTGCCATCACTCATTCACTCCTCATAAGAATAGGATTAATTACTTTTACCAGTTTTAACAAGAAACCATATTGCCAGCAAATAATGAACATTTCCTGCTTGCACTTTTGGCCTGACTCCATGTGAAATCAGTTCTGTTTCTCTCTCGCTGCTCTGCAGTGCCTATTCTACGGTTCAAAGGTGTCTGTGCCTGACACCATCTCAGTGCCAGACTGTATGTGGTCAGTCTCCCTTCCTCCTGCAAGGTAGTTCATGGACTGCTCAGGACATGCTTATCCCTTTCTGTTTCCTACACCTCTCCCATGGCACCATCCTTCAGGGCACAGGCACTTCTTACTTGCCTGAGTTGTCTAAACATGCATCAGCCACAGCACAGCTGCAGTAAGAGTGGTTAAACACTGCTCAGCCCTCACGATAGCCCTCACATGCTCTCGCTGGAATTTCCCTCCTGCTCTAATACACGCCGTCTCACTGCCGCACACACTGTGGAAGGCATCTCTCTCCTTCCTCCGAATCATCTGTTGAGACTGCTGACGAAAGGCAGGATATTGCTCTGATGAAGTCTGATGTCTTTTGCTCTGCCGCAATCTAATAAATACATGTTAATAGAGCTAACTTGAAATCCCTGATATGGTGACTGTTCAGTGCTTCTTCCAGACATAAGTTCTCTTTCCAGTTAGAAAGTAAGAAAGAAAAAAAAAGGCATCACCATAGCTGATCTTTGCACCTTGACACCATTATTCAATTGAGTAAAACTCTCACATCACCGTGCATGTCTTGACCACAAACCAGTGGCTTCTTTTTTTTTTTTAACTGCACAATTGTTCTCAGAAAAAAATGATTGCGCCATGAATTTATGAGATGCAGCTATCCAAGACGATGTATTTTGTCATTTACTGTGGCTAAAAATGTTTTTTTTTATCTAGATGCAAAGATGCTGAGACGTCCTGGGAAAAGTAGAGATGGGGTTGACATCAATGTGGAAGAGGAACCTGAGAATTACTAACAGATCTGGGAAACATCTGTGTTCTGCTTAGCAAGAATAAACAGAAAAAAAACCCCAAACCCCAAAGTGTTTTATGAAAGCTCAGCAAGCCAAAAAAAAAAAAAGAAAAAAGAAAAAAAAACCAAACAAAAAAGCCCAAACCCAATAACCCAGCCTGAAATGAGAAAGTGTAGAGTCCAGTTCCAGTCCAAAGGCAGCTATAATTTCTCAGTCAGAGCACAATGCAAACTGCAATTATCTATGGCTTGATTAGCTATGGCTTAATTCTTCCAGTGATTTCAGGGAGGAGGGAAAATAAGGAACTTTGCTTTTAGTCTGAAATTAGACTTTTTAAGAAGCCAGTTCAGAACTTTTTCTCTCTTTGACTATTCATTGGGATGTTCTACACTTGGAGCCCCCCAGACCATACTCTTCAGTTTCTCAACAGGTTTTAAAGACAGAGGCATTATCCCAATCTCAGCCCTAGAAATGATGTGGAAAGTTTGCATGGGATTTTGCCAGTTAAAGCTCGGATTTAAGCCCTAACAAATAGGTAGGAGTCATGGTACTGGTTCAAGGGTAGTGCAACTGCTGGTTGCGCTTTCCCTCTCCAAGTACAACTGTAATACAGGGGGAAAAATAAATTTAGACTGACTCAAAGGCAACAAATGTTCCTTCTTCTAGCTCATTAATCCTATATGTGATCATATATAGTTAGAAACATCAACTTAGAGTCAAATCCCTTAAGGCAACTGATACCCCAGCTTCAGAAATACCATTTAAGTAATCGGTAGTTTGATACAATCCACATTATGGATAGAAAACAAAATAGGTGAGAAGCTAAAAAAGTGAGAAAAAAAGGTAAGAAAAATAGGATGTAGCTTAACCATTGTGTCACCCCAGAATCTGAAGGATGCTTTCTGCTTGAAACATGGCAAAACCACAGAATGCTGCAGGCGTAATTAAGATACTGTTGTGTTGCATTTCCTCCCCAGGTGTCAGAGGAAAACAGTGACTGACGAGTGAAAGACAAATTTGAAAGCGAAAATAGAAAAAAGGGGACAATCTAAATACAGAGATGCTGGAGAAATCGTCAAAAGGAGAAGTAGTGACTGAAAAAATCAACAGGGCCAGTGAATTATCATTGCCAAGGAAATCTTGACTCCTCTGTCCAAATGAACTGCCTGTAATAGTAAAGACTTACTCATTCCTTCCAACACATAGCTAGTTTTAACAGTCCTCATGGGATGCAAGCAAGGGACAGCATTCTCCAAAATGGGAAGCAGGCCCCAGGTCTGACATGCAGTCCCGCTGGCTCCTGCTCTGCTCCCTCCCACCAGTTGCAGAAGACCAAATCCACCTTCTTGTGGGATGCCACAGCTCGTTTCCATGCCTCTTCCCAGCTCTCCTTTGCCTGTTTGCCTAGAACTTGCTGTACTGTAGGTCTTCAACTGTAGCTCTGTCCATACCCACAGGAAGGCACAAACTTGGCGTTCATAATTGGTTGTGTATGTTCAGTGGAGTCCTCTAAGCACAGTAAGGCACTTAGTGCAAGAATGATAGCTTACAAAAGTTCTTTATAAGCAAAAAAAACCCCAAACCCCCAAACAGATTATGCTTAGCTAATGTTTCTCAGGAAGGGCTGAGATAAAGCTGCTCTATCTTCATGTACATACATCCCTGAGACTCTACTTTTGGGCAGGGAAATTAAACCAGCTCCCAAGACTTTACCCTGCTCTGTTAGCATGAAAAGTAGTGATAGGAGCAAAACCTTCTCATGACTGTTCATTATTCCAATCAACCAGTGAAATCCTTGTTGCAGATGCTTTGATTTGTAGGTACTGCCAGTGCTGTTTCTGATCTTAATGAAATGATAAAATGATGATTGTTTCATGAGCCTGTTTTCTCCCATGAATCATTCTCCTTGTAGTCCTTTACCAGACAGGAGCTACCCAAAGTAGACCTGAAATACGACTTTTGCTGTTGATCTCTTTGTGGTAGTCGTTGATGTCATCGAACTCATTTTTTGTCTCTGAACAGGTTTACATCTTGATACCTAGGCACATGCCTAGCCCTGTGTTCACGCTCCTGAGACACCTTGTTTGTCCTACATGGCACGTGACAACCCATCATGATGTTGCCAGCTCTGCACAATTTCTGCGGATGCAGACACCTGCTAACCTCTGTTGGGAAATATCCCATTTGTGGCACAGTCTTGTCCTACAGAGCATACATAGAAGGTGTTTCCATTGCAGTCCCACTGTTCTCTGTTCCCGTATCTCTTAGCCCTTCTGCACCCTCTTGGCCTCTTAGTAAAGAGGTCTGGACACTGGGGATCACTTTCCAGCCTGGATTCCTGGCCTGCCAGCAGCACATACAGCTGCTTGGGCCTCAGCCCACACACTGCTGGCTGCACACACTTGTTTATTACTTTGAAGAACGGCCAGTGAAGTTGCGAAGGATTTCATCTTCCTGCTGCAGTTGGCTTTGGTTTAGGGCAAAAGATATGAAAGGGGGTTACAGGGGATTAGCTTTAGTGCCAAGCCCCTACCAGTACTTCAGTATGTTGAGTTTAGTTGACTTGCTTTGACTTTTGCTCTGTATAGTTCTATCAGTGCACCAGTCTCATTTGTATATGTTAGCAGTCTGACCTCATTCTTGTCAGGTTGTTCCTAGTTTTTAAATTTGATTAAGTTCTTGGTTTGCTGAAACCTTTGCTGCTGTCTACCCAGATGAATTGAAAGAGGAAGCACAGCCTTATGAAGCAAATGTGATGAAGAACATGAGTGGAAGTTGCTCGTATTTATTAGGAGGGTGTTTTCCAGTCTTGGGAATCCCCCGTGGAGTGGAGTTCATTGCTTTTTGTGTTCCAGTTCACATGAAAATGCTTGCCCTTCACTTTGCAGGCATCATGTGCAGAGTGCAGCAACCTGTAACATCACAGACGATATTTGAGACATTGGCACACCAATGGCTTTTGAAGCAGCCTCATGTTCCCTCTGGCCTTCCTGGTGCCCCCTTCTCTGCCCCTCCACATGTGTGCAGTCACGATGTGCGCTCCTATGCTGATAAGCAATGTTGCATAACGGGTGGGAACTCCTGCAGCCTGCTGAGAGGAAGTACTGCAAACATGTAAATACCTGAACTCAGAACCGTGGATCTTCCCACACCAGTTTCATGAGCTTTGCCCTGCAGACCCAGGCACTACTGCACTTAACAGTTACCGTATCTGCTGGCTTAGGCAGGAGGGTGAGCTGAGGGCATGGGAATGCCGCAAGGGTTCTGATACAGGTTGAAAATCTCATTTCCTGAAAGCCAGCTATTATATTTCAGGTAGGTTCCCAATGGCAACAACCTGAGGATGTACAAGTTCACACCACTATCGCAGACTTTCATTACCCTTACTCTCATAATTGGCTTGCCAATACAAGAGGGGTTAGTCACCAGCATGTAAGAGTTGACATCACTCTAGCAGATAGTTTCTAAGCTGATTTTGGTTCCCTTAGTATGACGATCTGACACTAGAAGATCCTTACACAGAGAGCTGTTAATTGGATAACCTTTACATTTAGTTGGATCTCACCAGATTGTGCCAGTCTTTCTCCTCCAGGAACACTGCGTGTAAAGGATGTGCTCAATACACTGTGCAGATAAGAAAAAGGAATCACTTGTGCGGGCTTGCAGCAGCTGCTACAGGGTTACTCACCACTATATAGACCCCATTGGAAAGAGAACTTTTGCAAGCCTCTCGGACAAACTGGGCAAAGAAATTGAAATCACCACCGACAAAAATAAGTGCGCATTCCCCGGCAGGTCCCTCCCCCACAAAATTTTCTTTTATCTGCTCCAAAAGGCCATATATTACTGGATTCTGTGTGTCAAGGGATTCTGAACTGTAAAGAATGGCAAAGAAGTTTTAGCAAAGACAACCGATGAAGTTATTTTTAGTATTAGCTGCATGGAAAAGACTTCTCAGAGGCTGTGGTGTGTTAAGAGTAGAAGACATATTTCCTCCTTTTTAGTTTCTGCTGAAAAACAAAACTTTGGAAGTAAATAACAATAACAAAAGAGCAACGATTCTGATGGGTAAGTACTTGCGGCTGGTATTGGCAAGCCCCTAATCTCCCATGAGAAAATCTCAGAGTTTCACCCAGTTCCAGAGATTCAAGGCACTCAGCTGGTCTGAATAAAATCTGGGGTGAGCTTCCAAGGTTTTGGGTACCCCAGACTCCAAAACATTCTAAGATTTCCTTTCTCTTTCTGCTGTCAGAGAGGAATATTTTTATTACCATAGAAACACTTGGACATGAATGTTTTCAGTTCATTATCTATTCACAGTTTCAAGAGCCCACGGAAGGGAGGGACTGTCGTGGGATGTAGTCAGTGATGAACTAAGACAGAACTAGCAGGGTTCTCTATTAGGAAATGCTCCTGTTTTGAATTAAAAACCTATCTATTTCAAACAGAATCTGCCTCTCTTTTGGGCAAAAGTAACATGTGTGTCTGTACTAGGACCAGAGGAAATTATTAACAACATGTTTTAACTATGCTATGTAACTGTAGCTCTGTAACAGCAAAAGAGTCACTAATGAGCAATAATATTTCAGTTGCCATAAAAATGCAGGCAGGTAATTAGAAATGATTTCTCACAGTACACCCAGGTTTTACCTTTTCAATATACCTGGTGGGTTTTTTTGTTTGTTTTTTTTTTTCCCCAAGGAAAAAATTATTACCATCTGGGGGCCCAAATACATAGATAAAAGTACAGAATTCTGAAATGTTTGCCATTCTGTGTTCCTCTTTTTGTTATGATTTATAGCATGTGAAAGGATTTTAGAATAAACAACACATTTATGTACTTTAATCTGCATATATGCTTTCCACTTTCTATCATAAGTCATTGTACTCCTTTAAATAAGCCCATCTAGTTCTCCATAAGACAGACAATCAGGATACAAATATTTACTTTTTGTTTGTCATAGTACAACTTTTGACCAAACTCATATAACTTTTTGGCAGTATCTTTCACTGAATATCTGCTTTTCTGTACTATGAAGGCTTGGCTTGACAGCAAAATAAATTTGCTCTCCATGCTATGACATGAAATCTAACTCTAAGTCTTTATTTCAGGCAAACATTAATAATTATATATTAGTGACACTAATAATTCAGACATGTAATTGTTTTTCCCCTGGTTCCTGCTAAGGGGCTGTAATTTGTTTCATTAGAGATTGATTTTTTTCCTCATGTGACTCCTTCCCTTGAACATGTGGAAAACACACATATCTGAAAGAACTGCTTCAAATATTCTGTGAGCTAAAAGGCATTGATGCTGTTACTGCCAGCAAGACACATAGTCGCAACCTAATTTTGGATTCTGGAAAAGAACTCAGAATGGAAACAGAAGCATGAAAAAGGCACAGTAACACGTTTCTACATGTGTTCATTCTCGCATGTTGAAACAAGCTTCCTAGCAGACAAACAGGCAAATTTGGACTTCTTTTTTTTTTTCATTAAAGCCACGAGAGCGTGTCTTGCTCAATTATTCATTACATAACGGCGGCAGCGCTGGCACCGGCACGCCGCGGCAGCTAACGTCAGGCTGCTGCTGCGGTCAAACCCCCACGCTTCCCAAACCGGCAGGTAGGCTCTGCCGACGGCAGCAGCCTGGGGCGTCCTCTTACTGGGGAGCTTGCTCCACACGGGCTTCTCATCTCTACCGTGGAGGACACAAAAGTCACGCTGCAGACCACCCGGGGCTGAACTCCACAAGTAACCAACCCAGAGCGACACAAATATAGCTGAGGTCAAGCCCCTTCTCTGAGCGCCAGGAAATGCTGCCCATGCTGTTTTGCAGGAGCCAAGCTCTCCTCTAATATAGGTAATTATGGTAGCGAATATTTCTGGCAAGCTCATTATTCTGGTAAGCAAAAAACAAGAGTGGGAACAGTCTTTGGCATGCTATGCAAAAAAAAAGTTTTACCTACAGAATCAGGGCAAATAGATCTATAGGGAAAGTACATCTGTAACCAGTGTAACTGTCTGCAAAATCCCTAGAGTGAGTTCAGTTTTATCAGCAGAAAAAATCCACTTCCTCACTCCCTGCCTGCAGGATAACTGATACGCGATACTGGCAAGCAAGATTTAAATCCTCCAGACTGGTGATGCCAAAGTCCTCTTCCAGTATCAAGGGTGCATGGTGCTGGACAGGTCACAGAAGTTTTTTGAATGTATGTAATCTTCTAGCTGAGTCTCACGAAAGTCCAGACAGCAAACATCCACATTCAGACAGGAAAAATGTTATCCCCACTTTGCAACTGGGTAAATTGAAGCACAAAGAAATTCGGCAGAACTATTCTGCAGGTTTTATATGACTTGTGCCTTTAAACCTCTGTCTTGTTCCTACACTTCTTGTATAACAATCTGCCCTAAACCAGGCTGCCAGAACAATTTATGTGCATAACAGTAGCTGCATCTCTTCTGTAAGTAGACCTGTTCTTAAGTATACAGTGTATTTTCACAAACACCCTTTTTTATTGTTACAGTTTACTTTTGTAACTGCAATGCTTCACCCACCGACAGGTACAAGCACAGCTATGATTAACTTCATCTCTCCTTTCTACAAGGATTGTGGCTTTTGCTCAAATCACTCAGGTCTATTAGTGACAACTGAGTGGGAATGAAAGCATTACAGATGGAAGTTCATGCAGACAAGAGAGCATCTGCGGAAGAGTTGATAACGTTTGTTTTCCAGAAATGCTAGTCGGGTCAATCAGTGAACTGTTTCTGAATTGCTGTTTCCAAATGAGGCTCTGCTTAGCTTGCCAGGCTAGAGTATCGTGCTGTGATTTAATGTTAAAGACAACTTTGTGGTTGAATAAATTCCAGCAAATATGTTCCCATTGCTGATGAACAACTTAAAAAATCAGCTAAACAGGATGTACTGATAAACACTGCAACATAGGCCAAAAGCTCACTATTGCTTTTCATGAAGCCCATATAAATAATTTTAAAATAAACATCTGACAGTCTCCCAACTTCTCCCAACGTCCTTTGACAATTCATGGAAATAGGACTGTCTGTAAAGCACAGCGCTGCATTTTAGGGGGTGTTCATTGTGAGGCATTCTTATTTGAATCAGAGCCACTAGGTTTGGGTTTCTGAGGTTTCTGAGCAGTCAGACATCAATGTCTATATTGTCTCCAAGACAGGCAGTAGCTGCAGTGATGTTCTACTTCACACACTTAGACCACGACAGAGCAGAGAGTTCAACTGCTGAGCTACAGGGACAGTCGTGTGCTGCAAGCCAGAGGCCAACCCAGAAGAGGCAAAGCAGGGCAGATTCCCTGTGGCTTTCTGAAAATCCAGACAATTAGATCCCCTAAGAAGGTAAGGTCCTAGCCTCACTAATACATTTACCCCCTCGGATAAGGGTGAGGCTGGATTTCACCTCCTTGCTTGAAACAATTTAAGAAGTGCCACTGTTTGACATTGCTGGCAGGGAACTCCAGCAAGTGTAAACTGAGCTGCCTGCTTATTTAGTTCAAGAGAAATGTCAACCAAGGCTCAGGCGAGTGCTATAAAAAGCCATTGGGAAGTTGGACTTCATCAGCAAGAGGACTTAGCACTAGGTGAAACAGAGCAACCACCAGCCGAGGCTCACACACGGCTATGACCGTCCACAGCCCCGCCATCAGGAGGCAAGAGCAAAGCTGAACTTCGCAGGGAGGAGCAAGCAGAAACCTCAGGAGCGTTTCCATGGTCAGCTCGGACCTCTGCTTGGAGAGGAGGAAGAGTGGGAGAGGAGGAAGGGGTGCCCTGCACGGAGCAGCACCCAGCTCCGCTCGGGACCTTCTCCCACAGCAGCCCCGGGGGTGCCAAGCCATCGCGGCGGGAGAGAAAACCACCGAGGACGAAGGCACGTGAACCCGATTTTGGGACAACCCCGCGTATGCCTGGCCGGGACTCAGCTCAGCAGAGCTGGGAGCCCAGCAAGCGAGTCCCACCGATGCAGGTGGGGGCTGTGAGCCAGCAGCAGCTGCAGCAGGGAGCCGCAGGCAAAGCAGCAACTTGCAGCACCCCGCAGCACCCCGTGATGTCATCCAGGTCGCCGTGCACATGTAAACACGGCTGGCGCGGTGCAGCCAGGACACTCCACTTCCTCCCGCCAGCACAGTTGCGCTTAGCTGGGTTTCTGCCTGAAAAGGTAAGGCTGCTTTTAAGCTCTCTCTTTGCAAGCTAGAACCCTCGTTCACGAGCCTATGCTGTTTCTTACAAAAAAAAGTTGAGCTCCTCTGGCTTTTTCTTAGGGGTTGGCTCTTGCCGGGAGGAGATTTGTGGCACTTTTGAGGCTTGAAAAAAACAGCAGCCCTCCTTGCACGCCAATCCTCTGTATGAACACATGGAGGAGTTGAAACAGCGGCTGCATGAAGTTGCTGTTGCTAGAGAAAGCAAAATGCTAGAGCGTGGGCAGTTAGCGGGTCTCCAACTGTTCTCCAGTGTCATTGCTAGGTACAATTTCCTTCTTTTGCCTGATTTCTCAGGGAATATCTTTTATTTTAAAATCATACTTGACAGTAAGGGAAACTTGCAAATCTGTTTTTTCTAACGGTGATTTAGATTACCATAAAAAAAATCCACATGCTGCCTGTCTTTGTGGCATCCAACGCTCTTTGACTGAATTGCAACAGTAGGAAATTAATTAATATTAGTCAGTGGGACACAATATGGCAAAAATAGCAAGATTGCTTGGGCTTGTTTTTCTTAACGAGAACCCTGAGGCAGTTTTAATTCATAATTCAGACTGCAGTCACTGGTCTGGATTAACACTTAACTTACATCAGGGACTGAAGCTTTTAAACTCTACTTTGTAAAAGGTGGTTTACTGATGGGCTTGTATTCACTTGCACCAGCAGCTCGCCTCTGACGGGAGCACAGCAATATAGCACATGTGCAATTTGACAGGATTCATAGTGGGTGGCTCCTGAATCTGAAATTTCTTAAAGTAAATCAAAAGGGAACCGCACCAAAGGTGAGTCAAATCTGGCTTCCCGCACATTTATGTAGGAGAGGACTTCAGCAGCAGGCTGGAGCAGTAGGATGTGTGAAGTAAGAGTGTGATTTTTGTTCAGGGGCATGTTTTCTGGGTCAAGTGAAAGTGCTCGGAGCCTGGCTCCAGTGCGAACATCACCAGCCAGGGGAACTGTATCCATGATGGAAGTCCATCATGGGACAGCCCTCGCCAGCCTGGAGCAAGAGCTCCAAGAGGGCTGCCGGCGTCCTGCTGCGTGTGCGTGTCCTGCTTCTTCAGCTGCCGGAGCTGCAGAAATGAGAATTAGATTAGTGTTGCAAAACGAAAACATCTCATCACAACAGATCAAACAACCGAGATCTGCTCTTTTTTTGTGGAAGAAGAAAACCAGAAAAAGTACCCTTAACTGTAGAACTTTCCACTTCTGACTGCAGAGGTTTCATACTGAAGTGCGAGTGCAATAGCGTGAGACATTCACAGCCATGCAATGAGGGCAGAGTGTAGAGGCATTTGTGTCTTAATCAAATCAATTAACCTGTCTGCTGATGGGCATGCCAGAAAGATCCAGGACTCTGGAACGATATTCCTGTGCTTCTCAGTCCTGTCAAGATGAACATCTTTTTCCTAGAAATGCCATGTTTAGCTTCCAAACATCCAGCTACAAGTAATAATGTGCACTCTTCATTATGTCCTTACTGCAACAGCCTCAGAAATACAGACTCTATTTAAAAGTAAAAAACAGTAGTTAGATAAAAGTGTATTTATTTAGTACAATTTTTTTTTGAAATTTCATATTCTGAAAACAATGTTGCAGTAGGAGCTGTCTCCCTGCAATACGTAAATAAGCATCAATAAAATCTGATGGAGATTTTCAGCCTTCTACCTTTGCTGTACACACATCATGCAGCAAATGGCTCTGCTTTCTTTACAGCTTTGGAGACTAATTTCAGACATTCAATGGTATCTCTGTGTGTCTGCTTTTGTGCACAGGTGGGAAGATAAGGAGACAGTGTGGGATTAAGCTTCAATCTGAACAAGAAAAGTGGGAGGAAGGGCTGAAATGCAATCATTTTGTAGTCCCCTGTGCATATGCCTGGGTGCATTTTGTCCAAAGAGATGGTTTAATCTCATTATATTTTTATGACACTGTAATGAAGTCATTTATTCTCAGAAAGTGCCCTGTTCTTATGAGCCAGCAGACATCACCCATGTATGTGTTAATTGTATTAATGCTTTTGCACTGCCAGCCAGGTCATCCTGCTCAGTCCACTTCAATATAAATGGCCTGACCCCAAGTTCATTGAATGCAAAGGAGAGGCTTTTCCTGACTCCGTGGACCATACCTTTCCTGTTCGTCAATCACGGTGTAACATTTACTCGGGGTGGTGGGGATGGGACATCACCTGCATTTCCACAGGTTGGGTTTTATCACCTTTTGGCTCCAAGGTTCAAAGCAGCTCCCTGGCCTCCATCAAAGTGCAGCTTTTCAGGTGTCATCTGCCTGTAAACACCAGCAATATAAGGACTGCTCCTGGGGGCATTTTTTTTTTCCTAGTATCAGTTATTCAGCAACACAAGAGTTTTTCAATTTGGGATCACCCTAGAAGATAGCAACATGAACTCATGAGACCATAGTCACACCACCGCCTCTGCCTCCTGCCACTCAGACAGCCCTAGTCCCTTGGGGACAGAAAAATATCTTAAAGAGGAGGGCAAAGAAATGAAATCTTGATTAACTCTGACACCTTGTGGACAATTAGCAGATGAAGATGAAGGCTGCTGGGGGAAATCTCTCCTTGCTTTGGGCTCCACCATGGTTTCAGGCATGCTGCAGCCTTTGCAGCCCAGCCCTGTGCTCGTCTGCGTGCCTGGGCACAGTTTGCTGCAATCAGAAAGTAAAGGCTGATTTCTGGTATCAAGCGTGTGCATTCAGTATCACCTTTGTGTTACAGCATACGCATCCTGGACACGTCGGTTTACCCTAAATGGCTCCATTCAGAAGCCAGTTTGAGTCAGCAGCCTGAACTTGATTATTCTGATTGCTGACATTGCGGTTCAGTCCTTAGCTGTCACATGAAATGTAAATAAGGGCTAACTGTATCTAGGGACCTCAGTAAGCAAACTGACTGTTATGACTCATTGGAACTGAAGAACACAGGTCCATTGGCCAGCATTTAAATATAAGTGTGTCCTTAAAATAGAACATTTTGCAAATGTACCTAATCCTCCATGGTTTCAATGGCCATTTAGCACTTGTGTTTTGGAAGGGCACCAGGCAGTCAGCCTAACCTTGACATCCAAGGGAAACCAGGCAGCTAGTAACTTTGAAAGTAGCTCTTTAATGGCTTCTTGGGAAAGTGGGAGGTCACCTGAAGAGACAGAAATTGGGTGTAGTGAGCGGTGCTCTTACTGGAGGCAAGGGCAGCAGACAGCATGTCCAGCTAGAGCTGCAGATGAACCAGATGGAAAGGGAACACAAACCTCCAGAGCGCCAGAAATTCACAGCCCTCTCAAGAAATGGGATAGAACCCCAATTTACCTCTCCGAGAAGCAATGCCCTGACCGAACACCCCAGTGCCCAGCTCCATGCCCTGTCCATTCCCTGTCTCAGTGTCCTGAGGAGCACCAGAAAGGAGAGCGGGAGGCCTCCCATGTTGCTTCTCAGACCATTGCATTCAACGTTGCTTATCTCCTCTTCTCATGGAGATAAGGCCATGGGCCAGATGCATCTTTCCCCCTTGTTTCCAGCACCCTTTGAGCCTCTTCCCTCCTCATGGGCATGTTATGGCCTCGTGATAGAAGCAAGGCTGTGGTGTCCTGGGATGGGGACAGCTGGGGACACCCCACCATGGAGCACAGCATCTCGTCCCAGAGCTGCCCTGGGGCGAGGGTTCCTGGGAGAGAATGGCAGACTGGAGGGATTGTGCTGGAGGGAAAAAACCAGCCTGGGAGGTGTGCTCCGAGGCACCTGGCCTCCATGTACTCATGCCATCTTGGTGAAGGAAGGGGATTAGAGAGAGGGTTTCTTGAGTGCAGCACCTCTTTGATGTTTGGTGCAACTGAAGGATGTAGCCCAGCTGCTAAAGCGAGGGTGTTGCAGGAGATAAACATGCAGACCTTGCTTTTTGAAGACTGTGAGAAAATGAAAGACAAGTTTAAAATGAAAAGGAAGAAAGTTGGCGGCAGCATGTGTCTGGGGAGCCTGCAGGAGCAGTGGTTAGGTGGGGCTGCTCACCGTCAGCATCAGCCAGAGCCACTGCACCCGCGGTGAGGGTGGCCCGTGTCCCGTGCTGGGACCTTGCCACATCTGGGCATTTCTGGGGCCTGAATTACAACCCTTCCATTGCAGCCTTGAACAGTGTCTGTATGAGCTGCCAAGTCCAAGTACCGCAACCATTAACAAGCTGAAAAAACAGCTATTTGTGTTCTTTGTCACTTGAGAGCTCTAAGTGCTACTCTTTTTTTGTAACATGAAGGAAAAAAACATTAGTAACAGGGTACGAGTTACTAATATCTACCTACAGAGACTTCTTCTGGCAAATGCCCCTTGCCAGTGGTGCAGGAAATGAGTCAGAAGGAATGAATCAGTGTCTGCAGTGCCACATGAAATAGGAAGCTGATATTCAATTTTAACTGTTACATTAGACAAGGAGGGAATTGCTGTAATGAGAATTATAATGTTATGGGGAAATACCTGATAAAACCAACTGGCCTTACTGAAGACAAGTCCCAGTTACAAAAGCTGACAAAAGAAAGATGGCCCAACAGTTCAACACGTGACATTTTGCCATCCCTACTCATCTGAATCAAAGGAGAGGCAGAATTTGGAAGTATCTAAAAATAAAATTATCTGATGGAAAAAAGTATTAAACTGAGGCTGCTGGGGTGATGAGAAATGGAAGTTGGTGATCTGATTAGGTCTCTGCTTGTTACATTAGCTTAAACACACTGTACCACTGGCTGCATTTACAACAGTCAAACTTTTCAAGCCCACTCCCTGCTACCCTTTTCCACATGGCCTGTCCCCATCATGCCAGAGAATGTGGGTACATGAGGTCCACCGATGGGGTCAGGAGACATGCCACCTGCCCAATGTCTAATGTATAACTTAACAGCAGGTATGATTCAGTGGTTGGCACCCACATTTTGATTGTTGAGCCATGTGGTTGCTCACGCACAGAAGCTGGGCTATGGCACATCTTTCTTCCATGTATTCCTCCCCTGCTACCCAGAGACCAAACCACAGATGATCTCAAGGAGAGGGCCAAAAGGATAGGCAGCTTCTCCTGCTCCTCTATTAGCAGTATGGCACAGCTTCACCCGTGCTTATGGCACTCGGACAGCCCAGCAAGGGGACTGACACAACAGGAATGGTCCCTCACGCCTGCGTGAATAGTCTCTGAAAGGGCAGCTTTGAAGAAGATAGCAGGATGTTTTATACAGAAGGCATTTCCAAACCTCTGCTTTGTACTGAATAGCCAAATAGGAGATGCAAATGTGAATACTGACAACTCTTGCAGTGCCTTTACCTTTACAGCCCCTGTTTTTGTTCTCTACAGGAATGACCCACCCACCCTATACCACGACAGATGTCTCCAGCAGCCCAGTCATGATGCAGAGCAACCAGACCTGCTCCAGTCACAATATAACGTTCAAAAACAGCCTGTACGCAACCACGTACACCATCATATTCATCCCCGGCCTCCTGGCAAACAGCGCTGCCTTATGGGTCTTGTGCCGCTTCATCAGCAAGAAGAACAAAGCCGTCATCTTCATGATCAACCTGGCCATGGCCGACCTGGCTCATGTCCTTGCGCTGCCACTGCGAATATACTATTATATTAACTCCACGTGGCCTTTTGGGAGATTCCTTTGCTTACTGTGTTTCTACCTGAAGTACCTCAACATGTACGCCAGCATTTGTTTCCTCACCTGCATTAGCATCCAGAGGTATTTTTTCCTGTATCAGCCGTTCAAAGCCAAGGACTGGAAGCGGCGGTACGACGTAGCCATCAGCACTGCGGTGTGGCTCTTCGTTGGGGTGGCATGCTTGCCGTTCCCCATCATGCGCAGCTACGGTCTGGCCAAAAACACAAATACCTGCTTTGCAGACCTTCAAGTCCGGCAGATCGACAGCAAGGTGGCCACTGTGCTGATGACAGGCACGGCAGAGCTCTTCGGGTTCATTGGCCCACTCATCATTATTTTATTCTGTACTTGGAAAACAAAAGACTCTCTTCGGGGCTTCCAGATACCTCTGCAAAATAGCAGCGAGAGGCAGAAGGCTTTAAGGATGGTTTCCATGTGTGCCATTGTGTTCTGCGTGTGTTTTGCACCATACCACATCAACTTCTTTTTTTACATGTTGGTGAAAGAAAACGTCATTACAGACTGCTTCCTGAGTACCATTACACTCTATACCCAACCCTTTTGCTTAAGTCTTGCGAGTCTGGACTGCTGTTTAGATCCAATCCTGTATTTCTTTATGACTTCAGAGTTTCAGGACCAGATATCAAGGCACAGCAGCATGGTCATCAGGAGTCGGCTCATGAGCAAAGAGAGTGCCTCATCAATTAAGGAATGACAAGAATGCCAGCTTAAAAGAATGAAGATATTTCATATGAAATCTGAAACTGTTCTGTGATACTCAATTACCAACTCCATTGTGGAAGATCCTGTGAGTTTGTTCAGGGGAGTTTTGTGGCAGTGGAAATCTGTCAATATATAGAAGATAGAACTCTATTTAAGACCGATGTGTTGGAAGCTGATGAGTGACCCAACTGGCATGACTACACCTACTGCTGTGCCACCCACATCTGACCTAGCTGGACTAGAAAATTTACAGGAGGGAGTGACAAAACTTTTGCTAGGAAAGGGTGGAAACGTCCCAGGAGCTTTTCTTCTATTTTCCCACCTCCATGGCTCTATGATCAAGCCAAAGACAATCCCACATCCATACACTGGCATTTGCTGTAGTGTCTTCTCTGCTAAAAACAGACAACACATACAAGAACCTGAAAATGGCCAGTAACAATAAACGGCAGTTTTGGTCTCCGCACTTAGGGCTGCGGACACGTGAAGGTTGGCAGCTTGCTTCACCACGGCAATCCTGGCTTGCCGCTGCCCATGCATCCCACTGGTCACCACGCTTTCCTCTGCTTCACCTTTCCTGCACTCCCCCTCCCACAGTTCATTATTCCCCCTCACCCAGCCCTGTTTGCTCCTTAATTGCTGATGCATCCCGTAACTTGCACCTACAGCTGGTGCAAGACCCTCTGTAAGACAAATCCTCCAAATGGCTCCTCAAACACTCCCGAGAGTGGGACCTGCCCTTGGTGCGAGTGACTTTCTTCCCCTCCAAGCTGCCCCCGTTGGCACGGGGGGGGGCATCAGCACAGGGTCTTTGCCTTCAGACCCCGAGGGGCAGGACCACTGGGAGCGTGCCACAGGCTGGGCACAGCCGGATTCAGCATCGGCGCGGGTGGATTTGACAATGCTGGTGGTACTGTTCAGGTCCTCGCTCTCTTCTGCATGTGGCTTCTTGGGCCCAGAGGTATCTATGATGGATCTGCCCCAAGAAACCTTGGCTCAACAGGTTCAACTGACACATCTTTTTTGAAAGAGAGGTGTCCTTGCCAAGGTGTTTTCACTTTATAATTGGCTATGAAGATATGAAAAGCAGGGACAAGAAAGGATGCCATTTACCCCTTATTTTAAATTAGTGACAGCTCTTCAGCCAAGTTCACCCACTTTGTGTAACTTCAAGGGTATCCTCATGATACCTGGGGATTGTTTTGGCTGAACACAGGCACTGATTTATTGCCTTTGAAAACCTGTGTTTTTTCAAAAGGAATTCTCATTAAGTACCAGCGTCTTACATGTTGCTACAAAAATAGAAGAAATACCAGAAACATTTGCTAAGTGTATTTTAAATCTAACTACTCAATTCACGTAATTACATTTTAACTCAGGCAAAAATTTTCTGCATATTATGTTTTCCTACTTGACTGTTTTACAATAAAATGGGAAAAAGCAAACAACAGCCAGGTTGAAATAACCATTGCGCTGGAGTTCCTCTAAAAGGCAGCAAAGACATACTGATTAAATAGTGTAAACTCTTGTAGTTCTCCTCCCATTTGTGAGAAGATGATTATGGGCCACAGTACGATGAAATTGATCTTACATATAGATAAGTGAAAATACCAAAATATGCCTATCTGAAGGAAGTAACTGTCACAGAGAGAGTAGTATTGCAGGCTTCTCTAGTTTTCTGGTGAGAAAGCTGCAGAGTAGGCAAACAGTCCATCTCCCACTGAAGTCAATGGAATGTTTTCTCAGATTGAACTGGCAGTTCATTATGCCATGTTTACACACTGCAAGGTGTCCCTCTAAAAATGTGAGCAGAGGTTGATGCTCAGGTACACAGTTAAGCACGCATAATGATTTTTTTGTCAATTTAGCAGTTTTCTCATAAGCTAGACACTGTATAATATTGCCAGTGAAGGACACTTTAGTTTCAATGGTTATTTTGAGGATTTTTATGGACCTTGACCAGCTAGCATGTGACTGGGAGCTGTTTACAGGGATTTCTTTCTCATACAACTCTTCATTTTTCAGGTGAAAACAAGTTGAAGGCACTGTTATGGTAACTATGTAGCTTGTCCTACATTTTTCTTTCAAAAAACTGATGCTTAAAAAATAAACGCATTTTTGCAAACATAAGCTGAGTTTTATAGTTAACACTTATACCTAGAAAACTGAATGGGATCAGCTCCTCCTTGAATCAAAGAGTTCAAGTGATGGAGTGCATCAACTTTTATTATTCTTAAACAGATTGCTCACTTGTCTACAGAAAGGTTTTCACCCCACTCTAATATGACTGGTGTTTATTTGTTATTATTATTATTTTTTTAAACTAAAACACTTCTATTGGATTTAGAGGTATTTTGGGGAGAGAGAGGTCCTCCATGGGAATAGCTGTGCTGCAGGTTGTGTGTGACAAGTGACTGCTTTCATCCTTACGTGCAGGCAGGACCGCAGAAACCATCTCTCTGTATCTCATCCAACAATCATGTTGCAGATCCAAATCTATTCGGCTTAAAAAAGCACACACCATTTACAAGAAGACTGGTAAAGCAGAAATTGGTAACTATAGTCCCCTACATACTGAAAGTTATAATGTGGACCTGGCAGGGGAATACCTGCTCCAGCATCTGAATGTCCAAAGAGTGATGGTGGCTCTCCCAACCTTAACATTAACAATTAATTTGGTGGATGCATGAGAGATAACATTCCCCGTCACCGTGACGGCATCCCCAAGCACCTCAGCTGCTCAAACTCTCCCCCCGTCTTCTTGCCTCACTTGCTCTCTGAACTCCCTTAGACTCCCCAAAACTGTCCTTTTTCTATACTGCAGCCCCAGCCTGTGAGGAAAAGTCACACACTCAACACTTTCAGCCTTTCAAGTCAAATCGCTTTGACGTGCAGGAGGTTAGACAGCTTGGTCTAATGGTCACTTCTGGCATGTGGGAAAGCATACTGGTTTTGGCTGGGATAGAGTTAAATTGGCTGTATGGTGCTCAGTTGTCGGATGGGGTTAAACCATGACACAAAGTTCGCTGAGATGGTCATGATGGTGAGCTAGCCTAGAGAGCAACAATTCAAAGTAAAAAAAGAGATCAAGGAAAACTTGGAATTTTCTGAAAGCATGTAGAATGTCAAAGACCATCAGTTTGGCCTCCACAAAGCCACAGGTGAAACTCAACTCAAAGCCTTTAGTTCGAGTCCTCCAAAACCTCAGCAGCGTGTGTCAGGAGAAGAACAGATGAATCCAGCATCACTGCTGAGGTGAACAGTATTTCGGCTGCCTTCATGGCTGGGAGGTGCTGGATCCGACACAAGACCTGGGGCTGCAGGTGTTGGCTTTGCCTGCCAGCACTCTCACACTTTCAAAGGCACAATGTGCCCAGCTCCAGTTCCTGTAATTCACCCCGTTTCCTGTGACCAATAAAGATGTTTATTATTTTGACAAGAGGAAATATAATTTCATGATACTGCTCCTGAATTATCTCTTGTGCTGGTCCCACTGCTCAGACTCACCAGCTATAAAAAGAAGACATCTTCAACCTTCTTGGGCAGACACAAAAAAAGGTCTTTCAAGAGAGATGCCACAGAAAGGCAGAAGTTAACCAAGTCAAGAGGCTGGGTACAGCTTTGCCGATTTGTGAAGGATGGATCTGAAGGGCTCCACAGGCACCTGGTGCCGGAGTCACCCTGTGTGAAGCTTCACCCTGATGGGAACTGCTCAGGGTGGAAACATGGTGAGGTCTCCAAGGCACCTACACTGATGGCAGTGCACGTCCCCTGATGGCACGGCCCTGGGCAAAACTGCAGCGTGACATATTCTTCTCTAGCACATGAGCCATTCGCCTGTTAGCAAAAGAAAATGTGTTTCTTTGCAGTGCCAGCAAAAAACCATCCCACCTTAACTGGTATCAGAGGTCTGGTAATTCCTCTCCTGCTTGAGAAAGGGCCCTCCTGCGCTTGACAGTGAACGCATTTGGAAAGAAACCCCATGGGATTTAATGTCTTTCTGCAGCCTCAGGTTCTGAGCTGCAGGATCTTGCAAGTACCTCAGCTTCATTTTCTTTCCTTAGATGAAATTACCAGCTCTCTATGCAGACAAAAACCAAAATATGCTGTAAATGCAGGCTAACAGCTCAACAACTAGGAGACAGCTCAAAAATATGAAAACCCTTCATTGCATTTAACAGATTTCAGGGCTATGACTGGTGCATTTTGACCAAAAATGCTGGGTCTATGGATTACACAAGGGCTTAGCCTGAAAAGGTAGGGAGCGACCGACAATTATTTGCTGCAAAAATAAATCAAAGCTTCCTAAAAACGCTGCCGCTGTAGAGACCCCTGTGCAGTGGCAAGAAGAACTATGTGTCACAGGGCACCAGGGACTCTCCCAGCCCCACGGGCTGTGCGCCGACAGCTCCGGTCAAGCCACAGCAAGTCTCTGCACAAGGGGGAGTTGCTTTGTGTGAATAAGGCCTCCTCCTCCTGAATGGCCCACTGTTTTTCATACATCCTTCAGGTGCATCCTGTCAGATATTTCTAAATGCTGAGTGCTTAAAGAGATGCTGATCATATACATTTGGCCTTCTGCCCACAGGATGCCAGGCTAAAGGTGAAGGTGACCTTTATCTGGAGGCCTTAGATAAAGTCTCACAGTTATTTAAAAATTCCTTTGTGTCATCTGCCTTTGAAAGTATAACATTGCATAGAGTAAAATGCACGTTTAGTAGCTGTAACGAGCCAGAAGAGCAGAAATGCTAAACAAAAATATGCATTCCATTGAAAGAAGAATGGAGAGGTTGATTAATATATGTTAAAGAAAGAGGCTTGAGGCTTGTCAATCCGCCAGCCTTTCATGACAAGGAGGGTTGTGATCTTCTGCAAAAGTGTTCCAAAATGTCGATGAGCAGAGGAAGGACTCGACGTGGTTATGAACCCCAAGGTGCGAGTCTGACCCTCACTATGGTCTGACATCCACTGACCTCTCCTTCCCCAGCAGCCCTGCTATAAACACGTACCTAAAAATAAGGCTCAGAGATGGTTGGATAGGGCGCTGGGTATGTGCTGTGGACACAGAAGTAGGATGTCCTAGGGAAGATATCCTGATAAAACAGCCACTTCACTTTGGGGTAAACCTTTACCCTCTGGAGAGGGATAGGGCACAGTTCCAGCCCCCCTTCTGCAAATTTGTGAATGTTTTGCAAATACATCAGCACTGTTCTTTCTTCCAAGGATCAGCATCAGCTGCTGAAAAAGTTGCACAGGAAGAAAACCTGGAATGCTAAGCAGCTCTCACCTTCCAAATCACTTTGGTCTCAGCTGAGATGAGAAGCATGGGGCTTTACAGGCACTTACTTGCTAGCAGGCTACATTTACGTGATGGATAAGCAAGCGGTAATGAAGAAACCCATAGATATGTCTTTAAAGGCTGGTATATAAACTGTATATAAACTGGTCTTGCCTTCGCCTTCAGGAGGATGTTGACTAACAGATTTGAGTAACTGCATCTCCACTGACCACAGGAGACTTCAGGTCAAGGATCCTCTTCTCCATTCTCTATGCTACTGTGGTGAAGCATCAATTCACGGCACAGGGTGCACTCAGGACCCGTTGTCAGCATCGCTGCCAGCATGGAGAAACCCTGGCAATCGCCCAGCCGGTGGGCTCAGCTGCTGTGGGGAAAGATGCACACTTGATCCCAGACCCTGAGCTGGTGACTTACTTTACAATTAAAGGTTATAATAACTTCCTTCTTTCATTTCTCTTCCACAGTCATGTTTCTGTTAATATAGCAGGGTCATAGGGCCAATTACAGAAAATAGATGAGTAGAGCAACAATAGTTCTATTTATACATTACCTACAGTAGGAAAGGGAAAGATGCCAACAGCCATATTATCTTCGCAAGCCCTGGGCCACAAGATGTGACTCTGTATATCAAGTAAAACTGTTCAGCTGGAAATGAGGCAGCTCATAATAAGTTACACTACAATATATGCCTGCCAGTTTTCAGCAGTTCAGAAAGAAGAAGGTCATGCTTAGCAAGCAGTAAAAGAACAAAAAATTATATATATGTGTGTGTGTATATATATGCAAAAGGAATTAAAGGAGGCAAAAAGAAAAAAGAAATTGGGAATGATGCATATTATGGTTTTTTTTAAGCAATAGTATTTTGGGAAAATCTCCACCTTAAACCATCATATTTCACAAATAAAGTCCAAACCCTTAGCTTTAGCCTATAGCCTTGATAGTCTGAGGCTAACCAAGCTCCCAAGAAAATGAAGGAAAATTACTACCTTCCAATAGCTTACACTGGCAGTTTTCAGTTTTCCTTTAGCAAGCACTTACTGGAAGAGTTTTGCTTCTGTATTTTATAGCTTTTAGCAAGCAAATGGCAAGTGACTGTGGATAAAAGCAGAAGCAGCTCAACTGAAGGACAGTGTCACCTAACACAACTTCTGTGCAGAAAGAAGGAAAGAAATCCGTATCCAAGGTCCTCATTGCATGGCAGTTGGATCTAACGACGTCATCGCCTTCCAGTTGTTTAACGTCATTAGCTGTACACGTTTTCTGTGGTGAAGAGAAACAAAATACAGGATTTCCTGTTCTGCAGCCACTGTACTGGGCTGCAGATGCCGGCAGGATTCCAGCTCTCCAAAAACATGTGGAAGTTTAACGAGGAGTCGCTGGGACTGGGATTGCTGCGAAAATCCGTAGGAAATAAAAGCAGAAAGCTCACTCCTCCCGCTCTCTAGCATGGATGTCACCCCCCTGAAGGATGGGAGTCATAGGAAGGTAAGCTTGATTTCTGCTGCATGTTTTCTTCAGTAGATTGAAACTATCACAGTTCTGAGCAGTGTTATCACTTTTTTTTTTCAGTTGTTCTTCAAAAGATTTTATCAGGCAGAAGCTGGTGCACATCCTCAGCAGTTTCTGAGTGTGCCCACATATTTCTGTCTCGCTCAGCTCTGAGGGGTGGGTGAGCAGAGCTCTGTGCATCCGAGCAGGCTGCTGTGTGTGGCAGTACACAGAGAAAGCCTGTTTTACCCCAAATACTTCAATTTTGCCGTGACTGACAGAAGCTGCCATAACTGACCAGCTCTGTTTACAGGTTTCCTATTAGTGCCTAGATTAAACAACCACAATTATTGCTTAAAACACAAGTGCTAGAAAGCCCCTGCTACTTCAAATCAGGAGCTTACTTCAAGCCAAAAGCGGATTTATTTTTTTTTTTTATTTTTTTTTCTTTTTCCTAGACTGCTTTTCCCGCCAGCATCCCAGGCTTGAGCAGGGTTGAAGGGAGGCAGCTCTGCCCCAGTCCCCCAGCTCTGGGGCTCCCGAAGCCGGGGGCTCACCCCAGCGGCGCCTGGAGGGCAGCTTTAGCCTAGTTTGTCCAACCAACCCATGGAAAAGATGAGGGCCAGTTTGCCAGTGAATCTGGGAGTAGTAAATGCAATACCGCAGCAATGTAGGGCTGGGTGGGGTGCACAGTGATTCAGAGTAGCCAGGCAATTTCCAATAACGACAGCCACATATGCCTCCAGGAACAGATACTGCTAACATTCTCAGAAAAAGAAACACGGGTTTTTTAATAGCTGCCTTAACCTCCTAATTAATTGCAAAGTTACTTGATGTTTAATGAATTGCAGCGTTACATCCACAACCAGTGGTCTTACTCCTTTGGCAGTGACACTGGTCATCCCCCTGTAACTTCAAGCATGCAACTGGGTAAAACTCAGCTTTGCCACTTAAAAAAAAGCACCACCACCCCCCGCCCCTACCCGTGTAAAAATCCACACGTGGATGAAATAGGAAAACAATCAAGGAATGGCAGGGAGTATTTCGTACAAGCTTTATAAAGTCGCTGAACAAAGCCCATGGGAGAATCTCTGCCCTGACACCGGCAGCAAAACATGGTGGGAGCTGGAGGGGCTTGGGGCAAAGTGCAGGTGGGAGGGAAGGCAAAAACTGAAAAACAATAATAAATAAAAAATTTGACCATTTCAGGAAGCGTTGTAGGGAATGAGCACTGGCCTGAACCCAGACCAGCGGGGGCTCAGCAGGGAGCTCCCTGCTGCTTTCTTGCCAGGTGCCCTGACAAGCGCTGTCACCTCAAAACCAAAAGTGTCAGGTACCAGGAGTGACATCTGGCCCTCCTGCTGAGAAATCTCCTAGGGAAAGCCAAAAAGTGGAGAAAACTGGCAAGGAGGGGCCCTATGGTCACGCCTGCAGGGACAAGGTTTAGGATTTGGGCTGAGACGCGTGGCAGGGAGGAGAGGATGGGAGAGGGATACCAGGCACTCCATAATCCTTTTCACAAACCCAGAGCAGCAAGTGCCACTGCTGTCACTGGAAGGCTGTGACAAGAGCTGGGAATAGCCACATTCCCCACACTCCTTGGCAGTTTTCCCTCCCCATTTTTTGGGGAGATGGGAAGACAAGGTGTCCTGCCACCGCTTTTCCAGGGTTGAACAGACGTGGTGCCAAGGGCACTGGCCAAGCACGAGCCCCTCATGGGTTTTCAGACAGGTGAGGTGCACACAGGGATGCTGTGGGGACCAAAGGGTTTCATCTCCCACTGTCCCCTCGTGACAGATGTCCCCATTCCCCTGCCTTGTCCCGGCTTGGTGGAAAAGTCAGAAACATCCAACCCAGGGCTGCTGGCTCAAGCCTGGTCAGCAGCCAAAAGGTGCACTAGCCCAGCAGCCTGCCTGCAGCTAGGGTTTCACTTCAGCTTTGTTAGGTTTTTTTGCAGCCAAACCCTGGAGAAATAAGAAATGGGAAAAGGCAGTTTGGCAAGGGCTCAGTTCAGAAAGCAGGGCGTAAGCACCGCACATGCGCAGAAATGGGGTAAATGCACTGACCCTTCCTTCTCGCATCAGAGGTGTGGGCAGCCAGCCAAGAGGCTGCTGGCTCTATTTTCTATATATAACTGTATATATATGCGCTATATATGTTTATATAAATATATAACCTTCCTCCTGAATCTGAAAATGTGGCAACCCCTCTGAAGAGCTGCCTAGGTGAGGAAGAACAGGGCAGAGGAGCCTTCACCCTGTGCCTCAGAGCAATGCCAGCCTCTGCACAGAAATCCAGTCCCTGCTGCAAGCGATTAGCTTTTAGGAATCCATCCCTGTGGCAAATGCCAGGCTCAGGGCTGCGGGAAACAGCACCACTGGCTGCTTTTTAATTAAATACCACTGTTGAAGGGCTCGGGGGTAACAGCAAGAGGTGCTCGGGGCTCTGCCAGATCAGGCTCTGGTCTCCTGGAAGGGAAAAGCAGGTTGCCTGACACCTTGCAGGCAGCTACAGGCTCCATTTCCAAGGGGAAAATTGCACTGTTTTGTTGCAGATGATGCTACAGGCCCTTGGTTTGTAACCTGCTGCTGCTGAATTGCCTCTGCCCGAAAGAACAGACCGTTTCCTCACGGGCTCTGCTCACGAATGACAAAAATCCATCACCTCTCCGGAGAGCTGCACGAGTACCTGTGAACTCCCCGTGACCCACTAATATCCTCAGCGCTGGCTGGATGAGGTGAAATGGGTAAATGGATGAAAAGGATTTCTACTCTAACTAAAAGACAGATGTATTCATCTTCTTTCATGTCCTGAACTGTTGCTGGAGGATAATTTCTGTTGCTACAACACAATGCCTGCACAATGTGCCATGAGTGCCGAAATTGAGTTAGCAGGACCGGCAGAGCAACTGGCATGTGTTCGGCCAGCTATTAGTTTATAAATCCAGCCTTAAATCTGGAGCCAGAGCTCTGATAGATCTGTCTGCACCTCTCCCACTGGCCTCTGCTCAGGTCAGCTGCCTGCCAGCACCATCGTTTGCTGATGCTAATTATTGCCCTCACTGATGATTTGCATTGGATCTTTACATAGATCTGAAAAGACAGTGTCTAGATCCATTTAAAGTCCCTATTTATTTACAGTCTCACTGAAATTGCTTGTAGACATATCAGTGAGCACCAGTGTGATGGGAGTTTGACAGAAAACTATATGCAAAAGTGATTCCGAAAAACCCCAGGGAGCTGAAGAAGCTCTCTGGCATTAGCAATAAAGAGATTAATGCTACAGAGCTCAACTGAAATGTCACTGTAATTGTGGCATCGCCTTAGGGGGTGGCAGAGTATGAAACCCTGCAGAGCACATCTGACAGGAGCTGCGTGGAAGATGCCCGGGATCGCTGCCTGTAAGCAGGGTCTGGCTCTACACCCTTCCCAACACACACACACACCATCTTGCACATACACACTGTACACACACCTACACAGAACTTACTCTCCTGTACTGAAGTACATTTACTCCATGTGGGGAAATACTGGAGAGTTTTTGGCTTTACAGCATCTGTTCTTACTCCCTACAGAAACCCTCCACCCACCTTAATCGCCCCATCAGCAAAGAGACTCAGGTGAGATGGAGAGCAACATGTCCTCCAGGAACTGTACCGATCCCCAGATGTCCTTCCAGTCCACCCTGTACGCAACCACGTACACCATCATATTCATCCCCGGCCTCCTGGCAAACAGCGCTGCCTTATGGGTCTTGTGTCGCTTCATCAGCAAGAAGAGCAAAGCCGTCATCTTCATGATCAACCTGGCAGTGGCCGACCTGGCTCACGTCCTCTCGCTGCCCTTACGGATGTATTACTACATAAACCACACATGGCCGTTTGGAAGTTTTCTTTGCCAGGTTTGCTTCTACTTGAAGTATCTCAACATGTACGCCAGCATTTGCTTCCTCACCTGCATCAGCATCCAGCGGTACCTCTTCCTCCTCCATCCCTTCAAAGCCAACGACTGGAAGCAGCGGTACGACGCAGCCATCAGCGCTGCCGTCTGGCTTTTCGTCGGGGCAGCGTGCCTACCCCTGCTCATAGTGAGAAGCCCAGCCTTGTCCAACAGCACAAACACATGCTTCTCAGACCTGGGGGTGAAGCAGCTGAGCCCAGGAGCCTCCATTGCGCTGGTGACAGTAGCGGAGCTGTTTGGGTTTGTCATCCCCTTCGGCATCATCGCCTGCTGCACTTGGAAGATGTGGCAGTCGCTGCGGGAGTGTCCAACGCAGCTGCAAAACACTAGCGAGAAGCAGAAGGCTTTGCGCATGGTCTTGATGTGCGCGGCCGTCTTCTTCATCTGCTTCACCCCCTACCACATCAACTTCCCGTTCTTCATGATGGTGATAGAGAACATCATCCAGGACTGTGCCGTTCACAGGAGCACGCTCCGCTTCCACCCCATCTCCCTCTGCCTGGCGAGTCTCAACTGCTGCCTGGATCCGGTCCTCTACTACTTCATGACCTCCGAGTTCCAGGACCAGCTGCTGCACCACAGCTGTGCTGCCCTGAGGGCTTGGTTCACACGCCGCGGGAACAGCCTCTCCATCACTGAAACCAGCCACGACATTCGTATGAAGAGGAGAAATCTGCCACGCTTTAAGTTTTGGTCTCTTCCCAAGTTCTTTGGCCGAATAAATAGCATGGAAATCCCCCCCATGCCACCCGATGAGCTTCTGCTGGAGTCCATCTCTTGAAACATAAGCCATTTCTGTCCATGTACATGCTTCTTATAGCTTGAGTGAAGATTGCGTTAGGTCTCCAGATAAGTCTTGAATTACCCTTGTGCGCAACAGATGCCAGGATCTGACCTAAAGGGACATTTTGATGCAAAAAGACTTGCTGGTTCCGTTGTTGCTGCTGGGGACTGTTTGCCTTACAGCGTTCTCCATCATGATGTTGTTAAAATACCCCAAACAGCTGTCACCGATGCCCGTACTTCTCGTGTGCTGAACTGCAGCCGGGCTCAGGTCCCTCTCATTCCTGTTGTTTCAGTGCTTCTACATATTTGTCATTTTTGAAAGTCCTTCTGAATCCTTAGGTGTAAGCAGGCGGCTCAGCCTCAGTACAGCTCAGGCAGGCAGCACCAGGGGAGTTTCAGCTCCAACCACAGCTACCTGTGACCCATGATGACTTACAGCCTCTGACACACTCGTGTGAGACTCTAGATCAGGACAGCTAGTTATCTCCATGTAAACTGAACCTCTTTCCATCGCAAAAATCAATCATCTGGACCTAAACTAGCCTAATCCGGACTGCAAGACTATAACTTTACCAACATATATCAAGCAAAAAGTATTAACCTATATCCACATCAGTGTTAAAGGGAGTTTTCAAATGAACTGGGCTCAGCTCACGCTACTGAAAACGGTACCCAGAGCTGAGCAAGGAGTCTGCCTGGCTCCTGGGAGCTGCGGGATGCTCAACTGGTTATGAGGGGATGAACTCTTAGAAAACAGATTGTGACTGGATATGCCACAAGCAAAGAGGAAAGATGAAGGACATCTCCCAGGGCACATTTACTCGCAGAGACCTGGCACAAGCAGCAGAAGGGAGGACTAGTATTTGGCCTTGCCTTGTGTTATTAGGAGTCTTGTATTATTTGGCATTTTGCCAAAGCCTGTGGTTGCAGATTAAGATGTTATCCAAGCCTCTCGGTTTTGCTTTAAAAAACAGAAAAGGTCCCAGCCCTCACTAGGTACCGAGAAAAGTTTACAAAACTGACCAAAGTGCATCCTTAAAGCTTCAAACTCGAGAGGAAATAAAATGATCTCAACACATATTTTAGTATCATGGGTATTATTTTAAGTGCTTGTAAATAGTCTCATTATGCACCGTGTCTGCTCTCAGAGCAACGGTAAAATCTGCAGAGGGGGGACCCGAGTTTGGGGCTCTGAGAGGTCCCATTGCCACCACAGCTCCTCGCACAGTGGCCAGCACGGGGGCTGCGAGGTTTCCTCCTTGTGGGCTAACACATTGATGATGGCAATGCCAAAAAACCCTCGGGGAATTATATAAGTAAACGTAGGCAGAGGGGTTTGATAGAAAACAGCTTTGCTGATGACTGGATGCACATTTCCAACCCATGCAGCATTTCTGGGAAGCACGGAGTGGGCAGTGGTTTACCCTTGCGTTGCCAAGGCCACTCTTGGAAAGATTAGGGGAGATCCAGACAACCTGGAGGGATTTCCTTTGGTACCTAGTGTGCCAGAGATGGGCAGAAAACATGCTGCCCTGCAGCTTGCTGTGTCCCAAATCTCCTCTTCCTCTCAAAAAAAACCCAAACAAAAACCAAAAAACCCAACCCCAACAAAAGGACACGTTTTCTTTGTTTGCAGGGGTGGGGGGGGAGGAAGAGTTTTCAGGGCTGAAAAAAAACTGGCACAAACCCAGCAACCCGTGCAGGCAAACAGGAAACCCAAGAAAACTCACTGATGCCATGGCTGGCAAGACCCGGTTCCAGGCAGCTGCCACAGACACAAGTCACACCACCAGCACCTTAACCAGGACTGTGGTTTTAGCCTGTAAGTGTCTTTCGGGAATGGTATAACCCTGAGTAGCTGGAATGGACATCCAGGTAGCCCTCAATAACCACAGCTAGATATTTATAAGTCCTGCTGACTGACTGCAAAGGCCGTATTGTGGCTCTGACCTTACTGTCAGCATCAGCTCCAGGTTTCCCAGTAGTCTCAGTTACCACTGGGACTTTGCCAGCTTGTTTTCAGATTGCACAGCTTTTCTGAAGTTTGTGCAATGCAGCTTCCCCCTTCCAAAAAAAAACAGGAAAGAGAAAGCAAACCAAAAGCTCTCACTAATCCGTCACGTGAAAACACAACAGCAACCCTTACCCAGGCTGCCCCTGCCACCCCTCGGGCTTGTCTGCACCGCAGGTTGCATTAGAAATACAGCAGAAAAATCCCTTTCTGGGTTAGATGCACTGGATAGCAAGGATTTTTGCTGGGTTTTATGCAAACCAGACCCTGAAGAAATATCCTTTTCCAGTGCAGACCGGTGCTTTTTGCCCTTCAGAGGCCACAAGACGCCTGCCAATCCTCCTGTTTTATCACAGTCCACCAAGTTCCACTACTACAAACACCCTGGCTGGGCACTGGGACCCAAACTGCAGGGATTTAGGGTCAGCAGGAGCTCTGCCACCTGGATGCTTCATCAAGGGGGGATCATAGACAGACAGGGATGCTGCTGGTCCCTGGTGCAGAGATGCAAGAGCTGGGGGGGATTATTGGGGGCAGCAGGTCAGAGCAGGCTGGGGGATGTCTGGCTCTACAGTGTCCCCAAGAAGATTTAGATAAAGAGCTGCTGCGCTGAGGATTTGCTTTGCTGAGGCCAAGGTGTGAGCTAACTTCTTACAAGGGAAAAGCTCAAGTTGAAGAGAAGGGAGAGGAAGGGACTGGGAGCTGATGTGTGGGGGAAAAAAGGGCAGGGTAAATTAAGATTTAGAAATCCTGAAAAGGATTTCTTTCTCAAAGCCATTACCTGTGGGCATTAAACCTTTTATTCACATGGCAAAATCAGCCAGTAATAACCCAGTACGGTGCTTTAGCCTTGTTAATTTTCAGGTAAGGGAAATTTCCAGGTCATTCCAGATGCTGGCCATGCTCTCGCGAGCATATCCAGTGGCAAAAGCACCAAGAACACATCCCTTACCCAGGGCACTCGTGGTCCCACGTACCACCCTCAGCTCTCCATATGGATAAATCCATGGCACGATGCTCTGGCATCGGTGTGCCAGGTGGCCTCAGCCAGCCCGAGAGCTCAGACCAATAAGCCGCTGGTGACTATTTTGGCTGCGATAATTTCCTCCCCAGCAAGGCATGCTGGCAGGAGGTTCTGCTCCAGAACCACCCTCAGGGAAGGGTGAGATGCTGCAGCGGCAGGGAGAGCGAAGCAGGCAGCTCAGCCAGACCTCCGCCGGCACCAATGACGTCCGCATATCCTGAGCTTTTCACATGCAATTAATTATTCTATATGGCTTAATCCTTTACAGCCGGCTTTGACTAGAACTGCTTAGTTGCTTTTATATATGTGTGTCCATCCATATACACATACACCCCTGCATACATACTACACTAAAATTATGCAGTACTTAAGAATATCCATTTAGACGTCTCTTGTGCACAACACTAAGGCACTGCAAGGAAGGAGGGAAGGTTGCTTTTCTCTTTGCTAAAAATATCTCTTTCCTCCCTCCATGACCACATGCTTCCAGTCCAGCCCCAGTAAAGTGACTTTGCCTCTGGAAAACCACTCAGCCTCAGCTCTCGGCAGAGCTAGCACCACCTACCCAGTAGCGAGACTCAGACTGATGATTTTTGGCACAGTGCTAATAGCCACCACTGCTGGCAATGAGCTGCTTCTCCATCCACCCACCTCATGCCGAAGAGAGGGGAAAGCACTGCCCCTGGCAAAGGAACAAACACAACAACTTCAACTCTGAGTGCAATCTAAACATACAGAAAGCAAATATTGCTGCTTGAAACCAAGCTGAGCCAGGAAGCACTTTTCCAGACAGTCATGATTTCATCAGACCCAAGTCCAATTTTTTAGATCCACAGGCTCAGCCAAGTCACTGGTGTTCAACAGGACTGCACCATTTTAGAGACCCTGGGACGTCTGTCAGTCCCTCCTGCGCTGCAGGGTCCTGCTCATGGCACAAGGGAAAGGGTTTTGGGAACTCTGTGTCGATGCCACAGCTGCATTCAACACCGTGTTAACCCTCCTCCAAGAAATAGTCAAAGCCTCTAACCTTGCAGCAGTCAGCAAGTCCTTTCCAGCAGTTACTGCCACACCAATCACTCAGTCCTCCTCCTCTAAACAGGGGAATTTTTTGTTTTTTAAAGAAAATTTCCCTGCTGTAGGCGGATAGGGCAGGCACCAAGGCTAGCGAGGAAAATCCAGAACTTTTCAGCCCCGGGCACAGTGAAAGCAGCACGGCTGCATCCCTGGCTGCGTGCGAGCCCTGCTGATGCTGGGAGCTGTGGGCGAGAGCCCAGCGCACCCGTGGGCAGCGGGGCCAGGGTCCTGTGCCTGCTCCCCCTCTGCAAACACGCTCCTGCCCGCTGCCTGCCCTTCCCTGAGCTCATCACCGAGCAAAACATCACCAGCCACGTGCAGAGAAAAGACAGACATGCAACCTATTCTCAGGAATTATTTCTATTCTAGACTGTCAGTGCAGACCAGAAAGAGGTTAGCGGCTTTTTTGAGGATCTCCTACAAGGTCATGAAGCACAAGCTTAGAGGAACTGAAAATTTCCAATTTTTATAAGGTAAAAAAGTATAAGATAAAATATAAGTAATGTAAGAGAAAAATATAAGCATTAGAAAAATTTTATCGTATACTGTAAAATAATTGCTTTGTGTTTTGGTGCCCAGCTCCAAGTTCTCCCAATTTTTGATGGCTTCAACTACGGCAGGTTTGGGGAGGGTCCGGCCAGTGCTGCCACTGTGCACCCTGTGCTAGGGGATGGCACGACTCAGAGACTGGCATTCGACTGCTGGAAAAGGCGAGCAGGGGAAGGGACCCTCGGGTTCCCACCCACGCACGGCTGAACCGGCGCTGCCGCACGCGAGAGCTCCTGGAGTGACGGGAAACGGGATGGATACCGGCTGCGTGCAGAGCACGGCACCAGCAAAACAGGATATGGTTATGCTCTGAAAGGTGTTTTTGAAACAAGAAGTCTATCCGTACAGTAAGTACACACGCTGCCCCAAGCGCAAGCTATGCTTTCTTATAAATAGGCTGGCTTCTGCGGAAATGAAAGCGCAAAATTGAGCATCACCTTTGATTGGGAAAAGGAAAGGACAATATCTTCAGAGCCCAGGTGCTGTTCAGCCATGGGGGTTTGGTACAACCCTTATTCATGGGACTGGCCTCAATTTTGCTGTCTATTAAAGCGGTGTCCAAACCGTCCCCCTTGGCCCCACGGTCCCTGTGGGAGTCAGGGGGGTGCCATGGTCACGCAGGGAAAGGCTGGCCAGGCAGGGGCAGAGCCTGGGGACTGCCAGGTTTTACATCATGTTTGGGGTTGTTTTTTTTTGTTTGTTTGTTTTAATAAAAGGTTTTTCTTTAAATCACTACAGTGAAAATGCTTTACAAAGTGTGAGAGTGCACGGCAGAGGCAGCTGCCAGGAGGCACTGGCAAGCACGGGGAAAGTTTTGCATCCCAGATCCCACTGCAGTTACAGAAATGCTCCAGGACTAATGCAAACTGAGCCAGCATCCTCCACCGAGGTCTCAGCACATCTCCCAGGAGACTCTGCAACAAGCCCCATTTAAGCAATAAACCCCAAACCTCTGCTGCTTTTAGTCCAAAAGCATCAGCAGATTAATCCATCCCAAGGGGACAACTCTGCAGCAAAGATCCCACAGTGCTGAAAGCTCTAGCTCCCCCACAAGATTAATTAAGGCACATTAAGTAATCAGCAGGCTTCAAAAAAAAGGCTAGAAGCTTTAACTAGTAGGAGTATTAGCTGCTGAAACAGGCAAGCACCCACGTGTTTCAGGAGGTACAAGCTGCAAAGCCCCAGCAAGGAGCTGTGCCACCGCAGGGGTGACAAACCTGGCACACTCTATAAAAGCCCATGATGTGCCCAAGGGATTAAATTCCTATAAACCACAATGAAAAAGTAGATAGGGCTACAAAACCCTGCTATAAGCTGGAATTGTCATACGAGTAAATCAATAACGCTTTAAAGGAGTAGGTGTCCCCAAGACCCTGGTACCTGCTGTGAGCACGGGATGCTGCGGTGGGAACACTGCAGTGGACTGCGCTGCCGGGCCGCTGCAGCCCCTTCTGCAGAGCTGCAACCCTCTCCCCAAATCATCCTGCAAAATAAGTCCTGTTCTCCTGAGCAGACACACAAGAAGAATGAATAAATGCAAATTTAAATGTCACAATTCAATCTGAAATTATTTGCTACAGAAAGGGTTAAAAAAGTCACTTTTTCAAAATAACCAATTGAATCAAGAATCCTCAATCCCTCTTGATCTTAAAAAAAGAAAAATTTTTTTAGTACTTCTTGAGCTAGAGGCCCCAGATGGATAACTACAGAAGTGCTACTTTTCAAAATCATAAAGTCACCGAGCATAAAGTCACCATGCCGTGGCCAGCACCGCCCTCTGCTGATAGCCATTGCCTGCCGAGCACCCACTGGGTGCCGAGCCCGGGATCTGCCACGGCTCAGGAACACAGTGATGGGTGACACCGCTTCGTGGCACAAGCATTCATTTGGAAGAGAAGAGTCCTTGGCTCTGGGCCTGGTTTGCTCCGCATGAGCTGTGGAAATCCACTGAATAAGAAAATAATGACCGTGGAGAACCTCCTGGTTTTGGGGAAGCCCAAACCAGACCATGATCAGGTTCAATGTGACTTTCTGAAGCCCCCCCAAAGTACCGGGTACAGGGACCACCAGTGTAGGGGTAAAAACATCCAGATGAGAGCAAAGAACCTTTCTCAGAAAGCTGGAACAGGGAGAGGAAAATAATTGCTGAAGCATCTCGCTTCATCAGCCTCGTTAGCTCGGTGTCCTTAGCAGAAGGGGACTCTACAAGCAGGCGCTTGCCCGTGGGACCCCTCACCGCTTCAGCTGGGTGCTGGCGGAGTGTCGAGCCCCCCCGGACCCCCCAGCACCGGCAGCGGGTGACTGGCAGCTGCTGTCACCCCAGCCTCGCGGCAAACAGCCATTGCCATGCCACACTGGCAGTTTCCAAAACACCCCGAAACCAACAGCGCCTTTACATATATATAGGGATATATATATAGAAGTATATATAACCACAAAAAAAGAAAGAAAAAGGGTCAGGTCCAGCTCAGACCCACGGGTGGGAGGAGCAGCATGGCCGGGGAGGGCCCCGCTCCCCTCCTGCGTGGGGGCAGGCTGCTGCTCCCGGCAGTTGCACTTTTGCTTTGCACATCGAGGGGTGGGAACCGCTGCCAGCACCCGCGGGGTCACACCGGAGCAGCCCGCCAAGACAGCAAAGGTAGGACCGATATTCTTTTATCCTCAGTTATTTTTGGTTCAGGGTAATGGGTTTAAATCGTCCTTTTTTTGATTATTGCTACATAGACTTGGTGCCTCTTCTTAGTCGCGCTGAGAGTGCCGAGAGGGGATGGGGACACCTGACCTAGAGGCAGGAGGGTGCAGTGTTAACGACCGACCCCCATGAATCTCCAAAAGTAAATGAGTAGAAGCAAAGAGATGCAGGCGAAGCTCAGGTGTGGGTGAGGAGCCAGTACCGCCATGATCAGAAGAGTGAGCTCCTATAAGTGCTCATGAGATGCTCTGTGTATGCGAGGGAGAGGAAGGGTACGGCTGAAGCCAAAACAGCCAGCCGTGAAGTTTCAAACCATATTTCTATTATGGTTACATGAGTATCGAGAAGCTGCGTTTGAGAATAACGCCAATTGTGGCGGTTCTTAACCTTTGCAAAACCCACAGCTGCTTGTGAAGCAGACTTTTTGAGGCCATACAGCCTCATCTCCACAAGCACAGGGATAACTCCTCCGATTTACTCATTACTCCAGGTCTCACTTGGGTTCATCTCGCTGCATTTGTCCAATGGATTTTCTTAAACAGTCTGTTCCTTACAAAAGGCAGTACGCTGACTTTCCACTGGCAATTTTCCACTGAGCTGCAAGAACACGGGGAGGGAGGAAGAGGAGGAGGAGGAGGCAGGGTCATCTGTGCCACCACCACCACTGCTCACAGCCCAGGGAGCACAGGCACGCGGCTGCGCATCCCTGGGGGGGGGGATGTGCTGACTGTTTGGGTGGAAAACGGGCAGCTTTGGTGCTTGTAACCATGTACATCTACTAGGGACATCAGAGTGTGCCAGGAAGGGAGAAGAGGGGTGGGGGATTAGGCTAATACACAACATTGCTGCTCCGGGTTTATTTTCCCTTTTTAACTGGGATAAATATTAAGAAGGGACGACAAGAGCTTTTGCAAAGGATTAAAAGGCAAAAGCAGCATGTTTCACACGACATTAAACTGGAGCATTTATTTTTTCCTGCATATTCTTGGAATTTACCCAGCCAAAATCCCCCTGGTGTCCCCAGCTGCCTGCTTGCCTGACTCACCGCACACCAGCACACAGCCGGCCCCCCACCACCGCAGCCCAGCCCCTCTTCCCAGTGAGGTCCCCCGGGGCTCCAGCCCCGCAGCCCCTTCCCAAAATTTCAGTGCCAGAGGAGGAGTTTCCCTCAAGCAGATGCTGGCAGCTCTGCCGCTCCTCCCAGCATGGACATGGGCAGAAAGGCAGGGAGCAAGGGCAAGGCAGGGAGTAGGCATCCCAGGGAAACACTCTGTTACCTTAATGATGAGCAAATGAGAAATTAATGAAAGAACAAATAGAAAGAAAGCTTTTCATTCAGCTGTGCCAATGCCCCACAGTCCTAACCTGTAAAATCTTGGCTGTTTCGCTGCTTTTTCCCCTGGAACAAACACTCACCGCCTTTAGTGACTCACATTTCAGAAATTTAACCACAGAAATTGGATGGGATGAACAGGCACTTGCTCTGGTACTCTGCAACTGAGTCAAATGACAAAGCTGCTCTCATCCGCATTGCTTTGCGAGCACAGCATTAGCAAATATATTACCGCAACTCAGAGCATGCCTAGTGTGAGGTGCAGAACAGATGCTGGGCGAGGGGAGGGATGCTCTGGAGGCCGCTGGTACCCAGACTGGGGTAAGGCAGGCAGGGGCTCAGGGTTTCCACTGGGTCAGGACAAGCACAGCAAAACACAGGAGGCCCTGAGGATGCCTAACAAAAAACCTGTGGCCTCTGTGGGCAGATGCCACCATAGAGAAAATAAAAGAGAGAAATCTGCACAGTTAGCACAGCAAGAGGCAACATTGCTCCTATGGAAGGAGATACAAACCCCAGATATCTACCAGACAACTGCTTCAAGGGAGAAAAGCCTTTATCCTCCCCTGACATTTTTTAAAAGAACTAAAAAGCAATCCTACACAATGGTCAGTTTATATTTCTATCATTTCTATTTTCAGTTAATGCCTATTAATTACTACTAACAGTAGTTATCTCCACCAAAATAGGACAGCAGCACTTCAGATGACAGACAAAACAAGTGGTTACTGGGAGAAGCCCAGGACACTGGTGCCCTGCTCCAGTCCCTGAGCCAGCTCCCATGTCCCCACATCCCCAGGGAACACCCAGGGAGGGACAGAGCCACCACCACACCACCTCTGCTTGAGCACGTTCAGCAGGAAACTAAATTTCTATTTGAAATTACCCCTGTACACATTCTCCTCTTATTTTAGGCCACAAAGGAAGAAGAAAAATAGAAGAGAGGTCCTGGTCAGCAGCACAGCCAAGCCTCCTCCCAAAAGGGTAAGTCAGCAGATGACACCAGGGTGCCCAGGGCAGCACCAGCTACTGCTCTGCCCACATCACCTCTGCCATAGGTTTTCCATGTTTTTACGGCATAAATACCAGCCCCACACCAAACACGGGGTGCCTACGCATCCACTGCTCACCTGGGCCAGCAGCGGTCCTTGCAAGAATGGTGCTCGGTGGCAGGATCCAGCCAGACTGATCTTGTACCCTGGTTCTGGGAGGGAGCAGGAGGTGTTGGGCAGCATCCCAGATTCCCTAAGGACCTAAGCTCCAAGAAGGGACCAGGCATGAAGCTGCAGCAGGGGCAGCACCTACAAACAGTGCCTAGCCCCAGGCTGCTTTCCCCTAAGCTGGTCTAAGAGCCTCTCCTTCTCTGAGCTGGGTTTTAAGAGCTGCTGTGGCTTTGCTTCCTGGGGTAAAACCCACAGGATTTGCTAACGAGGGTCCTGGGTTCACCCAGGCAGTTATAACCATCCTCAGGTGAGGGGCTTGATTACCCATGGAGGGTGTGATGGGTGGAAGTGACTGCTCCTGCATCCCCAGCTCCTGTGCTTGTTCACATGGAGCATATGGATATATGGCTGCCCTTCAGCATATGGAAAATACTTTACACAATACGTGCCCGGCTTTAACAAGCATTAACAAGCCCTGGCTATAAAGGCTGGCTACAAAACTCACCTAGTGTTTCTGACTCATTAAGTACAAAGGAGAAATCTTCACATAGTGCCCTGACGTGGCTGACTGTGAGGTCTCCTTGGTAAAATAGGGGGAAAAAACCATTCGGGGAAGAAGGAAGCCATGCCTAGGGAGAGTCTCACACCTGCTGCCCCAGCCAGCCCCCTGTGCCGAGGGGAAGCGAGCGCAGAGCATGAGAAACAGAATTTCCTCTTTCTGGAGCTTTTTTTAGCATCCTGCTGTTTTTACATAGCACATTTGGCTGAACTTCACGATGTTACTGCTCGGGATTTCCAAAGTGCAGTTTCTCACATTGCAGCGTTTTTACCCCTGCTCCGAGGGTGGCCGCTCTCCCGGGGGTGTTTCTGGGGGCTCTGGGCAAGCACCCTTGCTGCTCCCCAGGTTTAGCTGGGCCTTCTGGGACCCCTCATGCTGTGGGTTTGGAGCCCCAGGGAGAGATGGAAGGTGCTGCAAGCGTTTCTCTGCCCCTGGGCTGGGCTGGAGGGAGCGGAGGATGGTGTTGCAGGAAAGTTGCTGTGAGGTGGGGACGGGGAAATGTAGGCACTGGGGTGGGCAGCAGGAAAAATGCTGGTGTGCATGTGTGTGTGCACGGGGCTGCGGACAGATGGGCTGGGACTGCACCTTGTCCTTCCCTTCGCATGTCTCGTGGCCCAGCAATGGAGGTGGGGTGGATTTACCCACCCCGGAATGCAGCCAGAGGGAAAGGAGCATGATTCAGCCTCCCTGACCGGGTGATAGGAGCCCCTGGGCAAGAGATGAGAGGAAAGACAAGCTTGTTTTAAAAAACATAAAATTTAAAAATGTCACTGGAAGGAAGAGCTGGGTGATGCAAGTTTAGGGCTTTATCTTGCAAACGCCCCCGTAGATGCTCCCCAGCCTGGCGTAGCCCTGCCTGAGCAGCGTTCACAGCAGTGGTGCCAGCTGGGCACGTGTGCATCTGCAGGAGCGGGACACCGCGTGGGCAGAGAGCGATGGCACCGCGAAGTCACCCGAGCTCCTCGCTGCTGGCGCTTCAGAGCAAACTTTAGGCAAAGAAGTTGAGATGTTCTGGGTGAAAGGAAGTGAAAATCGAGCCAAGACAAAGCTGTGCAGCTCCTCACAAGCCACCCTTGCTCTGCTGGGCAGGCTGCTCATGTCCTAGGGGACATGGTACCTGGGAAGCCAAGAGGAATAGAGGAGGTGTCCGGCAGTGAGAGGATGCACCTGCTCACCGGTGTCCCGGTCCCTCTGCCTGGGCACAGCCCAGGGACCTACAACGTGGTTGTTTTGCTCGGACACCCCAGCAGGAGCAGGACCTGGATGGGAAGCCCGGACACATCACACTGAGGAGTTTGCTGTAACAGTAAAGATGGGCACATCTTCACAGGGCCTCACCATCCCCATGGAAAACCAACATGAGAGCATCCCTCCCATCCTCTAGAAGTCCCAGTCCTCACTAAGCAGCTCTGGCTGCTTTCCCAGTGCAGCCTGCTCTGCCTGTACCTATACTCAGCATTTTTTCAAGCCCAGCAAGGCAATTTCTGACCACTCGGGGAGGATGTACTGGTTTTGGCCACATGGTTTGGCTCCATCCCGGTACAGAGGAGAAGGCAGGAATCCATCCCAAGCAGACGCTGCTGTCAGGAAGCCCGAGAGGGGTTAACCAGCTGCTGAGGGGAAGTTCTGAAGCGCAGGGAACCCCAAGACATGACAGGTACTGCCAAAATCCAGACACATCCACAATCCCCTCCCAGTTACTCGTGCCAGTCAAGAGCCAGCAAATGGAAACCAAACCCCTTGGCCCAAGTTATCCACCAGTGACAAGTAGGTGAGCACCAATTAGTTTTCCTGCACGATGAAGAGATTACTTACATTTCTAGAATTAGTTGTGCAGGCTTGTGCATCGGAAGTTGGGCAGAGAATTAATAAAAGAATTGGAAAGTCTTTGAACAGAAGGCTAATTAACTCTATGACTTATTAATCATTGCTGCTGAAGCTTAATGGGATTATTTCACAAGCCATTTTGCTCTGCTGGTTGTGTTAGATGCTGGCTCCCTGGAAGAAAGGAAGACATCTCAGTCTCATTGGACTCGTTACTCAATGGTGTATGCAAGAGAAACTACACAAATAGATGCAGAAAAGCTGCCCCCCGAACTGTTTCCTTTTGCTGAAGATTTTCTGTTTCCACCCAAAGCTACTTCAAAGTTTTGGTGCAATCACACTGGCAAGTGTTGAACATTGGCTTCATTAATAAATGTTCACATTTTAATGCCTACACCTCAAAGTACAGGAAAAAACATCAAAGATTACAGCAGGATATAATTTGCCTTTATAAATGTGCCTTTGGCATCTTGGTTGGTACCTACAAAATTTTCCCACTTAGACCTGTAGGTTAATTCTTCATGCTGAAGCAAAAGGCAAACCTGAGAGAGTTTGGACAGAGATCTGAATTTCCTCTATATTTATCAGATCTGGTTGGATTTTTTTTTTGTCTAACAGATTCAGATAATATCAGCTGCTTACCATGCGAACAATTTTAAAATAAAGTCCACCTACAGTCACTTTAGTGACGATATCTCGTATTTCCAACAGCTGCAGCAGTCACATGTGCAAGATGGGTAAAGGAAAGGCTTAGAAAAAGCAGTTCTAAGAAAGTAAAATTTAAAATCATGCATGTAGTTCTGCAGCAAAAAGTGTTTAATAAGTGGGCCAGTTGTCCCTGCTTGCATGCAAGTATGTTTTATATTCTATTTATGAAAGATAAATGAAAAAGTAGATGAAAGCCACTGACTTGGGACTTCCACTCCGTGCTGCAGCAGCAGCGGCTGCACCGGTTGAAAATGTTTATATCTCAGGTGTGTGTGTCAGGCTCATTTATATAAGGAGCAGATTTCGCTGCCGTCTTCTTGGCTGTCTGGAGCCATGGGGAGGGTGGGAAGTTTCTGCAGGGCTTTCCTGGGAAGACCAGGAGAGTGTTAAACTCATGAGTGCTGTATGAGGTGAGAGTATCCCTCTGCCCGCGGCAGGGCAGCGAGGAGGGATGCAGGCACAGCGCTTGCCGGAGCATCTCTGCGCTGGCCACACGCTCGGGCATGGGGCAACCAACGCAACCAGAGGTAAAGGGAGATTCGGATGGAAAAGCTGAAGCTGGGAAAGATACAGCTGCAGAAACCTGGCAGCAAGTTAAATAGGCACTGCGATTGGGGGTGGCTTCTGCTTGCTGATACAGCACAGGAGGCTGTTTTGTAGCAGCAATTAAACATATTTTCTATTTATTCCTCAGTGGTTTTACACCTCCCTTCACTGGCTGAGGCATGGTACTTGTTAGGCAGGAGAAGAGCTGGCCACCACAGATGCAACTGGCAATAGGTTTCTGCTAGAGAGATGCTCCTACCGCTCTTGCAAGCTTTCCTGTACGTTTTGCTTTGTAAGACCTGTGTCTCCCCACGGTGTTATAACTGCACCTTTCTGTCTTCCAGCTGCGGGGCCACGTCAGTTGTCAAACTCCTGCGTTGAGAGAAGTGGCTGAAATGCCACCCAAAAGGTGACAGAGGTGCAGCTCCAGTGACAAACTCTCGACTGCTTTGGCACACGACGATGCATTTCTCGGTGTGGATGCCCTCCTGTCAATCCTGCAAGCGACTAGAGTAAGGTCTGGTAACCTCTGACAAAGAGCATGAGCAAAGCGCACGACCAGGACTTTCATTAACTCACTCACCCCATAACCAAGCTCCTCCCCAGACTGGACACGATGATCTGGTAACCAAAGCCTCACACATGGATGCCAGGGCTGAACCTTTTTATTTAAGCACCGACAACCTGGTTGCAGGACACGAGTGAGGAACATGTTATCATGCCAGGGCTGAGCACGGATCTGGAGCACAACCATGACAAACGGTTCGACCTGCACCGAAACAGACCTCAAGCCCTACTATGCTATTACGTACACTTTCATCCTGATCCCTGGACTGATAGGAAACACGTTAGCTTTGTGGGTCTTTTACGGGTACATGAAAGAGACTAAAAGGGCCGTAATATTTATGATCAATTTAGCCATTGCTGACCTATCGCAGGTTTTGTCCTTGCCCCTGAGGATTTTCTACTACTTGACCGGGACGTGGGAATTTGGAGGAGGTCTCTGCATGCTGTGCTTCTACCTGAAGTACGTCAATATGTATGCAAGCATCTACTTCTTGGTTTGCATCAGCGTAAGACGATATTTGTTTCTTATGCACCCATTCAAATTCAGTGACTGCAAACGCATCTGTGATGTGTATATCAGCATCGTTGGGTGGGTCGTGGTCTGCGTTGGCTGTTTGCCTTTCCCGCTTCTCAGACTTCACCAGGATGCTAAAAACACCTGTTTTGTGGACCTCCCCGTAAAGGAAGTTGACCTTCCCATCTCCATTGCAATGATGACGATAGGTGAATTGGTGGGGTTCATAACACCCCTACTCATCATCCTATACTGCTCATGGAAGACTATCTTATCACTAAAAGAACAAAATTCTGCTTCACATGGTCTCGGAGAAAAAAAAAAGGCTTTAAAGATGATTCTCACCTGCGCTCTGGTATTTCTGATTTGCTTTGCACCTTATCATATCAGCTTTCCACTAGATTTCTTTGTCAAAACCAAAAAGATCAAAAATGGGTGCGTCCAGAAGGTGATCTCGGTGTTTCACGTTGTAGCTTTGTGCCTTGCCAGCTTGAACTCCTGCGTGGACCCAGTCATCTACTACTTTACTACAGATGAGTTCAGGAGACGCCTTTCCAGGCCGGATTTACGAGACAGCATTCAGCTCCATAACCTCAGTTACGTGAGGAAGCATTCCAGAGATGTACTCAGGGAGGACGCCATGGACTACTAGCGCTGGCCTTCCCCAAACGGTTGCCAGGACTTCAAATGTTCACTATATTTTGGGGTTTGGCCCAATTTTTTTTCCCCAGGACACTGAGAGTGATGACTTAGACAAGCTGATTTCAGTGAGGGTTGGAAAAAACCAAACAACCCCCTCCAAAAACCCAAACCTGACCAAAAATATGTTGATTTAATACTTCAGTTGCAAATTTTCTCTGAATATAAATAACACCATGTAATCCCCAGAGGCCCTATTTCTAAGCTGGGCAGCCAGAAGCAGGTAGCTTTGGCAGTGGGAGGATGTGGACCCATGGCGAGAGGTGATGCTGTGCCCCATTGTCACTGGTGGGGCCATTACCCAGCCGTGTCCTGGTCACACACCCCGGCTTCAGCAAAAGACAGCAAAGATTTTGGGGTCTTGCTATTTTATTTCTGAAGCAAAAGACAATCCAGCTGTGACTAATTTCTACAGAGAGTGCCAAGAGCCTGCCTCAAGCCATGTTGACCACAGAGCAAGGAGCATAAGGTGGCCCCAAAGGACCTGTCATTTAAATAACCAACCAAGCCTCCATTTTGGGGTATAGCAAATGACATACCCCAAATCACAAAGTCATTGAACCATCCAGACACTATTCTTCTACCATCAGTTCCCATTTCTGGCTTGAAAGCCCTATGGTTTGAAGCCATATGGCTGCCTTGGATTAGTTTTAACCACGGGGCCATGCTTCAAGGGTATTTATTCAGGCTAGACGTCCACCAAGCCTTTCAGGTTCTCTTTTCACCAAAGATGGGGCAGATTATTTCCCTTTCACTGATAACTGACCCTGCGCCATCACATCTACTCTTTATTAACAGCAGCGTGATTAAAACACTGTCAGAAGAACCAAGCCTTTCTGAAGTTTACTGTAATGAGAACTCACTATAATAAGCAGAGGCAAAGGTGCCACCCAACAGGCTACGAGAGATTTTTTAAGAAAGGCTCAAATGTGGATGCATTGTTAAGAATAATTTTTTTACAGTCAAACAACAGAAGCTTTGGGCTTTACTGGTATTTCATTTGCACCTTCTTGTAAAATTTATTTTTCTGTGAACATATGAAATGTTACATTTTGAAATGTAAGAATACTGTGATGGTATGAGGTTTTATTTAATGCATATGTGGTTTTATAGATTTAATTTATAAAAAAAATATATATTTTGTAGAAAAATGATGTGAATCCCAGAGAGTGTTGGAACACAGAAAGACTTTTTTTCTTTTTAAAAACTCTTCTATATAATAAAACAATACTCCACCACCTCATCCCTACAGGAGTCTGAGCCAGTGTGTCTGTACCTGAGTGTTGTTGGCTGAGTAAGCACTGCTAATTCATGGAAACCACGAAGCACATTGTAATTTGTTCACAGCAATGAAAAAGTATTTATTTTTTTATTTCCTATTGTATACAATAAAAAAATCCCTTTTTCAAAAAAGTTTTAAATATAATTCTCTCCTCTCTGTAAGTGCCTGCATCACCAATAAACGCTTACATGGACCAACGCGTGGCAGCACTTGGATTGCTGACACCTCTCGAGCACCTGCAGAACATTTTAGATGCCTTTTGAAAATTATTTTAACCTCCTTCTTGCACTGGGGAGAAAAGCAAAATGCTGGCTTGCAAAGAGACAAAACACACTGCTGCAAACTGCAGCAGCGCATCTGCCCCCCCTCCCCGAGAGGTTTACCAAGACAACGGGAATTCCTATAGCTGAAGGCCAGCACCGGCACAAGCCCATCACCGTCCTTTCTGGCCACTGACCCCATTCCCAGCCGTGTGGGAGGCGAGCAGGATGGCCCTGTACAATCCCCCAGAGCTACTTTTAGCTTCCAAGGGAAAAAGATGTTACACAAAATGGTGTCAGAAGTTCAGAAATTGTTCAATGAGAAAAACCTCAATAAGGTTTTTTTTCAAGTAGAAAATACTGTGGGTGCAACACGAGCCATTTCCCCTGCTGACATAGCAATGTGGTTTATTCATATTAGTATTAACGGTCTCTTTTTACAGGAAGTTGTGTAACAGTCGTGGTAGCTCACATGAGCCGAATTCAGGAGAGACTTGCCTGCCCACCCCCTGCCATGGCACCTCTGCTCCAGGTGGGATTTGCTCGAGCCACGCTCTCCATGGCAGAGGTCTCACAAGCCCTTGGCTGATGTTGCCACGGACATCTGGAGAATCAAAGTATTACTTAGATTAACAGAAGGTGTATTTTCATGGCCTTTTGATGGCTCGGCACCACGATACCAGCCCACACTCCAGCCCTGGTGCAATCACACACCATCAGAGAGATGCTCTGCTGCATTTCTGCCACCCAAGCAAGCCTCAAGTGAGGATGGCACACAGGAGGTTTGGAGAAGATGAGGGATGCCCAGCCACTGCAGCAGCCTGGAGCAATTGTTGTCTGATCACTTTTCTGCCTGGCTTTGAGCTCTGTGCTAGGCAAGATCCGATTCTTCATCCGGACTTAGCTCAGCTCTGCCTGCAGTTCCCTGTTAGCCTGTTCAGAAGCTGATATTCCCATGGAAATCTTTTCTCCAGAAATCCTTTTAAATAATAAATCCAGTCTGCAGCACTGGATTGGGAATCTGAATGAGAATCTAATAGAGAAAAAAAACAACCCAAAATATCTCCTTTATTCTGCATGAATTATTTCCTCTGGTCGCTCAAGAAGCACCTCTCCCCCAGGAGAGTTGTTACTGCCGAAAAGCAAAGCACTGAGGTCTCTGCCAACAACCTCACCAGGTGGAGTTTGTGCGAAGTGACATGTAGGGCAAGTGGTTTTTCGACACAGAGTTAGGTTTAATTTGTGCTAGGCCAAAAGAAAAGGTATTGTGGCAACAGTGCAGACCCAGGGAAAGTCTCAGGGGATGCTTGGGGACCTTAAGCTGTTCAGAAGCAGCATCAAGTTTTTCTGGGAAGTCTTATTTATACACGAAACAAGGCGAATGAGGAGAGTTCTGGGTGGAAACAGAGCTCTCGGCGTGTTTCCGAATGCCACACATCGCAGCCCCCCCCCGTTTCCATCGACTCCCACACAGCCACACGCCTCCGAACCCACATGCCGTGGAAAGTGCAAGAGCCGCCTGCAACAGCTGCAGACGATTTCATCACACCTCGGGCTTCCTTTGTGTCACTGTCATCACGAGGAGAGACATGACAGGTTTTTTTGGTTTGGTTTTTCGTTTTTTTTTTTTTTTTTTCACTTTGAGACTTAAGCTGGTGTCGAAGTGGGAGAGCACGCGCCCACCCCTCTTCCTGTTCTCTTCTCTAGACCTTCACAAGATGGTCGCGTCGAGCCAGATCAGAGACGGCTGAAGCGGCTCATTTGCTGCTGATGGTGGGCTTGGGGAGAGCATTGAAATGCCGGGCTGTGGGCAGCAATCCTGCCCGGGTAACAGCTGTCTTCAACCACTGGTTGTGGGGCTTCTTGCAGCTGCACTGAAAGCATCACTCTCCAGAGCCATGAAAAGCTCTTTTCCAACCTGCTTGACCAACACACACCTGAACCCCCCGATCCCTTAAGTCCGGTGGCAATGAATTCCCCATTTTGGTTACGCCTACGCTGCTTGGAAACATACCGCTGTTGCTTTGAGCTGGCCACCTGATAACATCATTCGGTGTCCCTTCCTCTTGCACCACGAGCAGACGGTTCCCTTCTCACCTCCTCTGCACGACTCGTGCCCTGGCAGAGGCGAGGTCCTACCCACGCTCGGGACCTGCAGCCACCTCTTGCCCCCGCGGCTGCCACCCCAAGGTGGGACCAGGACCATGTGCTGATGGCCACAGCATGGGTCCTCCGATATTTCCAACGTCTTCATCTCCCCTGCCATCACCAGCCACTGCCCGTGAGCTAACAGCATAACTCAAAAGATCTCCTTTCTGTGTGAAAAGGGCTGATTTGCAGCTCCTCTTGCCTAAGCAGAATTCTTCCCCCTTACACATCTTTTCTTTTATCAGCACTAGATTTTATTTGCTATTTTGTCATTTGGTTGCTCAGTGTCCTGAGAAGACTCCCCATTTCTCTGTAACCAGTGTTAGATTTTCCTGCTCCAGTTAAGGCTGCGTGAGCAGCAAACTTTGACACTTTTTACTTCACTGTTTACTTCCTTTTTCACTTTGCTGTTAGAGGTTAAAAATTAGTACTGTCCCCAGTGTCACCAGAAAAGCTCACTGGCCATAAAAGTACACAGAGCATCAAACTCAGCGCTGCTGGACACCACTCCTCAGACCTCAGTAACTAAAAAAAAAAACCCCCTTCAACCCCCCCCCCCCCCCAAATAAACCAAAAAAACACAGTGAGTGATCCAGATACAAGTCAGCCCCTTCCAGTACAAAACCAAAAAGACAAAAACTTGTCGGAGATGGTTTGATAAATGCCCTGACAAAAAGAGAGCAGATAAGCTGGGGCTGTCTGGACAGTGCCCGGTTCACACTGCCAGTAAAAAGGAGCTTCAGCATTTGGGCTGATAAACTGAGCTTTGTGTAAGTGCAATCTATATGATATACATTAGCGGCCAACAGATCTGATTTTGAAAAGACATCCATTTACTCAAAGCCATCAAGAACAAAATAATAGTAATAAAACCCCAGAACACATCTGCAGCAGCTGTTTTGGTACCACCACTCACCACTGTAATGAGTTTGTTGGGACCAGCAACTACCATCAGA